>NC_133452.1:101721672-102021672 GCF_048565385.1 Saimiri boliviensis
ATAAATATTTACTGAATGAAGGAATGAAACTATCTCATTTACTTAAACAGCAGGCTTTTCTTTAATGTTCCTTAGTTTGCACCTTTTTTTAGGTTTTTTTTTTTTTTTTTTTTTTTTTGAGACGGAGTTTCACTCTTGTTACCCAAGCTGGAGTGCAATGGCACGATCTCAGCTCACCTCAACCTCCACCTCCTGGGTTCAGGCAATTCTCCTGCCTCAGCCTCCCGAGTAGCTGGGATTATGGGCACGCGCCACTATGCCCAGCTAATTTTTTGTATTTTTAGTAGAGACGGGGTTTCACCATGTTGACCAGGATGGTCTCGATCTCTTGACCTCGTGATCCACCTGCCTCAGCCTCCCAAAGTGCTGAGATTACAGGCTTGAGCCACCGTGTCCGGCCCAGGTCTTTTTTTTTTTTTTTTTTTTTGAGATATGGTCACTCTGTTGGCTGGAGTGCAAGGCTGTGATCTTAGCTCTTTGTAGCCTCCAACTCCTGGTCTCAAGCAATCCTCCCATCTCAGCCTCCATGGTAGCTGGGACTACAGGCATGCACCACCACACCTGGCCAATTTTTGTATTTTTTTTGTAGAAACAGAGTTTTGCCATGTTGCCCAGGCTTGTCTCAAACTCCTGAGCTGAAATGATCCGCCTGCCTGAGCCTCCCAAAGTGCTGGGATTACAGGTATGAGCCAGTGCACCGGCCTTTTTTTTTTCCAAAGACAGAGTCTTGGTCTGTTGCCCAGGCTAGAGTACACTGGCATGATCAGGGCTCACTGTAGCCTTGACCTCCTGGGCTCAAGCTATCCTCCTGCCTCAGTCCCTGCCTGCCTCACCCCCAACCCCACCTGTAGTAGCTGGGACTACAGGCATGGGCTACCAAGCCTGGCTAATTTCTGTATTTTTACTGTAGATGGTGTTTCACCATGTTGCCCATGCTGGTCTCAAACTCCTGGACTCCAGCAACCGGCCTGGCTTGGCCTCCCAACGTGCTGGGATTACAGGGATGAGCCACTGCACCTGGTTATTAGCTCTTAAGGGGAGCATGTTTTCTGTGTTATCTGTGTGATCTTCACATTAAATAGAAAGGATTTTACTATTCTTTTGGTTTTATCAAGAATTGACTTTCTGGTCTGTTGGCCAGTGAGCCAGGCACTACTGGTTACCTACCTGATAGTCTTCAGTATCCCTTCTTCTTTCATGCTCAAGAACCATAATTTTGTTCAGATATTGAGTAAGCAATAATGCACTTAGGGGAGGTGTTAAGATTGGTTTAAGCCTTTCATGTTAATTCTTTAGTCATCCCAGTGACTGGCATAGAATGGTCTCATCTCATTGGTTCTGGCCAATCAAAGAAAGTCTCCTTTAAACCTATTTTAATACCTCCCCTAAGCACATTATTGCTTTCTCAATATCTGAATAAAATTATAATTCCTAAGCATGAAAGAAGCAGGCATAGGGAAGACTATAAAGTAGTAACCAGTAGTGCCTGCCTCACTGGCCAACAGACCAGAAAGTTGATTCTTGACAAAACCAAAAGAATAGAATTCATTCTGTTTAATTGGAAGATTACACAGATGTCACAGAAAACATACTCCCCTTAAGGGCTAGCAGCCAATCAGAGTGGGAGATGGTTCTGTGAAGAGCCTCTTTTTGCCGCCACTCACATTTCCTGCTTTTGAATGTGGTAGTGTGAGTGCGATTCTAAAATCTATAGCAGCCAACTGGTAACCCTGAGGCAAAAAACAAGAGGATGGCCTAGACCTACGTCGTGGTCTTACTATTTAAGGATCATAGTTGAGTATTATGTTACTTGTAGCCACAAGCATACTGGTCACAGCCAGGAGTCATTGATTAGTAATAGATCTGTTCCAGCACAACCTTTGACAAACACATGGCTAACCTATAAATCTGTCCATTCACTCATGCATAAGGCACTGGATGTACTGTCCATTTTATGTTTTGATCAAGATCACCATACCTTGTCTGCACCTGTCATCAACTGAGCTTTCCCTAATTTTGTATTTAGGACAGATCTTGAGGAATATTTCCATATCCCAAACTGCCAAGGCAAACTTTGTATTGTTTTCTCACCTGTTAATGATATGAAATCAGGAATATTTTCACTGATCCTTCAGCAGAGTTTCAGTCATGCTTTCAATAGGAATAATTACTTAGTTTGGGAGGAATTTAATTGTCACTGAATTAATTGCTTCCCTTTTTCATGTATGTGGTGGTTTGGTATTGACATTTTACAACATGAGACCACATCTTCCTCTGCATCAGACCATTTTACAGTTTCAGATTGTTGCCATAAAACATTTATCGCCTCTATTTTAGTACCTTTATTAGGACATTTTTATGACTTTCTCTGCTACGTGATTATCGTTCCACTTCAGCCCATCATTAATTGCTGTGTGGTTAATACACATCGCAGCAAAAGCCTTTACATTGGGTCTTCAATCATCTAAACTGCACTAGCACAGTAAGTCGTTCCCTGTCCATGTGTATTGACTTTAATTTGCCAAATTATTACTATTAGCAATACTATTGCATGCAATAATTTTTACAGCTCAAATAAAACTAGTCTCATTGTTGAGCAGCTTCATTGGCCACTTGATGGTATGACAAGCTTCTAAGTTTATTGTTTCCTGAATTGATGCTAATGTATGCTAGGTCCTAATTCTGAGTCATAAAACCAATTCACATGAAGCCACATTAGTTACTAAGATATCTGGATTTATTTGATTGTTACTAAATTTCTCCACTTGCTTCATATCACTTGCCAGTGTCAAACATTTTTCTAGAAAATTCTGTTAAGTGGGCCGGGTGCGGTGGCTCACACTTCTAATGGCAGTACTTTGGGAGGCCGAGGTGGGTGGATCACGAGGTCGAGAGATTGAGACCGTCCTGGTCAACATGGTGAAACCCCGTCTCTACTAAAAATACAAAAATTAGCTGGGCATGGTGGCGCGTGCCTGTAATCCCAGCTACTCAGGAGGCTGAGGCAGGAGAATTGCCTGAACCCAGGAAGCGGAGGTTGCGGTGAGCCGAGATCGCACCATTGCACTCCAGCCTGGGTAACAAGAGCGAAACTCCGTCTCAAAAAAGAAAAGAAAATTCTGTTAAGTAGAATGTCCACATCAGTAAGACAGTGTAGTATGATCAAATTACAGAATGATTGATCTTCTGTACTCCTAACCGGTGTAACCTGTAGCCACTCTTTTTCAAACTACCCTTAGGTATTTGTGTTACTATTTAGCAAGGTACTCATGACCAAACCCTTCACCAAGTCAAATGTGCCATTTATTAGGTTTGTGAAATTTTTAGTATTCCCTGTACTTCTTGAATCCCTTTTTCTTTGCCAGTTACTATCTCTATGACCTTGGGCAAATTACTAAAATTTTCTGAGCTTTAGTTTCCTCATTCATAAAATAGAGATAGTAAGACTCACCCCACAGACTTGAGAGGATTGCATGAGGTTGAGTTTATCTGCAAAGGTGCTTTTTAAACTATGATCTGTCGTACAGTTGTTTGATAGAGTTGTTTAAATAATCTTGGTTAGGGCGGGGCATGGTGGCTCACACCTGTAATCCCAGCACTTTGGGAGGCTGAGGTGGGCAGATTACCTGAGGTCAGGAGTTTGAGACCAGCCTGGCCAACATGGTGAAACCCCATCTCTACAAAAAATACAAAAATTAGCCGGTTGTGGTGGCACGTGCCTGTAGTCCCAGCTACTCGGGATGCTGAGGCAGGAGAATCACTTGAACCTGGGAGGAGGAGGTTGCAATGAGCCGAGATTGCACCACTGCACTTCAACCTAGGTGACAGAGCGAGAATCTATCTCAATAATAATAATAATGACAATAATAATAATAAATAATCTTGGTTAGACTTCAAGCCACACTGTGACATTCTTTTACCTTGAGTTAAGTATAAACTACTTGGGACCATGTTTAAATAGAATAGTCTGTAAATTGAAGGCATCCCCAACTTTTTGTTGCAACTACTGGGATCAATAGGAAGGGGTGACATTTGTCTTACAAGGAGCCCATAGCTACATGTGGCTTCTTTCCTGTCTACTCAGAATAGGCTATGTGTGTCAGACCTAAGTCTTTTCCTACAAGGTGAGAATTTTCTTCCTTCAAGGTGAGAGAGTCAGGCTGTTGGCTGTGTATACTTGGGGAGAATTATAGCTGTGGTGATGTGTGGCTCAGTTTACTTGGTGACTTCTCTTCCTAGGCTGCTGCAGATCCTTCTAGGCCCTGGTCTTTTTTTTTTTTTTTTTTTCTTTTTGAGATGGAGTTTTACTCTTGTTACCCAGGCTGGAGTGCAGTGCAGTCACTCAATTATGGCTTACTGCAATCTCGGCTCATTGCAACCTCCGCATCCCAGGTTCAAGCAATTCTCCAGCCTCAGCCTCCCAAGTAGCTGGGACTACAGGTGCACGCCACCATGCCCAGCTAATTTTTTTGTATTTTTAGTAGAGACAGGGTTTCACCATGTTGATCAGGATGGTCTCGATCTCTTGACCTCGTGATCCACCTGCATCGGCCTCCCAAAGTGCTGGGATTATAGGCGTGAGCCACCATGCCCAGCCTCCTGGCCTTCTTTTTAGCTATTTTTTTCTAGGCAGAGTAAGTAGTTAGTAGCACATGCTGGCTCAGGAGTCAGGTAGACCTGGATTTGAGCCCAGACTTCACTGCCTGCTCATGAGAATAACAATAGTACCCACCTCAGAGGATTATTAATGCACATTAGATTAGAAAATGGCATAGGGTCTGGTAGCTAGTAAGCAGCCAATATTTATGTGTATATATGTGTGAATTTATGTATCTCCTCTGGAGAGAGTATAACTAGTAAACATGGAAAAGCTTCAAAGTCTTAAATTTTCTCATCATTGTTTATTGTCCCTGGTCTGTGAATTCTCTGCCTTCTCTCAGTGATAACCAAAAGTACCTTTCACTTCTTGCTTTGCTGTTTCTTTTTTCTTTTTCTTTCTTTTTTTTTTTATGGAGATGGAGTCTTGCTCTGTTGCCCGGGCTGAAGTGCAGTCACTCAATTATGGCTCACTGCAATCTCAGCCTCCCAGATTCAAGTGATTCTCCTGCCTCGGCCTCCTGAGTAACTGGGATTACAGGTGTACACCACCACACCTGGCTAATTGTTGTATTTTTAGTAGAGATGAGGTTTCACCGTGTTGGTCAGGCTGGTCTCGAACTCCTGACCTCAGGTGATCTACCTACCTTGGCTTTCCAAAGTGCTTGGATTACAAGCATGAGCCCCCACTCCTGGCCTTCTCTTTCATTCTTGTGGGTGGTTCTCACCAACCTTGTTTTATCCACGGATTGTTCCCCTTTTCTATGTGATACCAACTCCTTCCTCCATGAAGACCTCTTTTCTCAGGGCAGAGCTGACTTTTAAATTGGTTGGTTGAATGTTAGGTTTTGTGGGCTAGGTGTCCTTAAAATCATTTCTGGCAACCTCGAAATGGTCTGCCTTGAATCTCATGTCTTTTTTTTTTTTTTTTTTTTGAGACGGAGTTTCGCTCTTGTTACCCAGGCTGGAGTGCAATGGCGCGATCTCGGCTCACCGCAACCTCCGCCCCCTGGGTTCAGGCAATTCTCCTGTCTCAGCCTCCTGAGTAGCTGGGATTACAGGCACGCGCCACCACGCCCAGCTAATTTTTTTGTATTTTTAGTAGAGACGGGGTTTCACCATGTTGACCAGGATGGTCTTGATCTCTTGACCTCATGATCCACCCGCCTCGGCCTCCCAAAGTGCTGGGATTACAGACTTGAGCCACCGCGCCCGGCCTTGAATCTCATGTCCTTATGTTATGGGGAATGACAGCCTTTTCTCCCTTCTTTCCTTTTCATTGTGTTGGAAAGTGTCCTTCCAGTTTCTATTTGCAAGTCTTCATTTGAGTAAATTCCGATTCTTCATCTACTTCAAATATATTGAATCATCATCTGCTTCAAAAATGTAATGAAAACTGGCCAGGTGTGGTGGCTTACACTTGCAATCCCAGCATTTTGGGAGGCCGAGCCAGGCAGATCACCTGAGTCAGGAGTTCGAGACCAGCCTGACCAACAAGGCAAAACACCGTCTCTACTAAAAATACAAAAATTAGCTGGGTGTGGTGGTACATACCTATAATTCCAGCTACTCAGGAGGCTGAGGCAAAAGAGTCACTTGAACCAGGGAGGTGGAGGTTGCAGTGAGCCTAGATTGCACCACTGCACTCCAACCTGGGCAACAGAGCAAGGCTCCTAAATATATATATATATATATATATACACACACACACACACACACACACATATATATATATATATATATATATATATGTATGTATAGATATTTATAGATATAAATGAAAACCTTTAAATGCATAAAAAGAGTATGAAGAAAAATACAACACACACCCTGGTACCCACCCCTCGGTTAACCACCTTCATTTTTCTCAGAAGTCAGCACCTATTAGAACCTGACAGCCAGTCTGGCCCGTCTTTCACTGGCGTGTGTTCACCCAGTCCTGGTGTGCATGTGTGTCACTCCTGTTAGGCCATCAACTTCAAGTCAGCTCTTTGACATGAGTTAAAATTAAACTTCCTGATTTGACGATCGTTTAAAGAATTCTCAAAACATCCAGTATTTATGCAATCTTGATGTACACATGGTCTCTAAGGAGGAAAACAGTAATAACCACAGACTCCCGTGCAGTATATTAGATGACAGATCTTTCTTACACAGCTGTCTGTTTGTTCTTGATAGCGAATCTCCTGAGGTGGTACTGCAGGTGGTAGATCAGGTTCCCTTTTACAAAGGGAGTTTATTTATAACATTTGTCATAAATTTGTCATAAATAAGAAGTAACTTCCTGGGCATGGTGGCTCATGCCTATAATCCCAGCAGTTTGGGAGGCTCAGGTGAGAGGATCACTTGAGGCCAGGAGTCTGAGACTAGTGAGACCTTTGTCTCTCCAAAGAAAAACAAAGCTGGGTATGGTGGTATATGCCTGTGGTCCCAGCTACTCAGAAGGCTGAGGTGGAAGGATTGCTTGCTTCTCTTCTGCACTCCATCACTCCACCCTGGGTGACAGAACAAGGCCCTGACTCTTAAAAGAACCATATAAATACACAGTGAAAAACAAAACAGCCTTATTAAATTTGGAACCAGATCTTGTTGCTAGCAAATATATTGATTCTAAGACTGCTCTCATGGTCTTAAAGACAGAGTAGCACCTAACTTAGACTTTCTCCTCAAGGCTAGCAGATCTTATAACAATAAATGGGGAACAACTTTTTTGTTTTGGGACTTAACGTTTAATGCTACATATGTGGATGACCTAAAATTATCTCCTTTCCTGCCAGGAGTTTATGTCCTACTGTAAGTGATAACAAATCAACTCTCAAATCTCAGTGGGTTAACACAGTAAAGGTTTATCTCCTGTTCATGCTACATGTCTAAAATAGGGGTGGGGTAAGGGCAGAGGGCAGGCTCCTAGACATAGCCACTGCTGCTTCACATAGTCACTCCCTAGGCTGAGGGAGGCTCCACCATCTTGCCAGTCATCATGATAGAAGAGAGGCTATAGGTCAGGTATGGTGGCTCGCACCTGTAATCCCAACAATTTGGGAAGCCGAGTGGGAGGATTGCTTGAGCCCAGGAGTTCAAGACCAGCCTGAGCAACATGTGAAACCTTGTGTCTACAAAAAGTAATAAAATTAGCCAGGCATGGTGGTGTACACCTATAGTCTCAGCTACTTGAGAGGCTGTGGTGGGAGGATCACTTGAGCCCGGGAGGTCAAGGCTGCAGTGAGCCATGATTGTACCATTGCACTCCAGCCTGGGTGACAGAAACTCTGTCTCAAAAAAGAAAAAAAAAAGAAGAGCATTATAGAGAAATGACACCTATTTTCTACTTTGCTTGGAAGTAATTGCCTCATTTCTCTTCTCAACCCATTTGCCAGAACTAGTCATATGGCCTCACCTTAGTGCATGGGGGCCAGGAAGTGTACAAGAGCACATGGGATATTTGGTGACTGTTTCTGTCTCTGCTACATCTGTCTCTGTGATATCAGCCTGGTCTGGATGCATCTAGATGAAGAATGGATGTGGGCAGCTTTTGTTTGAAGAAGCTAATGATTATGTATGGAGTAGTTTGTAACATTATTAATAATTATAATAAGCAAATGCAGGTGGTCAGATACGTCAGACGATTCCTTGGTAATTGTGTCTTCTTTCTTGAAGTTTCATTAAAGAACGATCAAAAGTCAACACAGTTCCTCTGAAGAATAAGAAGGCCTCCAGTTTTCATGAGTTTGCACGGAATACCAGTGATGCTTGGGACATTGGAGATGATGAGGAAGAGGACTTTTCCTCGCCTTCTTTCCAAACTCTGAACTCAAAAGTTGCTTTGGCAACTGCAGCCCAAGTTCTAGAAAACCACAGCAAGCTGAGGGTAAAACCAGAACGGTCCCAGTCAACGACGTCGGACGTTCCTGCCAACTACAAGGTCATAAAGTCCAGCAGTGATGCCCAGCTGTCCAGAAACTCTAGTAAGTCCCTTCTGCTCCCTTCACAGCCTCAGCCTTCTCAGCAGCATGCATTTTAAATAAAAGTGATTTTTCTTTGGGGCCTTACTCAGATACTGCATTGGGTGGTAAATAAACTCAAGCCCGAGATAGGACATCATTAAGCCTGTGTGGTCACAAGCTATACTTGCCCCTCCCACAATGGTGGCTGCCTCGGCTGGTGACCTGGGCCTTCACTTTCTGACACCCAAGTGTTGTTTGCCCTTCTCCTCTTTTCTTCCTTTTTTCTCCTGTCCTGGAGTCTAAAACTTCTCTGGTCTGATTGCTTCACATCACTTTAGGCCTGGTCAGGTTTAGAAATATTAACTAATGTATTTAAAGCTGTTAGTGGCTGTATTTCACAAATGTTTGGCACTGTGGTTTGACTTTCTCAGCCCTGGGGAACAGCCGCTAGCACAAGGTTGTCTTTTCCTGTTCCTGAGGGAGGGAGCAGCATGTGCTTGAAGGCCCCAGGTCCCAGCTTCCTGACCATCAGGCAGGTCCCATCTGGTTGGTAGGGTGGAAGCAGAGGCCTCTCTGTTTTGTTTTCTTTTCAGGAAACTGGCCGCAGTAACGGTTGATGTGATCGTGGTTTTATTAGACCATTGGGGACTCTCAGTGTGTTGCTTTAAATATCCATGGTTGTGTTAAATATTGCCCTTATGGGTTTTATGAAAGTACGTTGGAAGCTGTAGAGGGAAGCTTTGTCACTGCAGCAAACGTTAAAGTGGCGAGCTGGTAAAGGATGAAAAGGAAGTAGAAGAACATCAGAGCCCCAGAGTGTATCCTGGAACTTTTTTTCCTGACCGTAAGGCCTTTGCAATCATTCCACAGTTATTTTCCATCACTGATTTGGGCTCTAGCCTGAACCTTCAGTGCCATGTCCAGATAGGCATTCAGTGTTACTGGACAAGGTGGCCACAGCTGCAGGCTGTGGAAGGTAAGTCCTTCCTGCCCTACACACTGTGATGGAGGGTCTCCAGATGTTCCCAGTGTGAGGAAGGCCCCCACCGTGATCCATGAGGAGCTGCCCTGTACAACCAGGACCTCTCCCTGCCCAGAGCATTCTCCCTGAGGAGGTTTTCTCCGGCAGGCATCTGTCTGTAAATAGCTAATAGCAGAGAGGTACATCTTTCTCAGCTGTATAGTGTATGCCAGCATTTTCTAGTCCCCTTGTTACACTCTGTGTCCCAGCCAACTGCCTTGTGGAAGTTGTTTTTGTAAACCTTCTAGTAATGCTGGTTGGTTGATATTGACTATTTACTTTTTGTTGTGACTACTACTTTTTAAGGCCCAGCTGTGTAAAGAATATGAAACAATCATGTAACAACAGGTAGAATTAAAAACTGAGTTTTGCTTGTGGTAATAAAAGTTTTAGAGTCAGGCATACCTAAGGTGGCATCTCACTTCTCACTTGCAAATTACTTAACCTCCCTGAGCTACAGTTTCTTGTCTGTAAAATAGTTATACATTCCTACCACATGTTCTAAGGATCCAGTGAGAGATCACATGTAAAAGTGACCTACATGCCTTATACATAGGGAGCACTCAAGGTATGTTAGCCCTGTACTGCTTATTCCTTCTACGCACCATCTAGTCGAGAAATGTCAAGAACCAGACAGAGTTCAGCTTGAGTCTTTGTTTGTTATTTCAGTCATATTCTGGCAGAATTAAGAACTGGTTCATTTTGGTGGGAAATGTAGGAGCCCAAAGGCACCGCAGCCACCAAAGGCAGGATTGCCTTAGGCCAGAGCTTCTTACCACTGTGCAGGGCACACTGGTGGGCCAAGAACCAGTTACAAGTAGTGCAGGAATATTGATCCTCTTAGTCCTTGGAGTAGCCAGGGGTTCTGGGGCTTATGGAGAGCAACCACCTCCATTTATTGCAGTCTTAGGCTTTGCGGTGTTATCTGCAGCGTCGTCATTCCTTATGTGCTCTGTGATGTGGAACGGGAAGGAAAACACTGCGTTAGACTAAACTAGACTCACTGTTTGGCACCAAGAAAAGTTCCAAGTTGGGGTAGAAAGAAAACATTTGATTTTCCTTTAGAGTCACCAAAAAAGTTCTCAAAAGTTGCTGCAGCATCTTGAGTCTCCATTAGCACCTAAGGTGCCTTGGTGCGCTGGATATAAATGCAGCCCTTCCTCTGGGTAGTGAGTGGAGCGTGGCTGGGTTCTGGCCCCTTGCTGCTCCTTAGCTGGGCACCTCAGGCAGTGCACACAGCCAGCCACGGCCTTGGGGAGGAGACATGATGCTGAACCGTTAGGTCTAAGGCTTCTCAGAATCCATGCTCCTTACACAGCCTGTTCTCTTTCTTTGTCAAATGATCTCAGGTGATACATGCCTGAGGAACCCACTCCACAAACAGCAATCACTCCCTCTCCGGCCCATCATCCCCCTCGTTGCCCGGATCTCGGATCAGAACGCTTCTGGGGCCCCCCCAATGACTGTCCGGGAGAAAACCCGCCTAGAAAAATTCCGTCAGCTTCTCTCCAGCCACAACACTGACTTAGGTGAGTCCTTGTGAGTCCAGGCAAGGTAGGAGCTTTTGGTGACTGGTATTCTTATAGCCTTGGAAGCTACTGCTCTTTATTCTTCCTTCTTTTACTTTTCTAGCTTCTCCTGACCTGGTGCCCATTGCAGTAACGTGCAGGTATTAAGTCAGACGTATGTTACTAGAGATTTTGGACCAAATATAGGTGGCACTGGTTTCTGTAGCCTATAGACCATAGTGCAACTATTCTGACTTTGGCTTCCCATACCTCAAGGTGACTCTTACTGAAGCCTGCACCCACTGGTCTTTCCTTTCTCCTCTAACTCTCATCTCCGAGCTGACAGGGCCACTACTGCAAGGCCATGTCCTTGGCACTTGGCTGCTCAGGGTTGTTTTGGGCTTTTCCCTGTGCTTAAGGGTAGCAGGTAGAGGTGGTGCTGTTCTTACATGAATGGAAGGAGACATCAGGCAGTGCTGGATGCAGTTTGCTTTAGGGCATTTGTGGAGCGTTAACCTAACAAGGCTGTTTTCTGTTTACAGATGAACTGAGGAAGTGTAGCTGGCCAGGGGTTCCCAGGGAGGTTCGACCTGTAACCTGGAGACTTCTGTCGGTGAGTTCTGCCCGCTGTGTAGAGAAATGTGAGCCTCACATGGCCCTTCTTGCGTGATGAGGTTAGTCTGGACACACTGGTCTTACTCCATAGACTTCTCTGGTCCTTGGATATGACAGCACTGTGGGACTATAGTCCTATTTCTGTGCATAAAGAAACACATTCTTGAGAGTTTATTCACACACACGTACAGGCACACAGACCTGTACCAATAGTCATGGTCCCACGTTCTTAACAGTGAGGAACAAGAATAGAGTGAGATAGGGTGATCCCAGCACTTGCTTTAAGCAAGCTCCAGCATTCCCTGTGCTTCACTCCTGTTTCAGTCAGATTAACCAAAGTGTTGAAACCCACTTTGAACTGTGAAGAGTTGATAAATGGGCCTCTCTTGGAAGCCTTACTAGTCCTGTTTTCACCAAGTACAGAGAGAGCACTGTGCCAGTCGCTATGATAGGAACACTTGGGTTTCCTGAGCCTGTAAAGTTCATTCATTCATCTAGGGAAGATTTATGGAGGGCCTGCTGTTTGCCAGGCATGGTGCCAGGTGCTTTGAGCAGATACAAAAATGAATAAACCACAGTCCCTGCTCTCCAGGCACTCACTGCGGAATGCATTACATGTTTTCAAGAAGAAGGGTCTGTCTCCTGACTGCTCGCCCCACCCCTACTCTTGCAACCATGTAATCATGGCCTCCGCCACTTCTAATAAGTTTGAATGCTATTCAGAGTAGATTTGGTGAGAACGGAAGGGAAACAGAAAACATAAGAATGAGAGTGGGATCTAGACCAGGGATAAGAATGAAAGTTGGCCTGGAGTTTTGGCTAGGCAGGGAGCTACTGCCAGAAGTTCTGTCTGGGCGTTGTAGCTGTTATGTCACAGATTCCATTCAGCTGCTTCCTAAGCTGGTAATTCTGAAAGTTACACTGGAAAAGAATGTAACTGGCACCAGCTTAACTTGGCACATGGCTGAGATGTGCTGTAGAGGTTGCTATATCTCTACAGTTCTCAGAAGTACAGCCCTGCACACATGCAGCCCTCTGAGGCCATGACTTGAGGCCAGCTCCCTCCCACTGACCTACATTCACTCTTGTACTGTGCCAGCTCCGGGAGCTGAGGAGTGCTCACCAGTGGCACAAGCTCCAGCACAGTGCAGGGCCAAGGGAGTCAGTAATCCTGGGAAAGCTGGCCTTGCTTCATCTGCTCACATGTGGATCTCATTGAATGAGGAGAGGGCAAACACTGGGTGGCCAGAACCAAAAAGGGATTTAACCTTGGCAGTTTTCCTTCTTGTTAGTTTCCAAACCACACCACTGCATAGACTAAAATAAGTTAAGGGTTTATCCAACCATTGTCTCTCCCCATCTGACCAGCAGTCTTATCTATAGGGCTATCTCCCAGCAAACACTGAGAGGAGGAAGTTGACCCTGCAGCGGAAGCGGGAGGAATATTTTGGCTTCATTGAACAGTATTATGACTCTCGAAACGAGGAACATCACCAGGATACCTACAGACAGGTACAGTCATCCCCTGCTGCCTTTTCGCTTACCAGTCTTACTCTTTACGTGTGTCTCACGGTAGCGCTGTGTCTTCAGGCTGTGGTGTACTGGTTAGGAGTTAAATTTATCCTCAAAACCTTTTCCCCTCTTTTCATTCAGCAGCTCTGGTTTTAGTCATTTTAAATAGATGTTTTTGGCACTAGTCAGTGGCAGTGCTTCTCAAACTTTAATGAACATACACATCACCCAAGATCTTGATAAGATCTCACCTAGAGATTATGAGAAAATGCAGATTCTGAGTCAATGGGTCTCGGGTAAAGTCTGCAGTTCTGATGTGCTCCCTGGCGACGCTGCTGCTGCCGGTCTACCAAGCACACTGTGAGTAGTAAGAATTATTGAGCATGGAGAGAAAAGAAAACCTCACTTAGCAACGGTCCAGTCCCTCTGGACTGTGACATCAGTATTCTTTCTGGCAGCTGCAGTGCTGGTTCAGCACCTGTGACTGTAGGAGCTGTATCTGTCAGTAGTCTTGTCAGGAAGTCTTCCGTCATTGCCCATAGCGGTCCTCATGGTCTGTGGAGAGCTTTGCTCCCAGCATCACATGTAGAGGGAGGAGACGAGTAGGCCAGGGGTTGCAGAAAGTGGAAGGTGGGCAGCTATCTACAACAAGCCTCAAGAACTGAAGTAGCCTCTGTTGCTGCTGCTGCTGCTCCTGCTGCTGCCACTGCCACAGTCTTTTGCATAGTTAGACTGAGCATTGGGAAATCTCCGAGTTGAAATGGACCATACTGATGTCTTAGGTGACAGAAGTAAGAACTTTCAGCCTCGGTTACTAAAGGGCAACTCCTTTTGGTCCGTCCCCACTTCTTTTTTTTTTTTTTTTTGAGATGGAGTCTCGCTCTGTTGCCCAGGCTAGAGTGCAGTGGTACGATCTTGGCTCACTGCAGCCTCCGCCTCCCGGGTTCAAGTGATTCTCCTGCCTCAGCTTCCCGAGTAGCCAGGATTACAGGCATGTGCCACCATGCTCAGCTAATTCTTATATTTTTAGTGGAGACAGGGTTTCACTATGTTAGCTAGGCTGGTCTCAAACTCCTGACCTCAAGTGATCCACCCACCTCAGCCTCCTAAAGTGCTGGGATTACAGGCATGAGCCACTGCCCCTGGCCCTTCCCCACTTCTTACATGTCATGACTTCATAAACAAGTCCTTCTCTGGTTCCCTGTTTCAGGACATTTTTGCAGCTTTCTGAGCTCTTTTAGTTCTTAGAAACTGTTGATGAGTAAGATTCTAAAAGAAGGGTATCTACTTGGATCATACCTGCTGCATACATGCCCAGCCCAGATTGAAACAGACTTCAGAGCAATAAGAAAAAGCCCTTAGGCTGTGAAGCCTATTGCCATTTGACTTAAGTGGTTTCTATTGAGAGGTCTTCTTACTGTTCAAGATGCTACTGCTATCATGGAAATATGTTCCACATGGGCAGGTAGGTATAACTAGATTTTTTTCCGTGTCAGTCACGTCTTTCTGAAGATAAATTGAGCTCTCTTAATACTTTGATTCCCGTTTCTTTAAAAAAAAATTAACAACTGGCCAGGCGTGGTGACTCATGCCTGTAATCCCAGCACTTTGGGAGGCTGAGGCAAGCAGATCACCTGAGGTTCACCTCAGGTGTTCAAGACCAGCCTGGACAACATGAAACCCCATCTCTACTAAAATACAAAAAATAGTCAGGCATGATGGTGGGTGCCTGTAATCCCAGCTACTCAGGAGGCTGAGACAGGAGAATCGCCTGAACCCGGGAGACGGTGGTTGCAGTGAGCCGAGATCGCACCACTGCATTCCAGCCTGGGCGGCTGAGTGAGACTCCGTCTCAAAAAAAAAAAAAAAAAAAAAAAAAAACAACAACTTGTCAAAAGAACAAACTGGCGTTTGTGTTTTTGGACGTGCCTTCTGTTTTTCAGATTCACATTGACATTCCAAGGACGAATCCTCTTATTCCGCTGTTCCAGCAACCACTTGTACAAGAGGTGAGGGAATTACTTAATGTTCTTTGGTGCTTCTCCCCACATAGTTCTGTGGTACCTGTTTACAGGTTTGCAGCTAATCCTAATAATACCCCATGTTCATATATGCAGCTTTGGTTCATTCAGAGCATGGTTTCATGCATTCTCATTTGATCTTCATAACAAACCTGTGAGCGGAGTAACATTCTGAAAGGCTGAGAAACTTGCTCAGCATCTTGAGGCTACCTGGTGGCAGGATGAAAAACCCACGTCTTAGCATTCCTATTCCTGTATTTGCTCTACTTTATCAAGTAGTGATTTTGTAAATTGTGGTAAAATATACATAATATAAAAGTTACTGTCTTAACTATTTTTTAGTGTACAGCTCAGTGGCATTAGGTACAGTCACATTGTTGTATGACCATCATCACCATCCACTTCCAGAACATTCTTCATCTTCCCAAACTGAAACTCTGTACCCATTAAATATTAACTCCCTTCCCCAGCAGACTCCATTCGATTTGTCTCTAAGAATTTGGCTACTCCAGGTACCTCAAATAAGTGGAATCATACAATATCTGTCCTTTTGTGACTTTGTGACTGGCCCGTTTCACTTAGCATAATGTCATTAAGGTTCATCCCTTTTGTTGCATGTGTCCATTTCCTTCCTTTTTAAAGGCTGAATAGTATTCCATTGTACATATGTAACACATACTGTTGAGCCATTCATCGGTCAGTGGACACGTGGGTTGCTTTTGCCTTTTGGCTGTTGTGAGTAATGCTGCTGCTAGTATGGGTATGTGACTATCTGTTTGCGTCCCTGTTTTAAATTCTTTTGGGTATATATTCAGAAGTGGAATTAATAATTATATTTTGAGACCTAACAAGTTAATGAAGTACATGGAAAGTGTCAGTGGGACTATTATGTTTTGACCCAAGCAGTAACTATAAACTTGAGATTAAGGATTTCCTTTGCAGCTTTACAGTAGCCAGAACACTGTTAGTACTCTTTGAATCGATCTTTCAGTTCTCAGAGAGGGATGGTGGTTAAAATGCTGAAAATAATTTCCATTTGACTTTGGGTTATATTGATAATTTTGTTTAAATATAGATGTCTCCACTGATGGGGTCCCTCATGACTTACCCGTTGCATAAAGAAGATTTTGAGAGTAACACTGTTATTTTACCTGTAAGATTCAGCTCAAAGGAAGCTAAAAAGCCATTCACGATCCCTTTATCCTCCCATACCATTTTCCGTGGCTCAGCCCTGCTTATTTCTCATTTTAACTTGGAGATTTTCAGATACTTTTCTTTTACCTGTGCATGCTTACTCTAAATTTGGAGATGGGGAAAGTAGTCAGTTTAAAAGGCTTCTCAGGCCGGGCGCAGTGGCTCACACCTGTAATCCCAGCATTTGGGGAAGCCGAGGTGGGCAGATCACCTGAGTTCAGGAGTTCGAGACCAGCCTAACCAACATAGAGGAACCCCCTTCTCTACTGAAAATACAAAATTAGCTGGGTGTTATTGTGGGATCCTGTAATCCCAGCTACTCAGGAGGCTGAGGCAGGAGAATCGCTTGAACACGGGAGGCAGAGGTTGTGGTGAGATGAGATCGCACCATTGCACTCCAGCCTGGGCAACAAGAGTGAAACTTCATCTCAAAAATAAAAAACAAAAGGCTTCTCAGCCAGGCATGGTGACTAACTCCTATAATCCTAGCACTTTGGGAAACCAAGGCCAGAGGGATTGCTTGAGCCCAGGAGTTTGAGACCAGTCTGGGTAACATAGTGAGACCCTGTCTCAAAAAAAATTTACAAAATTAGCCAGGCATGATGGTGTGTGCCTGCAGTCCCACAGCTACTCAGGAGGCTGAGGTGGGAGGATCTCATGAGCCCTGGTGGTCGAAGCTGCAATGAGCCATGATTATGCCACTGCATTCCAGCCTGGGTTTTTGAGACACTGTCTCCAAAAAAAAAAAAGATGGGGCGGGGGTGGCTTCTCTTAGTAGTGCATCCTGAATACAAACATGGGAACTCAAACTTTATTCTTCCCATTTTCCCTGAATTACCTTTTCATCTAGCAGGCTACAGTCATCTTTAAATTTTTTTTAATTTTAATTTTTTTAAGAGACAGGGTCTCACTCTGTCACTCGAGCTAGAGTGCAATGGCATGATCATAGCTCACTGCAGCCTCTACCTCCTGGGCTCAAGCAGTCCTCCTGCCTCAGCTTCCCAAGTAGCTGGGGCTACAATCATACACCACCACACCTGGGTAATTTTTTCTAATAATTTTTTGTAGAGGTGAGGTCTTGCTCGTTGCCCAGGACTGGTTTTGAACCCCTGGCTTCAAGCAATCTTCCCGTTTCTGCCTCTCAAAATGCTGGAATTACAAGTCGTGAGCCACCATTCAGTCTTCAGTTGTCTTAAACAGAGTAAAAATGCCAACCAAGGAACAAGGAACGAAGTAACACTGAATACAAAAAGGCTTGCTTTGAAAACCTGAAAGATACTTGAGAATTGACTGTAGTATGTAAGAATTACCCACACTAGTAGAAGAAACACAGGAAAACCTCCAGGGGTTCTCCTATCTGCTCCTCTCCATAAAGCAGGATTATCCAAGACTTTTTTCTGTAGTAAACATCCTGTGGTCTCCCCTGATTACTAGGCTTGGTGCTCTTCGTTTCCATCTCTTTGGCCATTTCACTTGTACAGTATGAGTGTGTCTGTGTTATCCCACCTTTACTAGAGAGGGATTATTGCAGGTCTCCTGATTCTGAACAGCTAGCTTCCATGTACTTGGCCATTGTTACAGCCAGGTGCCAAGGATTTGAGTATTTACAGGGGGCTGATCGCATAGAGTGGAAGTCCTTTGGAAAGACCAACCTGGAGGAGCTTTTTAACAGAGGCATCGAGACAACCCAGGTCACCAGAAGTGCAAAGAAAGAGAGTGAGGCAGGGAATTCCTTGCAATTTTTCTGAACATGATGGTTCTAGCTTTGGCTGCATTTTCAAGGTAGAGGGGTCATTTAGCCACAGAGAGGAAACAGAGTGTAAGAACGCTCCATTAGAGTGTTGGGCCTAACACAAATGAGGATGCTATTCCCTTTCCTCAACCACACAAAGCAAATGGGTAGGTCTAGTGAAGGCAGAGAGCCAGCTCCCTTCAAGGGAGGGCTTTGTTCTCACTGCCTATAAAGGCAGCAGTGTTGACAGTGAAAGAAACCGTTTTTTAGCTCTGTTTGCCAGCTGTAGACGCAACTATCTATGACACAGCGGCTGGGAAGCATCCTTTATGTGTCTCTAGATTCTCTACGTTCATCTACTAGATAACCGTCCCCAAAAACCATATAACCATTTCCTGTTTATTGGCCTCCCTGGGAGGTTTTTCTCTCTTGCACCTGCTTGAGAGGGCCTCTTCAATCTGATGCAGAGGTGACTGGCTGAGATTCTTGTGAGTCAGTGTGCTTTCTAATCTCCTACCCTATCATCTGCATGTGCTCACCATCACCTCTGCCATCCCTCTGGTGTGGTCCACAGAGACATGAGGCAGCCCAGACAAAACCAGTTTTAAGAATGTGTCAGACTCAGGAGTTGCGGTCACCAGGATGAAACCAGGCAATCGTTATCATCAGGTTGAGAGAAGATGGGGAGAAGCTCAGAGGGCCTAATGAAAGTGAGGGGAGTATAGTTGAGTGTGACAGGGCATGATTCTCTAAAGGAACCATGAAGATCTTGCCTTTGTCCCCAGCCTGGGACTCTGGCTTCTTATGGCTAATATGCTAAATCCCATGGCCTTACCCATGGGGGCACTGGCTGGTTCCTCTGTTCCCAGCTGTAGGAGTCCATAGGATTTTGTTTATTTGACTTCCTATCCCTAGCAAACGTCTGAGTTGCATCCTGATACGTGAAGTGACTTGCTGCAATGTATAGACTGTCACTTGGTCCTAGTCAGGCTGGGTTAGAATTAAATCTAGACCTCCTTCCTTCTCAGCAGGGAGAGGGGAGGGTGTTAGAAAAGGTATTTCCTCTATAAATCCTATAATGACCCCCCCAAAAAAATTAGAAAAAAGTATCAGAACTAGTATGTTCTGATATCTTGCTCTTGGAAATAGGAAACAGTATCTACAGATGAGAATGTGGTGGCTTGAATTAATAGCATTCATCCCAAATGTTTTCTAAGTCATTTGGAATGCTGTTCTTTCCTTTTTCCAATTTCATATTGTGGTGACCAGATAATGAAGAAATGAATAAAGGGCGAGAAGTAATCCACCCCTACTTGAAAACAATTACTATATTAGAAACTTTTTGCATTTATGTACTTCTTTATCTCACAGTATTTTAAAATTTTCCTGAAAATTCTACACCAATCCAGAGGTAAATTGTGAAGTAGGTAAATGGAGGGAGTGTGTCCCCATGATTTAACACTCGTGTCTTTCTTTCTCATTTTCCTAGATCTTTGAAAGAATTCTATTTATTTGGGCCATCCGACACCCTGCCAGTGGGTATGTCCAGGGAATTAATGACCTGGTCACTCCATTCTTTGTCGTCTTCCTCTCAGAATATGTGGGTAAGAAGCATTAGTACCAAGTTGAACAAGCTATTGCTCTTTCTTATCTGCCATCTGTCTGTCTGTTTTTCCCCAGAGTGCAGCCAGTGGGTATGCCTTGCTAGAAAATAGATAGTGCCTTTAGAATACACAGCCAAAACTACTTTTAACAGCGGTTTCTGCCTGGAATTTATCTCTTAAGATGGTCACAGATCTCACCTAAAAAGACCTGCTTTGTCACAAGAATGACCACATTGATATATTTATGTTCTGTGGTTTGATGCTTTATTTGAGATTATTTTAGGATTATTTTGAACTTGTTTCCAATGCAGGCCCTCATCCATGTAAACTGGAATTTTAGATTGGACATCAGGCCTGCATACTCCAGTTTACTTGCTGTATCTTAGGAGCAGGATGTGGATGTGCAGAGGACAAAAGGCTGTGGCACCAGAACCCAGCACGTATGGGAAATGATGGAACAGGCCAATGAGAACCCCAGGACCTTGATTTCTCCCTACTCCTTCTTCACCTCTCACCCCACAGGGTTCTTGTCCCTTTGGAGAGAGATTAGATTTCAAAGCAGCACTTAGGTTTTCTTATAGTCCCAGCCACTGCCAGCCAGCCAGCCTAAATTAAGCAAAGTCTTAAAGGATTTGAGGATCCTGTGTTTCTCCTTTTTGGTTTCCTTAATCACTTGTTCTGAGAAAGTCACAGGAAAACCCATCCGCCATGGCCTGATGCTTTGTTTCCTTAGGTAAGGAGAAGCTCATGTAGGAATAAGAACATCAAAAGGGATCTTAGAAGAAAGGCATTCATCTAATCCCTCATTTCACTGATAAGTTATGAGATTCTCTGTCTCCTTATTAGTGGTTGAGCTAGAACTAAAACCATTTTCTTTAGACTCTGAGGGTGCTAGATGATTGTGGTTTTTGGAAGAAGCCATTTGGAGAGGTTGTGGGGTTGGGTGATGAGAACTGGGTGAGAGTGGGGCTCTTTGGAGGGGAGAGCATGAGAAATGTCTCACTTGGTCTATCTCATCCAGGTTTTCTGATGGGGCTCAAATGGATGATGAGATCTTTCATGAGACAATCTCAAAAAATTAAGGCAACTGACTAAGAAAGCTTTTTCTAGAGGACTTTGTACCCCCTCCCCAACCTGCCTTAATAGATCAACTTTTTGAAGCAGCGTAATTCTACTGTGTTGTTTAATTTTTATCAAGAGAGTAGTTCAGCTGATCTGTGGGGATTTTTTACTTGCTTCTTTCAGTAGCAATTTTCTAAGATAGTATTGAAGAATGAGCCAAGGATGGTATTAATCCATTCATTAATCTGCATTTGAAGTCTAAATGCTATCATGAAATCTTGCTGAAAGGGTTATGCCAGTTAAAAATAATCCTCAGCAGCTGTAGTTCTGATTAGATATTTAATTACCTTGTTAGCTGCCATTTATATTTTGTTCCAAGCATGTCTTCACTTTCTTCAGGTGCCCATCCCATTACTACTTCAACCCCATCAAGCAGTGTGCCTTTCTGTGATAGATATGATTGCTTTCTGATCTTGTACATGCATATCTTGTTTTTCTGAACTTTGCAGGAATTGCATTTTTATAAATTGAAGATTTATGGCAACCCTGCATCGAGCAAATCTATCAGTGCCATTTTTCCAAAAGCATGTGTTTACTTTGTGTCTCTGTGTCATATTCTGGTAATTTTCACAGTATTTTTAACTTTTCCTTATTACTATATCTGTCATGGTCATCTGTGATCAGTGAACTTTGATGTTACTGTTGTAATTCTTTCAGGGTGCCATGAACGGCCTCTATATAAGACAGTGAACTTAATTTATAAATGTTGTATGTGTTCTGACTGCTCCACCGGCTGGTCCTTCTCCATCTCCCTCTCCTTGGGCCTCCCTATTCCCTGAGACACAATATTCAAATTAGGTCAGTTAGTAACTCTGCAGTGGCTTGTAAGTGTTCAAGGGAAAGGAAGAGGGTTACATGTCTCTCACTTTAAATCAAAAGCTCTAAATGGTTAAGCTTAGTGAAGAAGGCATGTCAAAAGTGGAGGAGGCAGGCTGAAAGCTATGCCTCGTGTGCCAGCATGCTGTATTGTGAGCAAAGTAAAAGTTATTGACGGAAATTAAAAGTGCTACTCCAGTGAACACACAAATAATAAGAGAGCGAAATAGCCTTATCGCTGACATGGAGAAAATTTTAGTGTTCTGGGTAGATCAAACTAACCACAGCATTCCCTTAATCCAAAGCTTAACCCCAGAGCAAGCCCTGAACTCTGTTCACTTCCATAAAGGCCAAGAGAGGTGAGGAAGCTGCAGAAGAAAAGTTTGAAGCTTGCAGAAGTTGGTTTTCATGAAGTTTAAGGAAAGAAACCATCTCCATAACATGAAAGTGCAAGGCGAAGCAACAAGTGCTAATGTAGAAACTGCAGCAAGTGATCCGGAAGATCTAGCTAAGACCATTGATGAAGGTGGTACATTAAACCGCAGATTTTCAGTATAGACAAAACAGCCTTCTCTTGGAAAAAGATGCCATTCGGGGCTTTCTTTTTTAAATTTAATTTTTTTTTTAAGAGACAGTGGCATGACCTTAGCACACTATAACCTTATACTCTGGCTAAAGCAATCCTCCTGCCTTCTGAGTAGCTAGAACTGCAGAGGCACACCCACCACACCTGGCTAACTTTTTTTGTTTTGTTTTGTTTTGTTTTGTTTTTTTGTTTTTTTTTGTTTTTTGAGACGGAGTTTCGCTCTTGTTACCCAGGCTGGAGTGCAATGGCGTGATCTCGGCTCACCGCAACCTCCGCCACCTGGGTTCAGGCAATTCTCCTGCCTCAGCCTCCTGAGTAGCTGGGATTACAGGCACGCACCACCATGCCCAGCTAATTTTTTGTATTTTTAGTAGAGACGGGTTTTTACCATGTTGACCAGGATGGTCTCGATCTCTTGACTTCATGATCTACCCACCTCGGCCTCCCAAAGTGCTGGGATTACAGGCTTTAGCCACCCCACCTGGCCTGGCTAACTTTTTTTAAAAAATTTTTTTTGTAGAGAGGAGGGAGTCTTGGTATGTTGTCCAGGCTGGTCTTGAAATCATGACTCAAATGTCCCTCCCATCTTGGCCTCCTGAATAGTTGGGATTACAAGTACATAGTAGCCACTATGGCCAGCCTGCTCTCTAGGACTTAGATAGCTAGAGAGGAATATTAAATGTTTGGCTTCAAAGGACAGGATGACTCTTGCTAGGGGCTAAGGCAGCTGGTGACTTTTACATTGAAGCTCATGCTCATTTACCATTCCAAAAACCCTAGGGCCTTTAAGAATTATGCAAAATATACTCTGCCTATGCTTTATAAGTGGAAAAACAAAGCTTGGATGACAGGACATCTATTTATAGCATGGTTTACCGAATATTTTAAGGCCACTATTGAGACCTCTTGCTCACAAAAAAAGATTTCTCTCAAAATATCAGTGTCCATTGACAGTAAATGTAGACACCCGAGAGCTCTGATGGAAATCCACAAGGAGATTAATGTTTTCATACCTAACACAACATCTGTTCCACAGCCTATGGATCAAGGAGTCATTTCAACTCCTGAGTCTTATTATTTAAGAAATATATAGTAATTTAATAAAGCTATAGCTGACATACTTTCTTGAGATGGAATCTCCTCCTGGTGAAGATGCTGCGAACATTTGAAATGACAACAAAGGATTTAGAATATTACATAAACTCAATTGTAAAGCAGTGGCAGGGTTTGAGAAGGTCGACTTTAATTTTTTTAAGAAATGTATTTATTTTTTTATATGGAGACAAGGTCTCACTCTGTTGCCCAGGCTGGAATGCAATGGTGTAATCATAGCTCAAACTGTAACCTCAAACTCCTGGGCTCGAGTGATTCTCCTGCCTTAGCCTTCTGAGAAGCTAGGACTACAGGTGTGCACCACCATACCCAGCTAATTTTTCTACTTTTTGTAGAGATGGGGTTCTCATTGTGTTGCCCAGACTAGTCTTTAATTCCTGGCCTCAAGCAGTCCTTCTGCCTCAGCCTCCCAAAGGAGTGAGCCACCACACCTGGCCAGATTGACTTCATTTATTTTTTTTTTTTTTAGATAAATAGAAAGTCCGATTTCATTTTCAACTTTATATTTTTGTCAAGTGCAAGGTGAGCCAGCTAAGATATAAATATTCCAATACTGACTGAAGTAATAACTTCTGCTGGCATGTCTTCTGAGTCTCCATTTCCTCCATTGATATTCATCCAAATAATAAAAGAAACCGATTGTAGTTGAGTTTACTATTATCAATGGCACTCTCATCAAGGTTCTTACAGATCGAATAAGGTTCATTAGCTGAGATTTAATTTGTGGCTCCTCTCCGAAGCCACTGATTCCCTGGTCTGTTCCCCAGCCAAAGTTCCACATGGCTGGGGAGGCCTCACAATCATGGCAGAAGACGAATAAGGAGCAAAGTCACATCTTACGTGGTGGCAGACAAGAGACTGACCTCAGTTTTGAAAGAAGTTCTACTGTGGGTACAATGCTATTGAATAGAATCACCCACTACAGAGAAATCTTTTGTAAAAGAAAAAGTCAATCAATGTGGCCAAATTCATTACTGTCTTGTTTAAGAAATTGTCACAGCCAGCCCAGCCTTTAGCAATCACCATCCTGATCAGTCAGCAGCCATCAACATTGAGGCAAGATCCTCTACCAGCAAAAAGATTATGACTCACTGAAGACTCAGATGATTGCTAGCATTTTTTAAACAATGAAGTATTATTTACTAATTAGTGGGGTAGGGTGGCATTCGCCTGTAATCTCAGCTACTGGAGAGGCTGAAGCAGGAGAATTGCTTGAACCTGGGAGGCAGAGGTTGCAGTGAGCCGAGGTCATGCCACCGCACTCCTGCCTGGGCAACAGAGGGAGACTCTATCTCAAAAAATAATAATAATAAAAGATAAAGTATTATTTGTTTGTTGATTGGTTGATTGAGACAGGATCTCATTCTGTCACCCAGGCTGGAGTGCAGTGGCATGATCGTGGCTCACTGTAGCCTCAACCTCCTGGGCTCAAGGTATCCTCTCACCTCAGCGTCCCAGGTAGTTGGAACTACAGGGGCATGCCATCACATTTGGCTATTCTGTTGTATTTTTTGTAGAGGTGAGTTTTTGCCATGTTGCCCAGGCTTGTCTTGAACTCCTGAACTCAAGTAATTCTCCCGCCTCAGCCTCCCCAAGTGTTGAGATTGCAGGCGTGAGCCAACATGCCTGGTCCCAATTTTGTTTTATCTAAACCTCTGTCCATTCTCTACCCCCTCACCATTGTGAATTATTTTGAAGCAAATCTCAGTGTCAAACATCATATAATTTTATGCATAAATATATGTTCATGTGTGTCTCTGAAAGGTACATATATGTATACACACATGTGCACACACGTTATACATGCATACATGCATGTATATATACAAAATACTTTTTTTGTTTGTTTTTTGGACAGAGTCTCACTCTGTCACCCAGACTGGAGTACAGTGGCATGATCTCAGTTCACTGCAACCTCCATCTCCCAGGCTCAAGCAATCCTTCCCACCTCAGCCTCCAGAGTAGTTGAGACTACAGGCTCTCATCACCATGCCTGTCTAATTTTTGTATTTTTTTTGTAGAGATAGAGTTTAGCCATGTTGCCCAGGCTGGTGCTGAACTCCTGGGCTCAAGTCATTTGGCCTCCCAAAGCTCTGGGATTATAGGCGTGAGCCACTGCACCTGGTCAAAGACATATTTTTTAAAACATGCAGCCATAATGCAAGTTACAAGTACAGAGTAGCCACTGTGGCCAGCCTGCTATCTAGAACTTTCATAGTAATGCAAATTACAGGTACATAGTAGCTGCAAGCAGTAGCATTATGCTGGTTTTTAAAGTACTTTACTATTTGCAAAGATCTTTGACATGCCTGATTTCCTTTAGTAGGGCCCAATATCTCCTTAAGATAGACGTATCAAGCCTTTTTATTTATTTATTTATTTTTTGAGACAGAATCTTGCTCTGTTGCCCATGCTGGAGTATAGTGGTGCGATCTTGGCTCACTGCAACCTCCACCTACCAGCTTCAAGCGATTCTCCTCCCTCAGCCTCCTGAGTAGCTAGGATTGCAGGCTAGACTACTACACCCTGGTAATTTTTGTATTTTTAGTAGAGATAGGGTTTCACCATGTTGGTCAGGCTGGTCTCGAACTCCTGACCTCATGATCCGCCTACCTCGGCCTCCTGAAGTGCTGGGATTACAGGCGTGAGCCACCATGTCTGGCCTTATCAAGCCATTTTATAAGGTGAAAAATCCAAGACTCAGGGGTTTAATGAGCTTCTCAAACTCAAACCTAGGTATTTTGTCCTTAATACCTGTGCTCTTCATATGACTTGGTAGTATCTCAACTTCAGTCCTTGTCCTTGGACTTCCAATGGCTTCACCTATTATATTTAATGCTCTAAAGCAGGCAGTACCTTTCTTAACTGCTCCTCATCTTTTAAAAAAAATTGTAGTATGCTCATTAAAAAAATCAAAACAATATAGAAGTCACACACACACACAGGATAACTACTATTGTTAACTTCTTGTGTGTTCTTCCAGACCTTTTCCTATGTATGGATGGAGCTGCATTTATTGTTTTCCTTTACTGTGTTCAGAAAAATGAAATCAGGCTATTCATACTTTCCTATATTTTGCTTGTGTTCATTTAAACATGTCATATAGTGAGCTTTCCAAGCCCAAACATATAGATCCACTTCATTATTTTTAGTAATTCCATTATTTCTATAATAAGGCTTAATCATAGTTTACTTAACTTTTCTTCTCTAGGACATTTAAGTTGCCTACAGTTTTTAGCTGTAATAAATAACATTGCAGTGAATATCCTTGTACATATTTTCTTGTGTACTTGTTAAAATATGTATTTCTCTGAAAGAATCCCAGCAGTGAAATTACTAATCCTAAAAGCATGCCAAATAGGTACTACTAAATTATAATCCAAAAATGTTTATACCAGTATTCTAGCCACAAATGTGCAAATGCACTTTTCCTCACATCCGTAGCAAAACATGTGTATGGATGATGTCTAGTATATTTCGCCTGTCTAGCAGTAAATCGTGGTTCATGTTTCAGTTTTTGTTTCCACTTATTGGTCAATATTATGTATCTTTTCTTATCTGTATTATCATGTGTTTCTTTTGTGGTCTGCTTGTTTAATCATTTACCTATTTTATCTAATGGTCTATTGATCTGTCTTGTTTTGTAAGAGCTTTTTGTATATTAGATAAATTCATGCTTCATCTGTTGTGTGTTAAAAATATTAGGTTGAATCACATGGATTGTTAATGTTCAACCATTTTTTACCCCCCAACATGGGAATTTTATATAGTTCAGCCTAATATTTTCCCCAGACCGTTATTTATCTCTTAACTTTGCTAATTGTGTCTTTATGTAGAACTTACTAATTTGTATACGGTCAGATTTGTCCATTCAACCAGTATTTATTGAGCTGTGTGCCAGGAGATAGATGTGGGCCAGCCCTTGTGGCACTTTCTGTCTGGTAGGAAGGCTCACAAACGTCATCACATAATTGCAAACTGTGATGAAGCCTCTGAAGGAAGCAGCTTCTCCTTTAGGGTTTTTGGATTTGGTATCTTGCTTAGGAGCTCTTTCCTTCCCCACCTCAAGATTATGAAAATACTGGCCAGGCATGGTGGCTCACACCTGTAATCCCATCACTTTGGGAGGCTGAGGCAGGTGGATCACCTGAGGTCAGGAGTTCAAAGCCAGCCTGGCCAACATGGCAAAACCCCGTCTTTACTAAAAATACAAAAATTTCCTGAGTGTGGTGGCAGGTGCCTATAATCCCAGCTACAGAAGTTGCAGTGAGGCAAGATCATACCACTGTACTTCAGCCTAGGTGCTGACAGAGCGAGACTCTGTCTCAAAAAAAAAAAAAATTACAAAAACTCTCATGTGTTTTCTTCTAATACTCTTGTGGTTTTAACATTTAACTTTTAAAATTCCATTCGTTATTTATTTTCCGTTATGGCGAGAACTGAGGTTTATAGTTACTATTCCAGTTGCATAGCTAATTATTTTAACACCATTTATAAATAATATACCATCTTTTCACTGATGTGAAATCTCTCTTCATAATATTATATGAATTTCTTTAATTACATGGTTCTGCTGCTTTGTTCAGTTTAATTTCATTTGTCTCCATTTCTATCCAGTACCACACAGCTTAGATTTTTTGAGTTTATAAATTTATTAAATTATTTATTACTAATATTTATTTTTATTTTATTTATTTGTTTGTTTGTTTGTTTGTTTTTTGAGATGGAGTCTCATGCTCCTGTCCAGGCTGGAGTGCAATGGTACAATCTCAGCTCACTGAGTTCAAGCGATCCTCCTACCACAGCCTCCCTAGTAGCTGGGACTAAAGGCATGTGCCACCATGCCTGGCTAATTTTTGTATTTTTGAGTAGAGATAGGGTTTTACCATGTTGGCCAGGCTGGTCTGGGACTCCTGGCCTCAAGTGATCCACCCACCTTGGCATCCCAAAGTGCTGGGATTACAGGCATGAGCCACCATGCCTGGCCAATTATTTTTTATTAGTGGCTTTTAAAATTCCCCCTAGGGCTAGTCTCTTTCATCATCCTTTAAAAAAATATTGTCTTGGTTGTTTTTCCAGTTGAGCTTATTTTTAAATTTTATTTATTTTTAATCTTTTCCTTATAGGGATAACAGCGCTTAACATGAGATCTGCCCTCTTAACAAATTTTGAAGTGCACAATGCAGTATTGTTAGCTGTGGGCACAATGTTGTATAGCAGATCTCTGGAACATCCTCATCTTGCGTAAAGTCATCAAATTTGTACCCTCTGAACATCAACCCTGTGGTTCCCTCCCCCTCGCCCCTGGCAGCCACCATTTTGTCTGTTTCTATGAGTTTTGACCTTTTTAGGTACCTTATATAAGTGGATTCATACAGTATGTGTCCAAAGAAGTAAGCCAACTTTTACTTCCAGGTTCATCCAGTTAAGCTTGAGAACTTGTCAGATTTAGGAGTGGGGAAGCTTTGCCTAATACAGTTTTTATTGGAGTTGCAATAAATTTATAAATTACATTTTCATGGGTTTTTTGGTAACAGCTATATTTGGATTTACTTCATATACCAAACAATTCACTCATTTAAAGGGCACAGTGAATAATTTTTAGTATATTTACAGAGTTGCATATCACCACAATCAATTTTAAAACATTTTTATCACCCCAAAAGGAACCCTCATAGTCTTTAGCCGTCACCCGTAAGCCTTCCATCCATTGTATCCCTGGGCAACCACTAATCTTCTGTATCTAGGGATTTCCCTATTTTGAACATTTTATATAAATGAATCACACAGTATGGAGTCTTTTGTGTCTGGCTTGTTTTACTTAGCTTAATGTCTTCAAGATTCATTCACGTTGTAGCACGTGTCAGTACTTCATTCTTTTGTATGGCCAGATATTCTATTTTATGGATATACTACGTCTTATTTACCTATCAGTTGCTAGATATAAATTACATTTCAAAGAAATACAGACTTCTCCCCAGCCTCACGCCTTTCTTGAACAGAGAGAGATACAACATTGTGGCCATCAAGCATAATTTTCTTGTCTGGGCAATAATGCTTCTCTACTTCTCTCACGGTGGCATTGTCTGGATGAGGCAGCTGCTGTCAAAGGTTTTTTGCTCTGGCCCTCCTGGTGTGACTCTCCCTATTGCAGAGGCCTGAAGTATCTTTCTTATGGAACAGGCCAGCAGTTGCCCTCATTATCCTGGACAGGTCTCTCCAGGCAGCCTTACCCCACTACCCAGTCTCACTAAATCATAGCATAGGGGATCTGCCCTAGTAGAGCTGTGGAGTCCACATGCCGTTGGGACATTATTTAGCTTCTCTCATATCTCTTCCCCTACCATTCTCTGCCATCTCTATCACTTTTAAAAACTAGTACCTGAGGGCTGGGTGCGGTGGCTCACACCTGTAATCCCAGCACTTCGGGACACCGAGGCAGGCAGATCACCTGAGGTTGGGAGTTTGAGACCAGCCTGAACAACACAGAGAAACCCCGTCTCTACTAAAAATACAAAGTTAGCCAGGAGTGGTGGTGCATGCCTGTAAACCCAGCTACTCGGGAGGCTGAGGCAGGAGAGTTGCTTGAACCCGGGAGGTGAATGAAAGTTGTGGTGAGCTGAGACCTCACCACTGTACTCCAGCCTGGGCAACAAGAGCAAAGCTGTGTCTCAAAAAAAAATAATAATAATAATATCTAAGCCTGCTTCATCCTTTATGTCATGTTTGTTGTAACGTAGTTGGAAATAGTGAGACGAGTGATTCCTCTGTGAGTTGATAGAGAAGTTGTCTATCTAGCCTTGCCCCCAAGCAGCTTCTTTATCTGCTAAAGCCAGCTGTGTCTGGGTCTAGTGGTGACAGTGCTGGGTGTGTGGGAGGGTGTCACCCCTGGGGAGATAAAGTCTCTGGAATCTTACCTCTGAGACTGTGGTATAATTTTTTTTTTTTTTTGGAGACAGAATCTTACTCTGTCTCCCAGGCTGGAGTACAGTGGCACAATCTCGGCTACTGCAACCTCTGCCTCCTAGGTTCAAGCAATTCTCTGCCTCCGTCTCCCAAGTAGCTGGGATTGTAGGCACCCACCACCATGCCCGGCTAATTTTTGTAGTTTTAGTAGAGACTGGGTTTTACCATCTTGGCCAGGCTGGTCTCTCTTTTTTTTTTTTTTTTTTTTTTTTTTGAGATGGAGTTTCACTCTTGTTGCCCAGGCTGGAATGCAATGGCATAATCTCAGCTCACCACAACCTCCGCCTCCCAGGTTCAAGCAATTCTCCTGCCTCAGCCTCCTGAGTAGCTAGGATTACAGGCATGTGCCACCACACCTGGCTAATTTTGTATTTTTGGTAGAGATGGGATTTCGCCATGTTGTTCAGGCTGGTCTCAAACTCCCGACCTCAGGTGATCTGCCCACCTTGGCCTCCCAAAGTACTGGGATTAGAGGCATGAGCCACCGTGCCTGACCCAGTCTGGGTTTGAACTCGTGACCTTGTAATCCACTGGCCTTGGCCTCCCAAAGTGCTGGGATTACAGGCGTGAACCATCACACCTGGCCAACTGATATAATTCTAAACTCTTTCCTCCAAGAGCTTTTAGGCTTAGGCAATATTAATCTAGCTCTGAAAATACTAAGGTCAAATATAATTGGCCGTGTGGCAGTCATCAAAATAAACTGCTTAACAGGAACTACAGAAGTGATGCATATAAGGAAATCATGTAGAAGAGCAGGGTTCATGATGTTTCCTATTTTCTAAAGAAGAGTGATGTCTGATGATATTTTTAGGTACAAAATGCAATACCAATTATCAAATAACCTTTTCTCTTTTCCTCTGCATGAAACAGCACAGTGGGATTTTCACTGTAGATTTTACCTGGAAACATGACGGCAATGGAACTCTCAGAAAGGAAGTCCTTCCTAGACCTCTGACTTGTGTCCAGTTCCCTGCATGACATTTCCACCTGACTGTGTCACAAATGATCACTTAGGATTAGCTAGGCTGCACATAACAGGGCACCCAAGTAACAGTTCCCTGAGTAAGATCGAAAAGCTTATTTCTCTCACCTTGAAAGTCCAGAGGTAAGTGATCTGGGACTTATCTGCTGCTCCAAAATATCAGAGATCTAGGTTCCTCTCTGTTGTTCTGCAGTCTTCAGCGTGCCGTTTCTTTCTCATGATCTAATTGCTGTTTGTGCTCCAGCCATCACATCTATTTCCCAGCCAGTGTGGAGAAGGAAAGGAAGCAAGGCATACTTCTTGTGTTTGAGAACATTTTTGAGAGTTGTGCATGACTTGCACAAGGGGCTTGATTCTCTTTTGTCTGAGCTTAATCTTGTGGACACACCTAGCAAACAAATGAGGCTGGAAAACAGTCTGTCCCAGGTGGCCAGTATCCTTAGGGGTCCTGTCACCAAGGAGGAAGGAGGGAACAGTTGTTTGTAGGGAATCTTTGCTATTCCTAGGCTCCTCAGACTCAGCGTTCAGCTCTGCTTCTTCCCTTACCCAGGCACCCTTTCCTCTTAGTTGGCAGCATGTCCTGTCACTTAAGTCAGAAATGCTAAGAAGCGTTAATGATTCTGTTTTTTCACTGTTTCATATCCAGTCATTTACCAAGCTCTGATGATTTTACATCCTAAATGTTTCTTGATCTTCTTCTTCCTCTTCATTCTCACGTTGCGTGCCCTAGGTCAGGCCTGAATTGCTGAACCAGCCAAACATGTTTTCTCACCCCTGGTTTTATCCCCTCACACCCATCTTCCACACCGTTCAAACACAGCCCTGCCCACACAACTCCTCTGACAAAAATCCTTCCTTAGTGTCCCATCACCTACAGGTTAAATATCTAGGTTTTCTAACTTGGCATGTAAGGCCCTGTGATCTGCTGCCTGCTTCACCCCTAAACTCCACTATCTGAAATGGACACTGTGAATGTAAAGCCCTTGTTCTGCACCATCTCTTTATGTCCTGAGCTAATCTTGGTGTACCCTTTAAGACTCCCCTTCCTCCGAGAAGCCTTCCCTGGGGTCCTCCCCATCCCCGGCATCCAATAGTGCTATTTCTGTCACTGTAGATTTCTCCTGTGGCACTTTACCTTACCAGTTGTTGTGTTTCCCGCCTACTCTCTGCCACCAGACTTTCTGGTTCTTTGAGGCCGAAGACTATTTTAAACATCTTCATATTCCCAGTACCTTCATTCTGGTGTCCAAAATAGGCATTCCACACATGTCTAGATGAATGAGAGAATGAAAATTCCGTGATGACTGCAGAATACTCAGGAATTAGTACAGCTTCACTAGGCTTGGCCACTGGAGGGCAGTGAGTTACACTTTTCTGATACTGTGGTGAGTTAGCTGAAAGCTCCCTCTCCGCTAAGGGATGGAGGTGGAGCACCACCACTTAGTCAACAAGTCTTGATGAGCACCTGCCCGGGCAGGGTACTGCTCCAGGCACTGGGGTTATGACAATAAGCAAAGTAGACAAAAACCCTGCCTGCTACTTCTAGGTATTTATTCAAGGAAAATGAAGGCTTATAGCCCCAAAAGACATATACAAAAATATTCACAGCAACTTTACACAGACAAAAAAACTGGAAACAACTCTAATATCGATTAATATGAGAACAGATACCTATACTGTGGAACAGTACTCAGCAATAAATGAGAACGTACTGCTAAGTACAGCAACATGGCAGTCTCAGAAACCATGAAACTGAACAAAAGAAACCAGATGCCCAAAAAAGTCTATACTGTATGATTCGCATTATATGGAGTTAAAAATACGTAAACTTTATCATGGCAATAGAAATGAGAACAAAGTTTGCCTATGGTAGGAGATGGACTGAGAATGGGTATGAGGAAACATTTCTGGGGTGATGGAAACGTTCTTTATTTGGACAGGGGAATTTTTTTTTTCAAACCATAGACATAAACATGTGTCAAGACTCAGAACTGTGCACAAGGGTGCAGTTTACTATGCATAATTCTCCTTTTTAAAAAAATCACTTTTTTTTTTTTGAGACGGAGTCTCCCTCTGTCATCAGGCTGGAGTGTAGGGGTACAGTCTCGGGTCACTGCAATCTCTGCCTCCCAGATTCAAGCAATTCTCCTGCCTCAGCCTTCCAAGTAGCTGGGATTACAGGTGCATGCCACTATGCTGGGCTAAATAAAAAAAAATCGCTTTCTTAGTTTAATTTCTGGTGGGCAGAAACAGACAATCAACTGAAAAAAATAGATATTTGTTAGATTAAGTGTTATGGGTAAAAACAAAGCAAGAAAGAGGGACAGGGATGTGCCACGCTGGCAAGTGTGGGGGCTCTTTAAACCCGGTGGTGAGCTACCTTGACACTGAGGAGATGACATCTGGGCAGAGTCCTGAAGGAGGTAAGGGAGTGAGCTGTGCAGTTAATTTTTAATAGTTAACACTCACGTTTTCAAAGAAAAGGTACAATGGATCCCGTTGCCTTGTCTTGCTCCTGGGCTGCTGTGGATTGTGCTTGCCCTCCACGCTCAGTCCTGGGAGGCAGCACCCTCCAACTTAGACCTGACTCCTTGCACACGACATCAGCTCTCCACGGTCTGCTCTTCCCTGTCAGGCTAGACCGAATATGAAGCTCTGCAAACTTCATTATTGTCTCAAGAGGACATTCCTTTACTGCTTTTTAAAATTTAACCTTTAGATTTAATTATACATTTAGAAAAGTGCATCTATTTTCCCAAAATAACCAACCAATTTTCCCAAAATTTCCCCAAAATAACCAACACCCATATCAAGACATGGAACATTTCTAGGACTTCAGAAGTCCCCTTGTGTTCTTCCTAGTCCCTAACCCATCCTCTCCTCCCCTGCCCCTGCAAGGGTAACTACTTTACTGATTTCTAACACCCAGATTAGTTTTGCCTATTTCTAAGTGTTACCTAAATTGAATCATATAGTAAGAAGTTTCTACTTTAATGTTGCTGGTTTAGAGGGAATTAGGGAGTGGGCTTGATGCTGAATTTTTAGCAGCCACCCTATTTGGGACTCAAGCTGGCTCCTGGTCCCATCTTCATAGATGAAGCAGCCTCCTATGGGATAGACAGCTGAGAAATATTGAGGTTCTTCCCAGCAATGTGTGAAGATAGCCCAGCCAGGGTGCTGAGATGCTTTCAGTTACACCTGAAGGCAGTGTGTGCATTTGGTGGGATGTCCAGTGCTGGATTTCTTGTCATTGCAGGAGACGAGTTCTCCAGGGGCAAGTTGTGGCTTGTTATTTCTGAGATTGTAAGACCTTGCCTGGTCCTCTACCCTGGCAGTGAGCTGAGCAGTGTGTGGTGTGCATGTGTTCTCTATCCTTGATCTGACCCCAGGGATAAGTGAGAAATTGCAACAGAGGAGAAGAAGTTGAGGCAGCCAACATATTCAAGATATTTTAGCCTACATGAGTAGCCTCTGTGAACAGCTGACATTGGCACTGGGGGCCCTGAGCCTCCCAGGGCCTCTTCACATCCACAGCATCTTAGTAACTTGCTGCCTGTCTCTGTGAGTGGTTTTTGGGCAGGTCCTAGAAGGTTAAGTATATGCTGGACCTTGCCTCTCCTTTGCCTCCTCTTCCTTTGCCCCAGAACTGGAGTTCTCAGTTTGTACCCTTATAATCTGGGATCCTATAGCCAATTTTAGGAGGCTGACTTAACCAGCAGCAACTAATGTTTGCTAAATAAAAGTAAAAGTAATACAGCAACTTAAGGAAAATAGCGAAAACTTGGTAGTATGTTGGTTTTTAAAATTAATTTTAAACAGGACATCATGATACTTGGATACTGGGCTATCCCACACGTGAGCAGCCAGAGTTCATGTATCATTCTGAGTTAATAGTCACCACCTGATTGACAGGCAAAGTGTCAGAATGCCATATGGTCAGCTAAGCAGTATCTTCAAAACAGCCGTCTCCTCTGACAGCTAGAAACATGAACTGCCTCCCAGTGGGTCTCTTCTCTGTGGAAATTTCAGAATAAGCCTTTCCTCCAGCCATCTCACTGGAGCAGCCATCTCTCTCAGAGACCAGCTCCCCTGTCTTTGTCAGGTGGTTTGGCTCTCCCAGGTTAGCAAGTGGCCTCTCTGCCCTCTCTAAACTTACAGGTTTGCAGTGGTGTTATTGTCTCGGCCACTGCCATCCCATACTTGCCTGAAAATGTCAGATGCGTAACACCCAACAATACGTTTATATATAGCACTTGAACCAGTTCAAAATTATTACGTAGAAGTGATAAGATGAATTCTTGATACTTTTCTTAAAGCCGTTTTTTTTCTGGATGAAATATTTGTTTGTTTTATGAGGTTCTTTAGATGTATGGTTGAAAAGATTTTTTGCTTTTTCTCAGTTTACTTTTGTTATCAGAAAATATTATGCATGGTGTTCTTAGGAGTCCAGTTAAAAAACAACAAGGACCTGAATCAGGTAACCAGAAGCTTTGGAAAATAGAAAGGCCATCTGCAGCTGAGGCGTTGGAGCCTCTTGGTCTGGCTGGTCAGGGTGAATCATGCTGGCCCACCAGATCGCATCTAGAAATTACCCTGAGATCACAGATGATTCCTGGGAAATGCCTAGAGCAGTGAATAGATAAGTTACTCTTGTCATTGTAGGCAAAACCAGTTCTTCCTAAAGCTGTCAGGGAATTTTTGAGGCATATATTAAGCTGATTTTTTAGGGCTGGGGCTCAGAAGTTCTCGGAAAAATAAACAGTTGACTGGAGCCATCACTCAAGTACATTTCATCAGCTAATAAATGGGCATGTTCTTTGTCAGGCCCAGAGTGGGCAATTCGATTTTTATAAAGAGCTTTTGGGTTTCCTCCTTCTGGATGCCTTGCCTCTTAAAATAGCCATACAATATCCCTTAAAATATCGTTTCCTCCCATCTGAGTCCTGGCTACTGTGTGCTCTGTCATGACAACCAAAGACTCTGCCCTCACTCGAGATTACACTGCTGGCATGGTTTCCCATTTCAGCTTCAATTATATGTTGAATTTCCTCAAGTGGACGCTTAATGATCCTTCTGAACAGATTGTTTATGCTGAATGAAGCCCTTCAGAGAGCATTTCCTCCTCCCTTTCTCTGCGGCTTTTTGCTGGTTCACCCAGCTCACAGTTTTTGACTAAATGTTTGAATTTTATCCTCCCAGCAGGCAGAAAAATAGAACTAAACCCTCCCTCCCACTCTCTGCAGTGCCAGGGAACTGTCTCACTGGCTGTGAAAACAAAGGGCTAGTGGGCAGACAACAGCCCCCAATTCAGGGCCCCAAAATAGGGTTCAGCACTTTGTCTGTTATTCCTTTGCTCCCTAGATGGCTACAGGTTTGGAGTTGGTACAGTTACTGAGCATGGCACGTTACCAACTTATGACCTCATGTTGTTCATTAGGTTTTCCTCCTTAAGATGAAAGGCAAAAGTAGAGAACTTTGAAAATTGACTTATTTTTAAGGTGTGTTTTGGGATGGTAGGTGTATCAGTTAGGGTTAAGTTTGGCTGTGAATAACAGAGATCCAGAGTATCAGTGCTGGCTGGGTACGGTGGCTCACACCTGTAATTTTAGCACTTTAGGAGGCTTAGGTGGAAGGATAACTTAAGCCCAGGAGTTCAAGGCCAGCCTGGGCAATATAGTAAAATCTTGTTTCTTAAGAAAAAAAAAAAAAAAAAAAAAAGACAGTGCCAGTGGCTTACATAAGATAGAAGTATATTTGTCCCTTTGGTAACAATAATAATTATGCCAACTAACTTTTATGTAATGCTTATTTTATGCCAGGCACTGTTGTTAGCACTTTTCATGTATTAACTAACATACTTAATCCATAAAATATCCTATGACACTGGGACTGATGTTACCATTTTAACAGATGAAGAATTGAGACACAGAAGGTAAGGTCATTGGTGCAAAGTCACATAGCTAATGAGTGACAGAGCCAGGACTTGAGCTCTGTAGTCTGGCTCCAGAGTCTGCTCTTAGCAGACAATGTGCTTGCTATTCTGTCTGACAAAAAGCCATAGGTCACCAGGGCTGATATGACAGCAGTGCTCCTGTTGCCCCCAGAAACCGGGGCCCTTGCTCTCTTTATACCCTGCCATGTGTGGTTTCCAATTCTGCTTGTATTTGCATTGTAATACAATGTTCTGGAATCCTAAAATGCCCAAGTTCAATTTATTGTGGAGCTCTGGATCTTTCTTTGGGAGATGTGTATGAGGAATGGGGATAGTGTTTGTCTCGATCCTTCCTTGTGGGTTTCACTTTTTTCTTTTAACCCTATTATAAAGAAGGAGCTGCTGCCTAGCATGGATTAGAAGTCATGCTCATTAATAGGGAAGGGGTTCTCCTTCCTTGTGTACTGTTGTGAGGTTGGCCCTGGAGAAGAGTCTGCCTGAGCCTGTAACCCAGAGCAGCTCTCAAATGAAACAGTTCCTTGGGGCATTGTTTATGGTCATGAGAGTTGGAGCCAAACTGGGTATTCATCCCCAGGGGAATGGATAAGGTGTGATGGAGGCATACCATGCAGCAGTGAACTAGAGGTATGTACAGGAACTCAGACCTTAGAACATGAAGTAAAAAGTCAAAGGAAGATCCTTAGCTAGGTTTTACAGCCCAATATAATTTAATTAATATATAATATTAAAATATAAGATAAAACATGTAAAATATTAGGTAAAATGATGAAAACTTTTTTTGTTGTTTTTCTTTCTTTCTTTTTTTTATTTTTTTATTTGAGACAGAGTTTTGCTCTTGTATCCCAGGCTGAAGTGCAGTGGTGAGATCTCAGCTCACCACAACTTCCGCCTCCCAGGTTCAAGCAATTTTCCTGCCTCAGCCTCCTGAGTAGCTGGGATTACAGGGATGCGCCACCACACCTAGCTAATTTTATATTTTTAATAGAGATGGGGTTTCTCCAGGCTGGCCAGTCTGGTCTTGAATTCCAAACCTTAGGTGATCCACCCACCTTGGACTCCCAAAGTGCTGGGATTACAGACGTGAGCCACCATGCCCAGCCTAAAATATTGTTAAAATAATGTATAAATGTATATTATATTATAAAATATATAAAATTATATTTATATAATTTTTATTTTTATATAATTATAAGTATGTTTAAATATAGGTTAAATATAATTTTAGATATAATTATATTTTAATATAGCTTTATATATCTAGTTAGATAGATACACAAACATATATTTAAAAATATGTATGTATACTTACATATATAAAAAACACTACATAGTAAATGTTTTAGTTGGGAATAAAAGAAAAATGATATCTCCTGGGAGAGTTTTTTCTAATGTGATTTCTCAGCTGGGCACAGTGGCTCACATCTGTAATCCTAGCACTTTGGAGCAGGTGGATCACCTGAGGTCAGGAGTTGAGAACAGCCTGGCCAACAAGGTGAAACCTTGTCTCTACTGAAAATACAAAATTAGCTGGGCCTACTGGCTCACGCCTATAATCCTAGCTACTTGAGAGGCTGAGGCAGGAGAATCACTTGAACCTGGGAGGTAGAGGCTGCAGTGAGCTGAGATTGCGCCATTGCACTCCAGCCTAGGTGACAAGAGTAAAACTCTGTCTCAAAAAGAAAAATAAAATGTGATTTCTCTGGCCTGGCATGGTGGCTCACGCCTGTAATCCCAGCACTTTGGGAGGCTGAGGTGGGCAGTTCACCTGAGGTCAGAAGTTCAAGACCAGCCTGTCCAACATGGTGAAACCCCATCTCTACTAAAAATACAAAAATTAGCTGGGTGTGGTTGCAGGCGTCTGTAATTCCAGCTACTCGGGAGGGAGAGGCAGGAGAATCACTTGAGCCCAGGAGGCAGAAGTTGCATTGAGCCGAGATTGCGCCTTAGCACTCCAGCCTGACAGACAAGAGGGAGACTGAGTCTTTAAAAAGTGATTTCTCAGATTGACCTTTATACACTATCTGGATTTTTAGTTTCTGCCAGCTTAGTGTTTTATAAAATATTCTTTTTTTTTTTTTTCTTTTCTGGTGATAAAAGGCAGATGTAGTCAGTTGTGGCTCTTTTTTTTCTAAAATACTGTGCATTTTTTTTTTCCTGACTATAAAAATTATGCTTATTATAGAAATTTTGAAAAGTCCAATAAAGCTTTAAGAAAATAAAATCCTTTATTCATACCACCTGGGGAATACTGTGAAACTTGCGATATTTTGTCTTTCCTCTGTGCTTATATAAACACATAAATATTGTATGTACATTAGTTGAAAGTATGCCATAAATAATTTTTCCCCTCTTTTCTCCTTAGTACTGTGACATGCTTTTTCATGTCATTACAAGTTTGTAATAAACATCATCTAAGATAGCCATATTTTGCCCACTATGTGCCAGGCACTGTAGTTAGCACTTTATAAACTGCAGCTGGCCTTCAAGTTGGATTTTTTAGGTTATTCCTAGAGTCATGGCTTTTCTGATGAAGAACCTCACCCTTCTCAAGAAAGTTTTTCTTTTTTTTTCAGCCTTTGATGTTCATTTTTAAAATAGCTCTTTAGGCCAGGAGTGGTGGCGCACACCTATAATCGCAGCACTTTGGGAATTTGAGGAGGGTGGATCACCTGAGGTCAGGAATTTGAGACCAGCCTGGCCAATATAATGAAATCCTGTCTCTACTAAAAATACAAAAATTAGCCAGGCGTGATGGCGGGCACTGGTAATCTCAACTACTCTGGAGGCTGAGGCAGGAGAATTCCTGGAACCCTGGAGGCGGAGGTTGCAGTGAGCCGCCATCGCGCCATTGCACTCCAGCCTGGGTGACGACAGCAGTGAGACTCCGTCTTAAAAAGCCAAAAACAAAAACAGGTCTTTAAACAGGATGAAAATCTGAAGAATTTTTACGTGTTACCTCGAGGAGGTTCAGATGTAATCCCAGCACTTTGTGAAGCTGAGGTGTGAGGATCACTTCAGTGTAGGAGTTTGAGACCAGCCTGGGAAACGGGGCAAAAAATTAGCTGGGCGTGGTTGTATACCTGTAGTCCCAGCTACTTGGGAGGCTGAGGTGGGAAGATCATCTGAGCCTGGGAAGTCAAGGCTGCAGTGAGCCAAGATCATACCACTACACTCCAGCCTGGGCATCAGAGTGAGACCCTGTCTCAAAAAGAAAGAAAGAAAGAAAAAGGCTAGATACATTTTCTCTGATGCCTGTATCTCTGTAGCACAAGGGATTGCAGTGAACATCCTGTTTCCAGAATAGGAGTTGTGTGTCTGAGGAGAAAAGCCTGGTGGAGAACTCAAGGGTCTGATTGTTTCTGTGTGTGGCCTCTGACAGGCATACAGGGCCTTTCTTCTTGAGCAAGCACAGCACTTCTTGCTACTTCACCTCTCTGTGACAGGAAGGGGGAGCTCAACACGGGCTAGGAAGGACACATCACAGGGACTTTTTCTTATTCCGGTTTCTGGAAGGCTTTTTATGTTTTCCTCATTTGCATCTCAGACGAGACAAATTCTCACTCCTGTTACTCAGTGGGAGATTTCCATAAGAAGCTAACAGATAGTCCTCTTCAAAGGGGTCTCATTGCTAGATAAGCTTGGGAAATGCTGGATAAACAAAGTTTAGCAGCTTTACTTAATGCAAAATTTCTGATAACTTCTCAGACCCTTTTGTGTGCTGTGGTCTTTGCCAGTCTCCAAGATGGGAATATCTAATGCAACATTTCTCAACCATATGTATCTGTGGAAGCTCCTTTTCGAGTGTCCTGTAGGATTGATATTTTGTAGAAACCATCTTGAGAAATACCATCTTGTTGGAATTAAGTCCTAGAAGCACTCACAGGCTTGACTCATCTTCCTTCATGTGCATAACTTCTCTTCTGAGTGGCAAGACTGTGGGTCTGCCTTATCAGAACTTGTGAATTCCATCTTTCGAATGAACTGTGGGGGCTTTCTGATCCCAGCTGTTCTCTCTACATATGGGTATGAGTGTGCTAGACAGCTCACTAAGCTGAAATCAAAGAAATATTCCAGGCCATCTCCAAGGAGCTGAGTATAATTCATTGAACATGAGACCTGAAGTATCATTTTCTAAAACTGAACGAACAAATGCCAAGGAAGAGACAGATATGTTGGACATGATGGGACTAGCATGAGAAATGGCCTGTCCAGTGTTGTAACGAGATCCTCAAGAACTTCTCTGGGACACATTTGTCCACCTGACATAGGGAGTAGAGGGGCAGACCCTCATTCCTTGACATAAGGTTAGCCTGGTCCTCACTTGGCCTTAAAGACCCCGTTGAAGACACTAGAATCTATCTCTCTCTCTCCGTTTTTAGATAAGACCTCTGGACTCTCTTCACCTTTTGTTTTACAGAAGAGGATGTGGAGAACTTCGATGTCACCAACTTGTCTCAAGATATGCTGCGAAGCATTGAGGCTGACAGCTTTTGGTGCATGAGCAAGCTGCTAGATGGAATCCAGGTGAGCTGCTTCTGCCCTTGCTGGGATGTTTAGGTCCAGGGGCTCCCAGCAGGCCTTTGGTTTCCTTATTGCTCTTCAGTGTCAGGCAGGCCCACCCACCATGTCTCCTCCTTCTTTTGGTCCATCTCAGTCCTTCGTCATTAGCTTTACAGATTTCAAAACAACAGTGGGGGTCAGGCACAGTGGCTCATGCCTATAATCTCAACATTTTGGGAGGCCAAGACTGGAGGATCGCTTGAGCTCAGGAGTTCAAGAGCAGCCTGGGCAATGTAGAGAGACCCCATCTCTACAAAAAATTTAAAAATTAGCCAGGCATTTAGTGTGAGCCTACAGTACCAGGTCCTTAGTCGGCTAAGGTGGTAGGATTGCTTGAGCCTAGGAGGTCAAAGCTGTAGTGGGCAATAGTTTAAAAAACTATCTCAAAAAAAATAACCCAACAGTGATGGTGTAGTGTCCCTTGGAGTCTGAAGAAATCTTCATGTTGCCTTGGCTTTGTCATTGGAGGAGGCTGCTCCTTTCTGCTGCACACCTCAAGGATGTGGGTTTGCTTCCACAATGCAGGGCTCCCTTGGGCTTTACCACTTTCTGTTGTTCTGTACATTCCGTGTTTCCCAGAACACTGTCACTGGCCATTGGTACTAGCTTTGGAAAACATACTAAACTTTTAAACATGTTTCAGTGAACATCAGTTGATAGCACAACTGTTCAGAGTCCATGTTCATCCCTGGCTGTATGTCATTTGCAGGATAACTACACCTTTGCACAACCGGGGATCCAGAAGAAGGTGAAGGCGCTGGAAGAGCTTGTCAGCCGGATTGATGGTAGGTTCAGGGGGAGAAGAGTTCTCCAGCAATAGCAGAGTTGATTCTGATATGAGCCGGTTGCACTTGTGGGTCCTCTCCTCAGCTGTCTTCCTAGCGATGATCCTTTCCAGTGTACTCAGTGTTGCTGGCAGCACCAGCATCCTTCACACATCTCAGCAGGAAGGTGAGGTGAGAACTCTGCTGTTATCTCAAGTTCTTCTTTCCCCTTGGTTTCCTATCCCCAATCTCTATCAGTTCTCCTTCAGCAGCTCTCCTCAGTTCACCCCTTCCCCATTTCCCCAGCCACAGATCTAGTCCAGCTTCCTTCTCGAAAGGCTTGCCTCCTCCATACTGTTCTCTCCTGAACTATCACAGAACTGCGTCTTTCTGCAGCTCTGTTCCTGCCACGTCCCTCTTCGTTCTGAAGCCTCCCGTGGCTTCCTGTTGCCTTCAGCTTCCAGCCTGTGGTCTGGTCTTGTCCTTCATGTTGTGATGTAACTCAGAACTCTGGGCTTGACATGGGGGTCCTCAGGCCTGGCCAGCAGGACTTTCCACAGCTTCCTAGGGTGAGGAAATTGAGATGTGGCTCTTGCTAAGGCAGATGTCTTTGAGGAACAACAGCCTTATAGGAATTCCTCAGCTTTCACCTAGAGTCATAGAATGTTAGAACTAAAGGACAACTCAGGAAGCTCTGCTGTTGACCGATGAAGGAACTGAGGTCCAGGGAGAGAAGTCACTGGGATCTCTAACACTAGTTAAGATGTAGTAGTCCCATAGGACCCTACCTGTCCTGACACTAGCTAACAAATATTACTCCCAGGCTTTCCTTTTGATTTTCTGCTCCACCCAAGCAAAGCCTTTCTCCCCTACCTGCTGCCCGCCCCCGCCCCCCAACATTGTGTGTCTTTCTTCTTTCCCAGGTTCTCTTTTCACGAAAACCTTCCTTGAGTTGTTCCACTCACTCTATTTTATGACTTAATATTCAACCTTCTGAGCCCATTTGTTTTTTCAGTTATTTCCCGTATGTCACATGTGGAATGTTTTTTTCCGCTGTGCCTTATCACCCTGGCCCAGCTGTTAGCCCTCACGGTGGGGCCCTCGTACAGGTCTCTGGCATCCCTCCCCCGGAGCCTAGCACAGGGTGTATGCTGCCCTCTCCTGGGGGATAAGCTGGCTGCCAGAGGCTGGTCATCAATCAGGTTCCAAAGGGTTTCTGCTGTGGTTTCTGCCACTGCCTGCCCTGTCCTTATTTTTTCCGCCCTTACAAATACACGATACATAAAAGCATAGTACTTTGGAATAGTGGATTTTTAAATATATATATATATATATATATATATATCAGGTGCTTCTTTGCATTGTAGAAGTAATACCTCCTCATTACAAAAATTTAAACAGGCTGGGTACGGTAGTGACTCATACCAATGATCCCAGCACTTTGGGAGGCTGAGGCGGGAGGATTGCTTGAGCCCAGGAGTTCAAGACCAGCCTGGGTAACATGGTGAGAGCCCATCTCTACAAAAAAATTTTTTTTTTTTTTTTTTTTTTTTTTTTTGAGGCAGAGTTTCACTCTTGTTACCCAGGCTGGAGTGCAATGGCACGATCTCGGCTCACCGCAACCTCCGCCTCCTGGGTTCAGGCAATTCTCCTGCCTCAGCCTCCTGAGTAGCTGGAATTACAGGCACACGCCACCATGCCCAGCTAATTTTTTGTATTTTTAGTAGAGACGGGGTTTCACCATGTTGACCAGGATGGTCTCGATCTCTTGACCTCGTGATCCACCCGCCTCGGCCTCCCAAAGTGCTGGGATTACAGGCTTGAGCCACTGCGCCCGGCCCTCTACAAAAAATTTAAAAGTAGCTGGGCATGGTGGCACACTCCTGTAGTCCCAGCTACTCAGGAGGCTGAGTAGCTGAGATGGAAGGATAACTCGAGCCCAGGAGGTCGAGGCTACAGTAAGCCAAGATCACACCACTGTACTCTAGCCAGGGTGATAAGGTAGGAATCCTCCCTCTCCTTAAATTCTTCTCCCCAGAAATAACTGTTGTTTTTTGAGATGGAATCTTGCTCTGTCACCCAGTCTGGAGTGCAGTGATGCCATCTTGGCTCACTACAGCCTTGACCTCCTGGCTCAAAGGATCTTCCCACCTCAGGCTCCCGAGTTGCTGGAACCATAGGTGTAGCTTGGATTACAGATGTGCATCACCATGCCCGGCTAATTTTTGTATTTTTAGTAGAGATGGGGTTTTGCTGTGTTGTCCAGACTGGTCTTGAGCTCCTGGGTTCAACAATCAGCCCACCTCAGCCTCCCAAAGTGCTGGGATTACAGGTGTGAGCCATGGCCCCTGGCCACAATCACTGTTAATAGTTCTTCTTTAAGAATTGTTTGAAATATTTACCGCATGCCAGGTGCCACCGTAAGTACTTTACTTGTGTTTTCTCATTTATCTTCTCTAAAACCCTCTGAGGCGTGAATGATTGTCCTCATTTTATAGGTTAGGAAACTGAGGCCAGTGATTTTAGAAAACAGTCCCATTAAGCATTATTTGGAGAGCTGTCATGTGGAACAGCAATAATGTTTGTTTGGGCTTGCCTGAGAATACCACATGAACACCAAGGGGTGGGAGTGAGGAGGCAGCTGGTTTTGCTGAATGTGGTAAAGCGCTTTCTGGTGAATCACTTCATACATCAGTGGAAGAGGCTGCCCTTGAGTGGAGTTTGTGAGCCCCTCTCCTTGGCAGTGTTCATGTCCCTGCTGCCTGGCCATCTGTCGGGGATGCTGAAGAGGAGTTCCTCGCCCGTAGGAGGGTGGCCAAGGTGACTTCCAAGGCTCTTTTCCATTCTGTCTCCTTCTCTGCTGAGTACTAAGGTCGAGCAGCCAAGTAAACCTCATAACCTCTGCTCTGTGGCCAGAGCGGCCCGCGAAGGAGGCGGGGCTCCTAGAACATCACTGTCGGATATTAAAATAGTTCTGTCTGCTGGGCTGAGTTAACCATGCAGAGTTGCTGTGAGATGATGGAATCAAACATAAAGATGCCGACGTGTCCCCTGTGTGTCTGCTTACCCATGGGGAGGGGGCAGTAGAAGCGAAAGCTGCTGTTTTGGCTCCTGTGGCCCTTTCAGGGTCCACTCCCCTAGGCTGCTGATCCCCAATGATGCTTTGTGTTTCAGAACAGGTACATAATCACTTCAGGAGGTACGAGGTGGAATACCTGCAGTTTGCCTTCCGCTGGATGAACAACCTGCTTATGCGGGAGCTTCCTCTTCGCTGCACAATCCGCCTGTGGGACACGTATCAGGTAGGAGGGATTCCCCGGCATCTCCGTGCCAGGCTGTCCCTGAGGTGCCCAGCTCCCTGCCCTGTTGTAGAGCATAGCTGTTTAGAAGTTCCCCTTTTCCCCTTTGCTACTTCCATGTCTGCCTTAGCCTCAGGGCCGGGCCTTGGCTGAGTCTCTTCAGAACTCTCTCTGCCCACCCGTGCAAGTTTTCCTCCTCTCAGAAGGAATAGAACTGAGAGGACCAGAGCTGACTCCTTGTCAGGGCTGGGAGACCTAACTCTATTTTTTTTGCTTCCCAGTCTGAACCTGAAGGGTTCTCCCACTTTCATCTCTACGTATGTGCAGCCTTCTTGATCAAGTGGAGGAAAGAGATCTTAGATGAGGAAGACTTTCAGGTGAGTGGTCAGCTGCTCAGTGTGGGCAGGGAATGAACATTAGAATGGGTATTTGCCCCTCAGTGGGCAGCACAGACAGAAAGTGCCACAGCGGGTACCTGGCTGGGAGTAGGAAGGGAGAAGGGGTGCTGGGAAGACGTCATCCCTCTTAGTTGGCAGGAAGTCACTGGAGCCCAGAGTTCTTCAGTGTGAGAAAGGTCTTTGTGCCAGAATGGCTGCAGAGTGACTGGGCAGGCCTAAGAGATCTTTCAGTCACTTATTGACAAGCATTTATTGAATGCTTGCCACATGCCAGGCACTGTCAAAGACAAAGGCTGTATCAGGAAGTGAAACAGAGAGAGGTCTCTGTTCTCACAAAGCTTACCTACTCTGATAGTTGTGGGGAGACATACAGTAAATAACATTGTAGTAAATAGTAAACTTAAAAGAATGTGAAGGTGCTAAGAAATACTTTTTTTTTTTTTTTTTTGAGACGGAGTTTCGCTCTTGTTACCCAGGCTGGAGTGCAATGGCGCGATCTCGGCTCACTGCAACCTCCGCTTCCTGGGTTCAGGCAATTCTCCTACCTCAGCCTCCTGAGTAGCTGGGATTACAGGCACGCGCCACCACGCCCAGCTAATTTTTTGTATTTTTAGTGGAGACGGGGTTTCACCATGTTGACCAGGATGGTCTCGATCTCTCGACCTCATGATCCACCCGCCTCGGCCTCCCAAAGTGCTGGGATTACAGGCTTGAGCCACCGTGCCCGGCCCAATACTTTTTTTTTTAAAAGTAGAGCAGGGTAAAGTTTTTATTAGGTGGTAGAGAAGGGACAGGTTGCAACTTTGAATAAAGTAGTCGGGATAGGTTCACTAACCTCTGAGCAAAGACCTGGGGAAGGTGAAGGAGCGAGCCACATGGACATCTGCAAGAAGGGTGTCTAGGCAGAAGAAACAGCCAGTGCGAGGGCCTCAGGCAGCAGCATACCTGAGCTGTTGAAGGAATCATGATGGTCACCAGTGTGGCCTGGAGCAGAGTGATCCAGGGGAAGAGTAGGAAGAGGTGAGGTCAGAGGAGTCACAGATCCAGATCACAGAGGACTTTGTAGCCACTGTTACGAATTTTGGCTTGTACTCTGAGTGGAAGAGGAGCTGTAAGAGAGTCATGAGCAGAGGGGAATGGCACAATCTGACTTACGTTTCGATAGGGGCACCTGGCTTCTATGTAGACTGTAGGAGTGGGCAAGAGTGGAAGCAGAGAGACTGCCCAGGATGCTACTGTAGCCCTCCAGATGAGACATGAAGGTGGTGGGACCTGGATGGTGACAGTGCAGGTGTGAGTGGCCAGACTTTGGATCCATTTAGTAAGTAGAGACAACAAGATTGCCTGTTTAATTGAGTATAGAGTACAACAGAAAGGGTGACTTTACAGTTTATGGAGAAGGCTACAGGGGGATAGCCAGAGCCCAGTTTCGGGCATATGAGATTTAAAGTGCCAGTAGATGTCTAAATGGAGATGCAGACTAGGCAAATACACCTCGAGTCTGCAGTTCGAAAAAGAGATCCAGACTGGACCTATAATAAGTTTAGGAGCTTTTGCCTAGACGCCACTTAAAGCCAACACACTGGATGAGATCCCTAAGGAAGTAAGGATGGACAGAGAAGGCAACCAGGGCCCCAGCCCTGACATACTCATACATGACTACCTGAAGAGGTCAGGGAGCAGAGCAGGCTGAGAGGGGATGACCAGCAAGAGTCCAGCCTCCGGGAACCCCTGGGTGGGGGTGCTTCAGAATTCCTGTATAGAAAACTCAAGAAGGGCCTGTCTTTGGTGGTGAATGGGCTAGGAGCTGTTCCAGGGTCAGGGAAATAAGGATTGAGGAGAGAGATTGTCAGGCTCTGCATAGAGAATCATTGAGGTGAGGGGAGAGGTTGTATTGTTTTTATGCTTTGCACATTTCTGAACTAAGGGGTTTTTTTGGTTTGCTTTTAATAGATATATACTTCTTTTAAAAACAGAGGGAAAAGCCAGACAAAGTTGAATGCTTTTCTCAGTTCTAACTCATAACATAGATGCTCTTAAAAGTGACAACATCTCCATGTGATCCCTGAGCATTACCACTCTGTGATTGCTGTTAGGTGGCAAGAAAAAAAAAAAAAAACAGAAGCATATTCAGCAGATAGATGGAAAGACAGGACCCAGCTCACCCAAGTAAGGGCTTTCGAAGACAAAGGAGAGTGGATGCATGGACCTCTGTGAGACCATGGTGCCAAGGCTGCAGGCCACTGATGAAGAACCGTGGCTTCTGCCAGTGAGCAGCGTGTGTGGCATCCTAGGATAAATGAGGACAAGGGGCTGGAATGGCTGTGTGCTGGGATGAGCTATCCATTTTGTTAATGTGGTTGAGGTGGAGCAGGATAGCAAGAGCATGAAGTTTAATTTAGTTATGAGCCAGGCTCAGAGCTTTGCCAGATGGGATAAAAGTGCTTCCCAGATCAGCTCAGGGAGGTGGAGACATTTCCTGGAAGGGCTTTTCGCAGTTCACAGTATCGACAGAACAGAGGGCAATACTCTGTGACTTTACAGCTACGTTAATCTTAGAGATGTTCTTTCCTGGGTAGCATTTTCAGTTACCTGGGAAGTCTAAGGTCTTCGGCAATACCCAAAAGAACAGCACTGGGGCTGTCGTCTGCTGCCGTATTAACACCTTAATTAATCGTGTTCCTGAAGGAGTCTGATGTCTTTCTTTTAGACAAAATAAAATAGGCGATTAAACTGGATTAGGTGAAAAGTTCCTCCCACCCCCACAGTTCTGAAATTCTATGAATGATAAAAGAAGAAAATGCACCTGGCTGTTAGGCTAGACAGGCAGTGTCCTTTAGAAGACAGAATCATGGCCGGGCGCGGTGGCTCAAGCCTGTAATCCCAGCACTTTGGGAGGCCGAGGCGGGTGGATCACGAGGTCGAGAGATCGAGACCATCCTGGTCAACATGGTGAAACCCCGTCTCTACTAAAAATACAAAAAATTAGCTGGGCATGGTGGTGTGTGCCTATAATCCCAGCTGCTCAGGAGGCTGAGGCAGGAGAATTGCTTGAACCCAGGAGGCGGAGGTTGCGGTGAGCCGAGATCGCGCCATTGCACTCCAGCCTGGGTAACAAGAGCGAAACTCCATCTCCAAAAAAAAAAAAAAAAAAAAAAGAAGACAGAATCATAGCAGATGTGTGAGGAACAAGAGTACAAAGCATTGTATAAGGTTGTGAACTACTGTGTATGACTTTTGCAGAGAAAGTAGGCACCTGTGTCCTAACTGCCGAAGGGGGGCTTATAGTGAAATCACTGTAAAGGAAACTCTGTAGATGAATACAGGTATTATAAAAAAAATCAAACATGCCTAGCCTGGGAGAGAAGTTTTAGGGCTAAAAGCCACACTAAGTGACTCAAAGAAAACCCAGGTATACTGGTTACAGAAATAAAAGTGGTAGTTGCAGCAGTTTTAGCAGACCAGCCAACTGGTTACACTTCAAGAAGAGGGAAAAAGAGCCAGATATAAGGGGAGCCAGTAAGGGGTTCAGAGAGGAAGCACATCTCTTCCTGTCAAGGTTGGAGACTGTGCAAAATAGTACAGTGGTTAAACCATGGTCTTTGGAGCCAGACTGCCTGGGGTCAGATACCAGCTCTCCCACTTCCCTAAACATGCAGCTGTAAGTAACTTGTCTCTCTGTGCTTCCGTTTTCTTATCTATAAATGGGGCAATAGTAGCTACCTCCTTGGGCTATGATGAGATTACGGAAACAAATAGATGTGAGGCAGTTAGAATGATGTACTTGACATATAGTCCTTAAAACAGTGACTTTATTATCACTAATATTAATACTGCCTTTAGTGTATTCATGAGTCCTGGAAGCAATGAGGCAAGTTTAGAAACCCACTTTTCTAATTAAGTGGTTTTAACATAATGAGTAAACCATACTAAGTTTCATAGTGGGGGAAACTGCTGAGCTGGATGAGAAACTGGGATGGAGAGGAGGCATCAGAGTACTCAAGTGCAAAGGGCAGGGTCCCAGTGTGGCGAAAGCCCCCAGCAGGAAGGGTGCATGCATGCCTCTCCCTGGGCAAGCAGTTGTCTAGGGCCACAGCCTGGGAGAGGGGACCAAAAACTGACAAAGGAGGATCACACTGAGAGGTTTCCTTCCTGAGACCGCTGGGCAAAGGAACCTGAGGCACATTTGCAGATAGTATACTGGGAACAGAATGGCTGGATCTTCTGGGGCCCCTGGGCTGCTTGAATTGAGAGCTGCCGGCGGAGCTAGGCCAAAGCCTCTTTGTGTGGTAGGAGGGGACTCTCAACAATTGCTGCCCTCAGCCTTGGCTAGTGTAATAGAATTGTAATAATAATGTTAGGTTGGCCAGGTACAGTGGCTCATGCCTGTAATCCCAGCACTTTGGGAGGCCGAGGTCGGGGGATCACGAGGTCAGGAGATTGAGACCATCAGTCTCCTGGCTAACATGGTGAATCCCTATCTCTATTATAAATACAAAAAATTAGCTGGGCATGGTGTTACACACCTGTGGTCCCAGCTACTTGGGAGGCTGAGGCAGGAGAATCACTTGAACCAAGGAGGCAGAGGTTGCAGTGAGCTGAGATCGCACCACTGTACTCCAGCCTGTGCGACAGAGTGAGACTACATCTCAAAAAAAAAGATGTTAAGTTGAATCACACACAATTATTTTTGTAGTTCAAAATGGTTGAATACTGGCGATTTCATAAGGCTCAATCTAATAGCAGCTAATTCTTAGCACTTTTAATGTACAGGCACTATTCTAAATGTTTGCCTGTGTTAATTCATTTCATCCTTGCCACAATCCTACAAGGTAGGGTATAATACCACCATTTTACAAATGGGGAAACTGAGTCACAGCAAGATTAAGTAACTAGGCCAAGCTCACCCGAGTGAGTGGTAGAGGCCTGAAATTCACTCTCTGAACCACTGTGTTTTTCTGCCTGTCAGAGCCAGGCCTGCCAGGTGCTTCCTGGAGCTCTTGAGATAAACTCACTTGGTGACTGTTCCCAGGCAAGGATCTGCTTATGTTTCCACCTCCCCTCAAGATTTATTCTTCCCCATCTCTCCCCCTGCATTGGAGGTTGCTAGCAGGCTTTCTCCTCACAAAGAAACATTTAGCAACAACAACAAAAAATTGTTGTTTTAAAACTGAAAAAGAATTCCTCCCAGGGTCTGCCTTGTGACCTCCTCCTATTCTGGCTCCTGGGTTTTTCTCCTTCCACTACCAGAAAGATCTATGACCTCCTGCTGCCCTTTCATGGTCTCCCTGCAAGTGGCCTGAAATCAGCTCCCACACATCCCTGGGGGAAGCAGAGGCTCTAATGCTCCACGGCGGACTGCAGCAGGGAGTCCCCTGGGCTGGTGCAGGTTATGGGTGAAACGCAGCTCTGGGCCTGTCCGTGGAGCCCTAGAACCCTGTCTGGGCCCTGGTGGAGCTCTCAAGCTTCAGTTAGATCAGTGGCTGGGGAGGCCATGTTGACTAGGAAGGAACATGAGTCTTCTGAGACACAGGACGTGTTCTCTGTTTTCATCTGGGTGGTGATTACTGGGTGTGTACTTATGTAAAAAGTCATCACGGTGCATGCTTAAGATTTATGTCATGAGTCCACTATCAAAAGGTTGGGAGGAAAGTAAATGGTGGAGACGATGTAAGAGCGTGCAAATCTACCTACCAAATAGAGAATCAGTTATATAAAAATTACCTACATCAAAATGGGTAGAAGACATCCACCCATTTTGATGTGGGTCTTCTTTTTTTTTTTTTTTCTTTTTGAGATGGAGTCTCACCCAGGCTGGAGGCAGTGGCGTGATCTCAGCTCACTACAACTTCCGCCTCCCTAGTTCAAGCAATTCCCCTGCCTCCACCTCCTGAGTAGCTGGGATTATAGGTGCACACCACCACATCCAGCTAATTTCTGTATTTTTAGTAGAGACAGAGCTTTACCATGTTGGTCAAGCTGGTCTCAAACTCCTGACCTCGTGATCTCCCGCCTTGACCTCCCAAAGTGCTGGGATTACAGGTGTGAGCCACCACACCCAGCCTGCTGATGTAGGTCATTTTTACATAGTCACAGTTCATTGCCACCATGTACAGTTATGTACTACCAAGGAAGTAAATGGAGCTTCTGTTACCCAACTGTGAGCCTGAAGAGGACTATATCTGCCCAGAGGACAGGGCCATCTGTCAGTTGCCACTGTAATCCTAGAAAACAGAAGTAAGAGGCGCGGTGGCTCATGCCTGTAATCCCAGTACTTTGGGAGGCTGACACCAGCAGATCACCTGAGATCAGGATTTCAAGACCTGATCAACAGCCTGGCCATCATGGTGAAACCTCGGCTCTACTAAAAACACAAAATTAGCCAGGTGTGATGACGTGCACCTGTAATCCCAGCTACTCAGGAGGCTGAGGCAGGAGAATTGCTGGAACCTGGGAGGTGGAGATTGCAGTGAGCTGAGATTGCATTACTGCACTCCAGCTAGGGCAGCAAAGTGAGACTCTGTCTCAGAAAAAAAAAAAGGAAGTAAGCAAAGGGAACTTTTGGGGGAACAAGGCTGGAGCCTGTGAGTGCTGAGAGGCCTGCCATCCCCACAGGTGTTTGTAATAAAAACATGTTTTTATTCCCAACACCCATTGGCAAAATATGCCATCAAGGCAGGGTGCAGACTTCAGACTTGGGGAAGACTTCCCAAAGCAAGTTAATGTCAAACATGGGGAGAGTTTGACTGTTTGGGTGAGCTCTGTGAGTGAGGAAAGCCATGACGAGCCCTCTGTGGTCAGTGCAACACCACTCAATTACAACCCAAAACCAAGGGGTTAATGACGGTGAGCAGGGGAACACCTCCAAAAATAAAAAAATGACTGTGCATCAGTTTACAATAGCAAAGACCTGGAACCAACCCAAATGCCCATCGATGATAGACTGGACAGGGAAAATGTGGCACATATACACCATGGAATATTATGCAGCCATCAAAAACACGATGAGTTCGTGTCCTTTGTAGGGACATGGATGAACCTGGAAACCATCATTCTCAGCAAATTGACACGAGCAGAAAACCAAACACCACATGTTCTCACTCATAGGCGGGTGTTGAACAATGAGAACACATGGACACAGGGAGGGGAGCACTACACACTGTTGGGGGGAAATAGAGGAGGGACAGCGGTGGGTAGGGAGTTGGGGAGAGATAGCATGGGAAGAAATGCCAGATACAGGTGAAGGGGAGGAAGGTAGCAAATCACACTGCCACGTGTGTACCTATGCAACAATCTTGCATTTTCTTCACATGTACCCCAAAACCTAAAATGCAATAAAAATAAAATAACTGTGCATGTAGATGAGCATGAGCTGTGCCCAATTATGGGCACTTAGATGAGCAGCAGGCAGAAAATCTGTACAGAATAAAGCAACCCATAGGAGGCCTGGAAACTGACTCTAGGATCATATTTCTAAGAGCGTGTGCCTGAGTCAGAGGGGACAGGCGCCTGAGCAAACACCTGGTCACTCTATTCTAAAAAGTCATCTTGGGAAAAGCAGCATCAGTGAAGCCCAGAAGAACATGGGAGCCCAGGAAGATGTTGGCAGGCACCAGCGAGGCCTCAGAGGGCTCAGAACGGAATTTGAGAAGCACCACGCCGGGCACTCTAAGGACTAATAATCCATTTCTTTAAATATATAAAAAGAGGCAAGGTGCAGCAGCTCATGCTTGTAGTCCCAGCACTTTGGGAGACCGAGGCAGGAGGATCGCTTGAGCCTAAGAGTTTGAGACCACCCTGGGCAACATAGGGAGACCCTGTCTCTAAAAAAATATTTAAAAATTAGCGAGGCATGGTGGGGCACACCTGTAGTCCCAGCTACTTGGGAAGGTTGTGTGGGAAGATCACTTGAGCTAGGGAAGTCGAGGCTGCAGTGAGCCATGAGTAGACAACCAGAGTGAGTCTTGCGTGAGTGAGTGAGTGAAACGACAAAGGGATCAGCTGGAAGAAAACCTGGGAGAGATTCCCACTCTGAAGGTTCCTTTTGTAGGAGACAGGTCAGGATTATTAAATAGTGCTAAGCCCATGCGATGTTCCAGACCTAAATTATAAACTAAATGTAAATAAATCCCCTGAAGCAGATGGCATCCACCCCCTACTTCTGCAGGAACTCAAGGGTGCGACTGTGCGTCATTGCCCAAATGGGGCCCTGTCTTTACAGACATTTGGTGGAGTGCCAGTTTGAGTCCTGCACACAAGGGTTCAGAGGGAACCCTGAGAACTGACGATCTCTCTGCCCAAAACAAGCTGTTGTGAGAAAGGGCATGATTCCTAGACATGTGAACAAAAACAAGCCATTGAGGGAAACACTGCACAGCTTTCTTTGAGAGGAAAGTCTGCCAAATGCCTAGATTCAGGAAAAGCCAATGAATAAAAGTTTGACTCTCAACAAGCGTCTATTGCAGGGACACATTTTTGAAAAGTTGTATTGGGACCAGGGGAAATGTTTTGCTACCTCATTGATTCTCAAAATAGAACAGGTTTGTTTTCAAGTACTTATTTGATTAGGAAGGTATTTTTGCATGCTTGAATACACTTTACATTTGCAAGGAATGTTCCAGTACTGCAAAGTGATTCTGCATACAGTTTCTTATTTAGTAGCACATACTGAATGTTCTTTTGTTGCTCATCATTATACATCCTGTCTTTGGTTGTGCCAGCCCTTATTGCAGAGTAAAATTAATCAACTCTTAGTCACCAGCTGGGTCGCACTAGTGCCTGGGAAAGACCAGGAGGAGGCAGAGGAAGAGGTGGCAGTGACAATAAAAATCTGTTCAAAAATTTAGATATGACGTCTGCAGCAGGTTCACATCTCTCAGCTGTAAGACAAACTGGATACTTTGTAAGGACCATGGCCTATTATGCACCAAAATCCCTTACTGAGATTGTCTGGGTGAGCTACCTGCTGGGTCCAGTGATACATTAGTAAACCAAGAAGCTTAAATAGAAGCTTAAATAACATATCCTTTGGATTGCTTGGCAGTGTGACGCCAATATGGCATCAAGCCTTACTATGAGTCCAAGGACTTAATGACTAAATAAAAATAAAAATGAACGACAACAACAAAAAGAATGCTTCTAGATATCTGTCCTTCAAACAGCTTCTTTTATGACTTCTCTTCTTTTTGTACCTTCTACTTTATGCCTCACTTTCTTCTCACGCCAGGGTAGGCAGTATATAGCCTAGTGGTTATGAGCACATGCTCTTGAGCCAGATTATTTGGGCTCAAATCCCTGCCCAGCACTACCCTGCGACCTTAGGCAAATTCCTTAACCCCTGTGCCTCAGTTTCCTCATCTGTAAAATGGAGGTAATAATATGTATCTCATAGAGTAGATGTAGGATTAAATGAACGAATACAAAGTTCATGTGAAACATTTAGAGCCGTATCTGGTATGTAATAAGTTCTCGATAAATAATAACTGCCATCATACTGATTTTCTTTGGTGTTCTTTCTCTTCCTCCTCAATTCTTCTCCCACCTTTATTGGATAGTCGTTAGTGGGATTTTTCTATACCTTCCCCTTTTCAAAGTCTCTGCTTATTACCTACTATCCCTTCACCTTTGGCCTCTTATCTAATTTTTTTTTCCCCGCCCGTCACATGTGGCTCAAAGTCTTTCTCTGCCATATTGCCTTTTTCTTTGTGGATTTTCAGCAGGTAACTATCCCTGGCCCTTTCCTGCTATTTCAGCCATTTCCAGCAGTCTTCTACAAAAGACGTTTGCTCCCTTTCTGTTAATTGGGAATCTCTTTCTGATGCTTGTCCTACAAGCTTTCTCCTCCTCCTGACTGTAGGATCTCATCTGACTGCATGTCATACTTAAATGCTCCTATGAACTGGATTTGTAACAAACCTTCAGTTGTTCCCTGCCCCAGTAGTGTCTGTTCTTTGCCCCTAAATAATAGTTCCTGATTTGTGATGAACATCCCCCAGCCATGATTATTGTTGCTTTTTTTTTTTTTTTTTTTGAGATGAAATCTCGCTCTGTCTCCCAGGCTGGAGTGCAGTGGCACGATCTTGGCTCATGGAAACCTCTGCCTCCCAAGTTCAAGCAATTCTCCTGCCTTAGCCTCCCGAGCAGCTGGGACTACAGGCACACACCGCCACGCCCAGCTAATTTTTTGTATTTTAGTAGAGACGTGTTTCACTGTGTTGCCCAGGCTGGTCGGGAACTCCTGAGCTCAGGCAGTCCGCCCTCCTCTGTCTCTCAAAGTGAGTTTCTATTTTTTTTTTTTTTTTTTTTTTTAAGGTGGGGTTTCACTATGGTGGCCAGGCTGGTCTTGAACTACTGACCTCAGGTGATCCACCCACCTCGGCCTCCCAAAGTGCTAGGATTACAGGCGTGAGCCACAGCGCCCAGCCGAGTTTCTACTTTTTAATCCACTGGGCAGGATTTCCCATTGTTGCCGCAGGAGGACACCAGGTGGTAGAACAGTTGTCCGGGCTAGAGGTGGAGATGTTGCGGTTCTAGGCCTAGCCACCAGGTGGCAGAGTGGCTCCTTACTGCTAAGTGTCACTTCCTTTGGGTCAAGTGGTGACATTCACTTATCCAGGGGTGGAATTATTTGGAAGCTTCTGTGAGGTTTCTGTTAAGGCTGGAAGAAATGGAAATTATAGGTTGATCTCTTCTCTGTAACAAAGAGTATTCTCTTCTAGAGCGCTTAGTCCTTTGTTGGCTGTTCTTGTTTGTTGTCAGTTACACAAGTCTATGTAACCATCATAGAAAAATTAGAAAATGCCAGTAAGAAATCTTAGGCTGGGCATGGTGGCTCACGCTTGTAATTCCAACACTTTGGGACGCCGAGGCGGGTGAATCACCTGAGGTCAGGATTTCGACACCAGCCTGGCCAACATGGCAAAACCCCATTTCTAGTAAAAATACAAAAATTATCCAGGTGTGGTGGTGGGTGCCTATAATCCCAGCTATTCGGGAGGCTGAAGCAGGAGAATCGCTTGAACCTGGGAGGCAAAGGTTGCCGTGAGCAGAGATTGTGCCACTGTACTACAGCCTGGGCAACAGAGTGAGACTATGTTTCAAAAAAAAGAAAAATCTTACCACACAGAGGTGAATATCATAAAATTTAAAAAAATATTTTGATTAATGTGCATTTTATTTTATGTATTAATATTTAAAAACCATTATTCTGAGGAGATCAAGGGGCTTCACCAGACAGCCCAAGAGTCTAAGGTACAGAAAAGGCTGAGACCATTATACAGAGAGCCTGCCTAACTTAGGATAAAAGTTGCCTACCTGAGGAGAATGTTAGCAGAAAGAGGCAATGCCTTTTCCGGTTGTTGTGGGACAGGGGCATGTTGGGGGAAGAAGGTAGGAAGCAGGAGAGTTGAGTCAAAGGGGCCAGAGGTCCGGGAGTTCATGCTGGGGCGGGAGTGGGGGTGTGTAGTACAGTTCAAGGTCAACATTTTAAAAAATAAGTTGATATAGAAACGATGGTTCTCTTTCAAAACAAAAAAAGCTTTGAGGCAGACAGGACTGAGGCCAAGACAGAACCAAGAAAGAATTACTCCCATGAGAGGGGAGTATTCCAAAGATATTCAGATTCACTAAAGGCAGAGTTTTAAAAGCAGAGCATCTGCTGGGTTGAGTGAATATCAGTAACTGGTTGAATAACTGGTCTGGTTGAGTGAATTTCCGTAACCATGTGATTGGAGGGGTTTACCTGGAGGGTTGGGGAAAGCAGATGCCAGCAACCATGGAGGGGAGAGTGGGGACTTTGGGATGTGCGCTTTTCTGGAGGTTCACCACCATTGTGACTCAAAGCTTTAAGTTCTGTTCTGAGGCTTAAGGATCAAAGGGAAGACATTAGCATTAACAAAGTTTTTTTTTTTTTTTAATAAGAGTATTTCGTGCTGGTAGAGGTCCAGTGAAATGGGCATTTTTCTGGAATGTATTTTTTGAATTGTTTTTTTAAATGTTTCTGCCAGGCCAGGTGCAGTGGCTCACACCTGTAATCCCAGCACTTTGGGAGACCGAGGCAGGTGGATCACCTGAGGTCAGGAGTTCCAGACAAGCCTGGCCAACATGGTAAAACCCCGCCTCTACTAAAAATACAAAAATTAGCCAGGCATGGTGGCACATGCCTATAATCCCAGCTACTCAGGACGGGGGCTGAGGCAGGAGAATCGCTTGAACCTAGGAGGCAGAGGTTGCAGCAAACCAAGATTGTGCCACTATACTCCAGCCTGGGCAACAGAGTAAGACACTGTCCCAAAATAAATAAATAAATAAAATGTTTATGAATAATAAATAAAATATGCCCTTTGAAATAGTAATTTCATTTCTAGGAATTTGGCCCAGGGAAATAATCCAAGATAGGACTTTGTGCATAAAGATGTTCGTTGTAATTTTTTTTTAGTGAAAAATCAGAAATAATTAAATGCTCAAAACAGGAGGATGTAAGTTATGGTACATCTTACATCATGGAAAATTCTTTGGTTATTGAAAAGATCTGCAAGGAATTTTTAATATTAGAGGAAATGCTATTGATAAATGCTTAATAGATTCAAAATTATATAGAGAAAATATTTCAAGTTGTAAAATATGCAGGAAAAGGATTGGAAGGAAATATGCCAAAATATTTTAAAATGGCTTCCTCTTGATCATGAAGTTATGGGTAACTTATTTTCTGTTTTATTTTGTTTTGTTTTGTTTTTTGGTTTTTGGTTTTTGAGACGGGGTCTCCCTTCACCCAGGCTGGAGTGCAGTGGCACGATCTCTGCTCACTGCAACCTCTGATTCCCAGGTTCAAGCAATTCTCTGCCTCAGACTCCTGAGTAGCTGTGCCTGCCAGCACACCCAGGTTAATTTTTGTATTTTTAGTAGAGATGGGGTTTCACCGTCTTGGCTAGGCTGGTCTTGAGCTCCTGATCTTGTAATTCACCTACCTCGGCCTCCCAAAGTGCTGGGATTATAGGCGTGAGCCACCGCACCCAGCCATTTTCTGCTTTTTTTTTTTTTTACTTTTTACTAAACAAAATTTCCACAGAGTAGCTTTTTTAAAAGAAAAAAAAAAAAGATGGAGTCTTGGTTTTTGAGACAGGGTCTCACTTTGCCCAGGCTGGAATGCAGTAGTGCAATCTCTGCTCACTACAACCTCTGCCTCCCAGGTTCAAGCGATTCTCCTGCCTCAGCCTCCTGAGTAGCTGGGATTACAGGCGCCCACCACAACGCCTGGCTAATTTTTGTGTTTTTAGTAGAGATGGGGTTTCACCATGTTGGTCAAGCTGGTCTCAAACTCCTGACCTCAAGTGATCCGCCTGCCTTGGCCTCCCAAAGTGGTAGGCTCACAGGCATGAGCCACTGTGCCCAGCCCAGAGTAGCTATTACTCAAAAAAAATTTTATTTCATAACATAATAATACACAAAGATTTTATTTTATAAGATACATAAGTATAATGAGAGAAGAGCAAAAGGCATCCCTCCCAAAAATAACCAGTGTGGACAGTTTCCCACTTCTCTATCTAAAATGTTTACATGTACATTTACATATGCAAATATATTATTGTGATTTTTCTTTTTTCTTTTTTTCGTTGTTCCTTTTTTAAATTTATTATTATTTTTTTAATCTTTATTTTTGTGTGATTTTTCATTTACCTAAGTGGGATCATGCTGTAAATATTATTCAGCAACCGCCTTATTTATCCCTTCCAAAATGTCGTCTGTGTCCTCTCCTGTTGGTCCAGGTAGCCCTGCTTCACTGTTTCAGGTGCTGCTTTGCATCTCACCATGTGAATCATCCGTGGTTTGTCTCACCATTCCCATACTCCCGCATGCGTTTCAAGTGTTTCTTCCCCCCACTGTTTGAAGCAGTAGTGCAGTCAATACCTTTTTAAACACAATAGTGTGACTGTTTCCCTAGGATAGAGACTTAGAAGCAAAGCTGCTGGGTGAAAGACCATGTGTGTTTCTTATTTTGATAGATATGGTATTTGTTAAGATGATATAAACATGTCCACTGTAACCAAGACCCCAAAATAACCATGGCTTAAAACAAGACAGTTGTTTATTTCCCTTCAACTAGCAGTCTAAGTGTAAGCAGTCCAGGGCTAACATGATGGTTTCGGAATGTTAGGGACTCTGATCTCTTTAGTGTTATTACTCTGCCATCTTCAACACATGCTTTAATTTTATGGCCTGAGATGATCACGTCTACTCCTCCCTTCATAAGCATTTTCTAGGAAAGAGAGCAGTGTAGAACAAAACCTATAGTTACAGCTATCATTTGTGTTCACATCCAGAATTGGCCAGACCTTAATCGTATTGGCCACACATAGCAGTGATGTGCCTTGGGCAGCTTTGTGCCCAGCTACACTTCTAGTACTAAAGGAAGAAATCTCCTAAAGGACATGCCAGACCTTTACACTGCGAACTGCAGGATGCTGCTGGAGTATCAGCTAAGAGCAGGGTTTATAAGTCATCATAGTGTGAGTGGCCCCTGGCATTAGTGCATTAGCTATTCACATGGCTTGTCTGTTTTCCCATTTGGCTGTTTATTTTCTTTCTTACTGATTTGTAGCCAGTCCTTATGGATTACGTATATTAACCTTCCGTCTTTTATAGATGTTATAAATATTTTGTCTGTTTCTTATATTTTTAGCTTTGTCAAAGGATCACTTGAGCCCAGGAGTTAGAGACTGCAGTGAGCTGTGATTGCGCTACTGCACTCCAGCTTGGGTGACAGAGCAACACCCTGTCTCAAAAAAATGTCATAGTTATTGCTACAACTACTTAAAGAAATATGCAGGTGAAGAAAGGCTAAGAATGAATACTTTCAGAGAGGTATATTTGGATAAGTGATTATTTTTCTCTCTTAAAAATCTTTATTGTTGTCATTCCCTATTTATGTTTTTAAAGAGGCAAGTAAGTATTAGTAGATCAGAGAATCACCAGAGGCTTTCAAGGCTTCCTGAGGTGAACTAGGACTGAAAGCTGTGTGCTGTTTGGGAGGAAGGAGGCTGGACTCTTTGGGGTATGTGAGCCAGGAGGAAGGGGCCCCATTCTAGGCCTTGGTCTCTAAGAATGGGGTCGCTGGTCAGGTGGTCTACAGTCTGGAATGATATAAAAGTCCTTTCTTGCATTCCAGGGTCTCCTCATGCTGCTACAGAACCTACCTACGATACACTGGGGCAATGAAGAGATTGGGCTGCTTCTCGCCGAGGCATACAGACTCAAGTACATGTTCGCCGATGCCCCGAATCACTACCGCCGATAGGTGCTGTCTCCCCCGGGGACCCAGACTGCCCCCATCTCTGATGGCAATCTGATCACTGTGGCCACTGTGCGAGCCGTGGACCCCGGCCAGGAACCACTCCTGTTGTACAAAGCTCACATCCACCGCCCAGGTCTTAACTTTCTGGCGTCCACCACTCCATGTCTCTGGATGTGTCACTTGGACCACTGTCAGTATTCCATGCCGCGCGGATGGGCCCAGTTCTGGGAGAGATCAGAAATGGTGGTACAGGGTTGTCTGCCCCTTTAAAAGAAACTGGACAAAAGAAGGGGAAGGCTCAGGGTCTCAACTCACATTGTCCCTACAAGGACAGGCCCCAACTGATACGGTTGCTTTTTTTGTGAACATAGTTTGATTTGATCGCAGGTCAAAAACGCCTTATGTTTTCAAAAGACTCCTGGCCCCTCTTCCCTCTCCCTGGTTTCCTAGCCCTTCCCCTTCTGCCCCAGTCTGAGCCACTGAGGGGTAGCTTTTTAAAACCATTATTCTAGATGGAGGAGGCACTGATACTTGTAAACTCTGGGAAGAGGCCTATACCCAAGGGCTGGGAATTTAGTTTTTCCTTCTCTCACCAGGTGTCTGCGTGTGTGGGGATGTGAATGTGTATACACACCCATCAGCATTTAGTCACATGTCTGAATTTCTGTGTCCAGACGAGCCCCATCAGACTAGTTGGGAAGGGCCCCAGTGACCAAGTGTATAAGCATCTCCTGAAGAGGGATCAGGGCAGGGGAGGCAGAAGGGGTTGTTTACCCCTCCAAACCCCTTTTCCATGATGACCCACTCCAAGATATTATGTGTAAATTGTGTTATTATGTATATGGGTAAAGATGTACAAATATATGTCCTCTTTGTAGCAGATATGATTTTATATTTATAATGTGCATCAACATGTGAAAGCAATCTAGGTCACTAGCACAGAGGAAGTTGCCAGGAAGGCGGCTTCAGCGCCTCCAGATTGGTTCTGGGCGCCTTGCTGTGAGGGGCAGAACGGGCGGCTGCTGGAGTCAGTGGCTGAGCAGGTTGAGCCGTCCCAAGCATCAGTATCTCAGAGTCCTCCTTGCCCCTTTCTCCCCCACCCCCGGCCCCAGGCCTTCCTGGAGCATCTGCCCTTTGCTCCTAGCAGCCTCCCCGAGAAGAGACTGCAGAGGCAGGCAAGCCCTATCTGTGTGTTTTTACCCCCACCCTCCCCAGAATCTGGGGAGGGCTTTTGTTTTTACATTTTCAAGTTCCGTGTTGTATTCAGGACAGAAGCTGTGACAGACGACTCAGTGCCAAGGAAAGGGGCTTCCTGTGTGTCCCTTGGGTTTGGGGCTCTTCTCAGAGAGCAGCACTCCTTATCCCCCTACTGTCACCATCACTCCCCATACAGCTCATGAGATGTGTGACCCCTGTTCGAGTTTTGGTATTTGGTAGTAGACAGTGGGGGTGGGGTGGGGGCCAGCAGCTGTCATCCTCCTGGGAAGCCAGGCAGTGTCCCGGGCGGGTGACACCCTTGAGTCTCTTTGCCAGTGAGGCCCCACCACACCAGTGTGAGTTAGGTTTCTCATCTGGAGCTGATTCTCAGGCATTCTTCCCAACCCTCTTCCTTTTCCCCTTCAGTGTGCCTCAGTGGTCCCCTTCATAGAGGGAGAGGGCTTACAACCCTCCCTCAACTGGACTAATTAAAGAAAGACACTTGTGTTCCCAAGTGGTGGTTTTATTTTTTTAGTTTTTATGTTTGTATGGGAAATTGTGGATAAAGTGAAAAGAATTGTAAATAAATGGTGTATTTCCTCCTCCATCTTCTGGTTTTTCTCCTGTGTGTTCAAGGAGCCTAAAGAGTCTCCTCTTCCTGAGGTTTTCTTGCTGATATGAGTAGGTATGTGGTCAGGCCTTCTGTGAGGCAAGCAGGGGATCAGCAGAGGACCAAAAGGCATTCTTAGAGGACAGCCCCAAACACTTAAACCCGACAGCCATCTGCGAAAGGTATTGTGGAAACTACAAAAATGAGTCATTTGGTAAATGAAACTACTAAAAAGAGTAATTTGCCAAGCACTTTACATGGATTATTTCATTCATCCGAAAGGAGCATGTCATCTGAGGGAGGGTAGAAAACAGACTGGAATTTCAGTGCTGAGTGAAAGAAGCCTGGAGATACCTAGTTTAACTCCCCTCATTCACAGAGGAAAATCCAAGCCAAGGCCGAGGAAGACAGCATCCGAGTCAGAGCAGAGGGCCGGTCTCCTGGCTTGCCTGTTCAGTGTTTCCCCCAAACCATGAAGAACTAAGACTGGCTGCCGTTTAGTGTCATCTCTAAGTCTTGATTGGTTGTCAGCTGTTGGGTTTTTTCTTGTGAAATATCTCAAGAAAGGTAGTTGACTACATTTTTCATCTACAAAGGGCAGATTGGAATGGTTTCTCCACCCAGAACGCCTTCCTAGGATTTATTTGAGAGTGTTCCTTGGTTTCAGTCATTAGGAACTATGTAGAAATTAAATTCAGCTATGTGTAACAAACACCAAAAATTTCAGTGACTTACACAGAATGAGACTTTACTTCTCCCTCACATAAATGCCCAAAAGTAAGGCAACTCCAGGCTAGTAAGATGACTCTGTTTCATGAAGTGCTTAGGAATCTGGACTCCCTCCCTAGGTCTCAATGGTCAGGATGGTAGCCAGCGCTCCAGCTGTTTTTACACCAACTTTCCAAGCCACAGGATGGATTAAAGAGATGACAAAGAAGAAAAAGGAAATGTGCCAGCAGTGTTGTAAGGAAGCTTCCAGGAAGGTGCCCCCTCACATCTCCTCCTACAACTTACAGCAGAATGTAGTCCATAGTAGGTTGCACCTAGTTCCAGGGGAGGTTCGGGGGATGAGTCCGTTCCAGACAGCCGTATGCCTGGCTAAAAGGATTCTGGTACTATGAAGGAAGGGGAACACAGACATTAGGATTCAGGTAACAGTCTCTACAATAAGAACTTACAAAAATAAGTTGACAACAGAGACAGACTTTCCCATAAGCATGCAAAGAGGGAGTATGTGTTCAAAATCCAAGTCACTCTCCACAATTAACTTTGGAATTTAACCTTGGTCATAAAACACGAATACTTTCTACTTGATATTATATGGACTGAAGCCATTAATTGTTTCTGAGGCTAAAAATAACCTGAACTAGTCTTCATTCAAAAATTCTATTTTTCATTTATGCAGGAAGTCAAGCATTTTCTGAGATAGGTATGTTTGATCATGACTAGAAAATTGATGAAATCTTCCAAACTAATCCTGACATTCTCTAACCTACAGTTTATCCAATGTTTCTGCAATTTAAATCTCTACAAGGTTCTACATAAAATAGGCCCTGCCTCTGTTTGTATTGATCTGCAAAGGGATAGTGGCGCAGATTCCTCAGTGACCTTATTTGCTTCTAGAGGCAAGAGCCTCTTGTTGACAGCATTCGGCTTGCCTTGGACTGGACTTTGCCTTTCAAAACAGCTATGCAAAGCTTTGAAAATTGGAGGCAAAATGGAAGCCCCGGTAACCATGCCTTGCATACCTCTCTCAGGACGTCCAATACTCACTTCCTCGTTGGAGGCAGTTTTGGAAGCTGTCATAGACACCAAGGTGATGATTTTAGATTCATGATGAAAAAGATGAGATTCCCACAGAATCAGCCTGAAATGCCTTGCCACAAGACCAGGGTCTTCTGAGCCTGGGCCAGCTTGCCAGGATAGATGCCACATGCCCACAACTGTGGCCAACCAAGGCATCTCCCAAGGAAAGGCATCCCCTTGCTTTGGCAAAGGCTGAATGAGAATTCTTGGAAGCAAGGAGAATCCCTGTTCAGTTTGGTTCTGCAGGTGGTGTGGCTTCTGTGAGGTGTGTGTGACAGTCCCTGCCTGAAGTGAGAGCCATTGTGAGGAATCTGGGAGCCAGACCCTGGGCTACTTTTGCTTGCAGGGACACTAAACTTGTCCCAATAGTGACCCCACTACACCTGTCCCACCCAACCCAGCTATCTGAAAGCAAAGCCCAAACCTCTCCAAACCACTGGTCTGCAAACTTATTTTCTTTCCTTTCCTTTTAACCCATCTATGTCTTTATGTCAATATGGATGTCTTACATTTTTTATTTTTTTGAGACTGAGTCTTGCTCTATCGCCCAGGCTGGAGTGCAGTGGTGTGATGTCAGCTCACTGCAACCTCTGCCTCCTGGGTTCAAGCGATTCTCCTGCCTCAGCCTCCTGAGTAGCCTGGATTACAGGTGTACGCCATCACGCCCAGCTAATTTTTGTATTTTTAGTAGAGACAGAGTTTCACCATGTTAACCAGGCTGGTCTCGAACTCCTGACCTCAGGTGATCCACCTGCCTCGGCCTCCCAAAGTGCTAGGATTACAGGCATGAACCACCGTGTCCAACCTCAATGTGGATTTTTTTTTTCTTTTTTTTTCTTTTTTTGTTTTGTTTTGTTTTTGTTTTTTGAGACGGAGTTTCTCTCGTTACCCAGGCTGGAGTGCAATGGCACGATCTCGGCTCACCGCAACCTCTGTCTCCTGGGTTCAGGCAATTCTCCTGCCTCAGCCTCCTGAGTAGCTGGGATTACAGGCATGCACCACGATGCCCAGCTAATTTTTTGTATTTTTAGTAGAGACGGGGTTTCACCATGTTGACCAGGATGGTCTCGATCCCTTGACCTCGTGATCCACCCGCCTCGGCCTCCCAAAGTGCTGGGATTACAGGCGTGAGCCACTGCGCCCAGCTCAATGTGGATTTCTTAAAGACAATGTAGTTGGGTCTTGTTCTCCAATCCAGGCTGACAATCTCTTGTTTTTAATTGCTGCATTTAAACCATTTGCAGTTAATGTTATTAATATGGTTGGATTTAGTCTACCATTTTATTTCTTTTTCTATTTGTTCCCTTTTATGTTTATTTCTTCCCATCCTTTCCTGTCACCTTTTGAATTATCTGAATACTTTAACATGTGCATTGGCTTTTGGCTATATCTCCATGTTTTTTAAGAGATGGCTCTAAAGATTACAATATACATACCTCTTCACAGTCTATTTAGAATTTATATTTTATCTCTTCTAGTAAAATTCAGAAGTCTTAACAACCATTTAGGTCCCTTCCTTTATAATCGCTACATGAATTACATCTACATCCATTGAAACCCTTACCAGATACTATTACAGTTTTGTTCTCAATAGTCAGGCATATTTGAGAGAACTAAAGAGGAGACTTTACCTTTTATGTTCTTCCTTCAGTTCTTAAGTTCCAGGTTTCTTTCTGGTATAGTTGTTTCCCTTCAGCCTAAACAACTTTCTTCAGCACTTTTCTTAGAACAGATCTGCCAACAGTTCTCTTAGTTTTCTTCCATCTGAGAATGCCTTTATTTTGCCTTCATTCCTGAATCTACTTTCGATACAGATTTTTTTTTTTTTTACTTTCAGGCACTTTGCCCGTGTTGTTCCATCATCTTTTTTTCCATGGCTTCTGATTAGAAATCCACGGTCATTGAATACTTTTCTGTGTTTAACTCATTATTAAAAAAAAAAAAAACTGGTAAAATGTACATATTAGAAAACTTGTCATCTTAATCTTTCTTTCTTTCTTTCTTTCTTTCTTTCTTTCTTTTTTTTTTTTTTTTGAGGGGGAGTCTCACTCTGTTGCCAGGCTGGAGTGCGGGGACATGATCTCGGCTCACTGCAACCTCCGCCTCCATGGTGTTCAAGTGGTTCTCCTGCCTCAGCCTCCTGGGTAGCTGGGACTACAGGTGCATGCCGCCACACCCAGCTAATTTTTGTATTTTTAGTAGAGACGGGGTTTCACCATATTGGCTAGAATGGTCTCGATCTCTTGACCTCATGATCTGCCCACCTCAGCCTCCCAAAGTTCTGGGATTACAGGCGTGAGCCACCGCACCTGGCCCATCGTAATCATTTTTAAGTGTACATTTTTAAGTGCCTAACCAGTAGTGTTAGGCACATTCACACTGTTGTGCAGTCAATCTCCAAAACTCTCATCTTGCAGAACTGACACTCTATACCCATTAAACAACAGCTCCCATCCTCTTCTGCCCCCAGCCCCTTGCAATCACCATTCTACTTTCTGTCTCTGTGAATCTGAATTTTCTAGGTACCGCATGTAAGTGGAAGCATACATTATCTGTCTTCTTGTGACTGGCTTCTCTCACTAAGCATAATGTCCTCGAGGTTCATCTGCGTTTTAGCATGGGTCAGAATCTCTCTCCTCTTTTAAGGTTAAATTTTGACTGTGTATATGCCACGTTTTGTTTATCCATTCATCTGTTGATGGGCACTTGTGCTGCGTCTGCCTTTTGACTATCGTGAATAATGCTGCTACGAACATGAGTGTGCAGACACATCTTCAAGACCCAGCTTCTAATTCTTTGGGTATATACTCAGAAGTGGGATTGCCGGCAATTCTGTTTTTTAATTTTCTCAGGAACTTCCACATTGTTTCTCAGACTGCTTTTGAGTTTTCTTTTTAAGTTTCTGGAGTTTGATTATTTGTCTACTCATAATGTTACTTACATTAACATTACACAAACAACTTACAGTGTAAGTTGTTAGTGTTTGCTTTCTGGAGTTTGTTCATTTTTTGCATCCATCCTGTTTGGGGTCCACTAACTTTCTTGAATCTGTAATTTTATATCTTTCATCAAATTTTAGAAGATTTCCTCAAGTATTTTTTTTCTACACTAATCTCTTATTCCTCCCCTGTGACTCCAATGATACAAACATTAGACCCTAAGACTGTTTATTATTCTTCCAATCTTTTTTCTTTCTGTTCTTCAGATCAGATAATTCCTCTTCATCTATCTTCAAGTTCATTGACTTCCTCTTCTGTTGTCTCCATTTTGCTATTGAGCCCATCTAGTTAATTTTTATTTCAGATACTGTGTTTTTTGGTTCTGAAATTCCCATTTGGTTCCTTTCATAGTTTCTATTTTTCTGCTGAGAACTTCTATCTTTCCCTTTATTTCAAGTGCATTTACCATTATTTCATCCAGCATACTTATAATAGGTGTTTTAAGCATTTATCTGATAATTCTAACCTCCGGCATATTGGTGCTGGCAACTTTTGATCATCTTTTCCTATAAAAATTGATAACATTTTCTAGGTCTTTGTTGAGTAATTTTGGATTGTATCTTGGATATTTTGAGTAGTATTAATATGTTGTGAGACTCTGGATGTTGTTAAAATTCTTCTACAGCAGGAGTCAGCAAACTATGACCTGCAGGCCAAATCCAGCCTCTGGCTGTTTTGTTTTTCCATTTCTTCTTCTTTCCTGAGACTCCAACCCAGACCCTTCCTATTCCTGCCTCTTACCTACTTTGCTGCCCTATTGACTAACACCCTAGCCCTATACCTGCTGAGGTGGGAGGATCACTTGAGGCCAGGAGTTTGAGACCAGCGTAGGCAACATAGTGAGACCTTGTCTATACAAAAAACAAAATTAGCCCAGCAGGGTGGCACACACCTGTAGTCCTAATACTTGGGGTGCTGAGATGGGAGGATCATCGCTTGAGCCCAGAGATTCAAGGTTACTGTGAGCTATGATCATGCCATTGCACTCCAGCCTGGGTGAGAGAGTGAGACCTTGTCAATAAATAAATAAATAAATAAATAGTGCTAATACTCATTACTCGGCATTAACCAAAGTTTGAAAAACACAACTCTAAATGCTGTCACTGAAACAGGAGAGGCAAGGCTGCTCCTAGCTGAACAGTTCAACAAGTCCTACATAATTCTACATTTCAACAAGTCCTGAATAATATATACCACAACTGATGGTACAATAAACTTGCGAGTCAAAAAATGTGACAAGAGGCCCAGCTCAGTGGCTCATGCCTGTAATCCCAGCACTTTGGGAGGCCAAGGCCAGTGGATCAAGAGGTCAGGAGTTTGAGACCAGCCTGGCCAATATGATGAAACCCTCTCTCTACTAAAAATACAAAAAAATTAGCCGCATATGGTGGCTTACACCTGTAATCCCAGCTACTCAGGAGGCTGAGGCAGGAGAACAACTTGAACCTGGGAGGCGGAGGTTGCAGTGAGCTGAGATCACACCACTGCACTCCAGCCTAGGCAACAGAGTGAGACTGTCTCAAAAAAAAAAAAAAAAAAAAAAAAGTGATGAGAATTGCATTAGAACCTTGAATTGTAGAACTCCAGGTTCTCCATGTGAGAAACACCCAACTCTCTGCTCCCCTTCCTCAACCCTGGAAAAAGGTGAACAGAGTTAGGGATTTTGGTGATCTTTTGTATTCCAAAAATAGCCAACTCAAACTGTTACGACTCAATTGTAAGTTGTCAAAAATCTAAATTTTATATTAAGTGCCTGATACCACGTGTTACTTGCAAAATAAACTGAATTCAACTCGGTGAGAGGAAAACAAGGTGGTCCTAATTGATGCCTGATTCCCACTGCCCTCTTCCGCTGCTCCTGTTGGCTTTCCTCCCTTCTCTCCTCCCTCCCTGTCTTCCTCCTTAATAAAATCAGCTGGGTAATACATATTTGATCTGGGTACTCATCCTTGGTAAGTTAAAGAATGCAGATGCTTAAACAGTCAGGGCCCCAACCGAAAAGGGATGAGGTGTTTACTAATTTTAAGAACCTCCAAAATATCCACCTTGATTACTGATTACAGATACTTCCAGAACATTATACATTTGATTACCTATTACAAGCACTTCTGAACTATAATAAAATTGATCAAAGGTATAAGAAACATCTTACTACTCTATACTTGAAACCCCATATTTACATAAAATAGCACTGAACACACAAGCCAACCAAAGCAGTGGTAGTGGCTATTTTCCCCCTTCTCGTCTTCTGGTTTTCTAAAACATGTCCTTTTCCAAGATGAAAGACATCTTTTCCTGATTCCTTCAGTGTGGAGTCTTACATTTTGGGGATGGGTGGAGGAGAGAAGGTGGCAGCATAAAGGAGTAAGAGAAAAAGTAGAATGAATGAGAGCGTGGTTTCCTAAGTCCCACCTCCTTACTTCTCCCCAGCACACATTCAGGCTGCATCATCCCATCTGGGATTGCATCTCCCCCAGTCACCCTGAATTCCTGCAAGCCTATGGTTCCCATGTGTGCACTCACTGCCCACCCCACCCCCAAGATGGCTAAATGCAGCAATCTATTAAAAAGTTGGCCTGTGGTCTCAAGATAGAAAGTTCTCAGAGAGAGGCCGGGTGCGGTGGCTCAAGCCTGTAATCAAGCACTTTGGGAGGCCGAGGCGGGTGGATCACGAGGTCAAGAGATCGAGACCATCCTGGTCAACATGGTGAAACCCCGTCTCTACTAAAAATACAAAAAATTAGCTGGGCATGGTGACACATGCCTGTAATCCCAGCTACTCAGGAGGTTGAGGCAGGAGAATTGCCTGAACCCAGGAGGCGGAGGTTGCGGTGAGCCGAGATCGCGCCATTGCACTCCAGCCTGGGTAACAAGAGCAAAACTCTGTCTCAAAAAAAAAAAAAAAAAAAAAAAAAAAAGCCGACATCCCACTAGCAATGACTGCACCTAGTACCCGGAGTTTCTTGGTGTCTAATACCATTTTCCAATGAAGAAACCAGAGATCCTTGGAGAAATAGCTGATTCTAGGTCTGGGGCATCTTATGCCAGAAAGTAAGGAAGTACTCGGCAAAATACAACAATGGGAGTATGTCAAAAGGACACCATAGCCACGTGAAAGAGCTGTCAATGGCCAAAGTAGGAACAATTTGAGACCCAAAGTAAATGAAGCAGTATTAGATTATAACCCAAAGTATAAAATAAATATCCATGGGCCCACACTGATATGTTTTTTATTTTATTTATTTTATTTTATTTTTGAGACAGGTCTCACTCTGTCACCACTGCAGCCTTGACCTCCTGGGCTCAACTGATCCTCCTGCCTCAGCCTCCCAAGTACCTGGGATGACAGGTGTGTGCCACCACACCCAGCTACATTTTTAATTTATTATTGGTAGAGAGGGGGTCTTGCTATGTTGCCCAGGCCCATCTTGAACTTCCTGGGCTCAAGTGATCCATCCACCTTGGCATCCCAAAGTGCTGTGCTGGGATTACAGGCTTAAGCCACCCTACCCGGTCTGATATAAATAAACAATTGAATAAATAAATAAACACGGGAAGAGAGACAAACTCTTATGCAGAATTCCATAGAGTTTCTGTAGAGAACCTGCAGTTAAGGAAGTGCAGCACAATTCCCCACTCCTTAAATGTGGCCTAGGAATAGTGACTTCATTCCAAAGAGTACAGTGTGGAAAGAGGGAAAAAAAAGAATAAGTTTAGGCTGGGCACTGTGCCTCATGCCTGTAATCCCAGCACTTTGGGAGGCGAAGGTGGGCAGATCACCTGAGGTTAGGAGTTCAAGACTGGCCTGGGCAACATAGTGAAACCCCATCTCTACTAAAAATACAAAAGTTAGCCGGACATAATAGCATGCGCCTGTAGTCCCAGCTACTCAGGAGGCTGAGGCAGGAGAATTGCTTGAACCTGAGAGGTGAAGGTTGCAGTGAGCCGAGATTGCGCCATTGCACTCCATCCTGGGCCACTGAGTTAGAATCCATCTCCAAAAAAAAAAGTAAGTTTACAATGGAGAAGGCTGACAAACACTACCTAGATTTCCAAAGCAGACTTTCCTAACCATGGTTGCAATCCCAACCTGGAATGTTTTATCTGTGTGGCACTCTCAGATCAAGAAATGAGAAACGCCAGGTGATCAAGATGAACACCAACAGTGATAATTCATGTTGATAGCCTGTACTCTTGATATGATGCCATGAGAATGACACTTTACCTCTGTGGTCTTCCTCCTCCAATTCCATAACCCCAGTCTCATCACAAGAAAAACATCAGACAAATCCCAACTGAGGAACATTATACAAAATATCTCTCTAGTACCCCTCAAATTGTCGAGGTCATCAAAAACAAGGAAAGACTGCAAATCTATCACAGCCAAGAGGAGTCTAAGGAGACACACAGACTAAATGTCACAGTGGCTTCCAGGTGTGCTTGCTGTTCCTGGGATAGAATGCTAAGGTGGGGTGTGGCCACCAACAGATACTTATGCACAGCTTAGGGAAGCATTTCCACGAGTGCAGCTATGATTTCCACCAACCTTCCTGGTCCCCTCCCCTCCCCTCCCCTTCCTTCCGTTCCTTCCCCTCTCCTCTCCCCTCTCGTCTCCTCCCCTCCCCTTTCCCCATGTTGGCCTGGTTGGTCAAGCGATCCGCCCCGCTCAGCCTCCCAAAGTGCTGGGATTACAGCACTTCCATGACTTTTTAATGCATTTATACAGTTGTGCAACTGTCACCACAATCCACTTTTATTTTATTTTTCACAATCCACTTTTAGAACATTTCTGTTACTGCTTTCCTTCAATTTCTCCAAACCCATCTGCATTCAATCCCCGCTCCCACACCTCGCTGCAAGTACCTGTGCTCTCTGTCTTAGTAGATTTGCCTAGTGTAATTTATTTTTTACTTCGGCAATATGAGGAGGTCGTGCAAAATAGAGGCTATTTAGGAACAGGCTAGGCGGACTTAAAACTGATGGAAAGTTTAAAGTTGTTTAAAAGTCTGCTATAGTTTTACATGATTTTTTTAAAAAAGAGGAAAGGTGACGAGAGGTTCCAGTCTGGGGCGACTAGGACCGGGTGATGGTTCTGGAGCGGGCAAGAGACGGTGTCACGCGAGGAGAGCCCTCAAGCCGCGCCCGCCCCGCACGAGGCCGGATCCACTCCCAGCCAGCCCCCTCCGTCCCGGGGCGGCCGCCTTCCTCTCACGCATGCGCAGCGCTCCTGCTTCCGGGTCGACGGCGGGCAGGCGGAGCCTGTATTCGCATCGATCTGAGCGCTGGCGATTGCTTCTGTCTGTTGTTTAGCTATGGCAGCTGCTGGGATGCAGCGAGGCCGCCGGAACCCGGGTCGGGGTCTAGTTTGGTGCTGACCGCCCCCGGGGTCAAAGTAGACGATGGGGGAGCCTGGATTCTTGGTCACTGGAGACCGCGCCGGGGGTCGGAGCTGGTGCCTGCGGCGGGTGGGGATGAGCACCGGGTGGCTGCTGCTGGAAGATGGGCGTGAGGTACGGGGGAAGGGGTCCTGGGGGCGCGGAGGGCAGGGGCTGAAGGGAGCGGGACTCCGGGAAGGGACGAAGGCGTCTAGCTGGGCGGAATGAATGGCAGAGAGGAGGCGGGCGCACGGAAGGCGAGGGAGGTGTCTGTAGCGGGTGGATCCTGGCGAGAGAAGGGAGGGAGCGGTTCGGGCTCTAGCGGCTGAAGGGTCTAAGGTGGGAGGTATTTGGGGAGAAATAGGAACCGAGTGGGAGAAAGGAAGAGATGAGAGTTCGGCTCTGGAGGGCCACAAGGATTGGGGTGAGGACAAGGCCTGGCCCGTGGGCGGTGGGGCGAGAAGAGGCCCCAGCCCAGAGAAGCCTGGGCCTGCGGGGAGTGGGGTCGGGGCCGGGAAGGAGAGGGACGCGCAGAGGATGTGAGGAGACGCGGGGTTGTCGAGGAGTGGAGGGCGGGACCTGGCCAGATCCCGTTTAGGGCGCAGGGAGCCCCGCGGTGCCCGGCCAGGGAACGGTGGGTTGGAGCCTGGAGCCGCTGGGCAGCCGAGGCGGGGCCTGGAAGGGCTGCCCGGCGCGTGAACTTTCTCGAGTTTGCTTTGAAAACGATTGCGAGTTTTGGGTTTTGTCCCTTAAAGTGATCAAACTCTCACGTAGAAATGTCTTCCTCCTTCCCACCTCGGAGGAACAAGGGCGCCTTAGGCTGGGCCACATTTCTCCCGTGAAACTCGGTATGGCCGAGTGGCACCCTTAAAGGAGAGGTCGGGCAGGGATTCAGAGGACGCCTGTCGCCTTTGTTAATGCAATCCCAAATGAAAAATTTTTAAAGGGGAAAGATGAGGCACGTTCCTGGCACGGTTCAAGATGCACCACCGTGGTGCATCTTCAAAGGGCGAGGGAAGGGAGGATGGAGTTAGATTGCAATCAGGTTGAGAGGAGAACTGGGTCAGGGACAAGCTGGTGATGACGGGGAACCATTTGCGTTTTGGAAATAATCTGTATGAAAGGTTCACTTTGCAGTAAAAGTGGATAGTTGGTCATGATGTTGTAAACTCAAAAAGTCTTTTGAGTCTTAACGTTGTTCAGGTAGATTTTTCCTGTAAGTCATACTCCTCAGTTGAAACTGCCAGGTGTTGACTGAGTACTTAACATTGGTGTACAATGAGAACACATAAAATTTGTGCGCTCAACGAGTTTAAGGCTTGAGTGGGGAGAGAGGATTTATACGATGAAGCGGTCTAAGAACTGTATGGGCTGTATGATCAAGTGCCAAGATATGGATTATTTAGTTACATCCCAGAGCAGTAGTTCTTCAAGTCAGGGAAGGGATTCATGTCCAGGCTCAAATTTAGTTGCTAGAATAGAGAGGATTATCAAGGGTTACTTATAAAGGGTTTCTTGTATGTTGTGATTTCGGGAACACGAAGAAAACATCTCTGCCCCCAAATACCTCTTCTATCCAGGTGTTAGTGCCTAAAAGTCCACATTAGGCATTCATTCTTTTAGCTTGAGCCCTGATCTTTCCCTGCCTGGCCCTTTCCAACAGTGTATGTTTGTGAGAAGTTTAACAAATTAAAACACCAACACCTGAATAATAACCTGAACAATACACACAAAAATAAAGTATTTTTATGTATAACTGTTACTTAATACATTATTTAATCTGATCCCTGCATACACACCTTATAAGTTAACTTGTGGGCAGGTGTTACTCCTTTAGATTCAGTTGTTGTGGATTAATTTATGACTCTTCTGAATAGCTTGGTAGTACTGCAGTCCTGGGCAGGTGGGATGAAGAGAAAGGATTAAAGCACCTGTAGGAAGGGCAAGAAGGCTGTAAAGCACTCTTAGACATATTCTAAACCATTTGATGGTTTTGCGTCAGGGCCACTTCTATGGGGAGAGACCCGTACAAACTGAGTGAATGATGAAGAAACAGTGTTAAGACAGGCTGGCTTCAGGGACCTGTGTGGAGGAGAGGCCCCCCAGGCTTGGCTGCCTGCAAGGTCAGGTCATGGCATAGCCTGAAAAGAAATCTGAATCAAAGGCAAGAGAAGTTGTAGTTGGTACAATGGTCCCCCAATCATAGCACAAGCTGTTTTGCACAAGATTTTAAGAGGTATGCTAATAACATTGTAACAGCAAAGATAGGTCAGTTCCCTGCCTTTTACATTCTTAGTCTTAGATGTTGCAGATAAAATAATAAAACAGAGTTCCTTTCATTTCATTGATGGGAATACTGTAGTAAATTGTCTGTCTAAATAAGTGGCTTTAAGCTTGTGAAAGCAATCCATAGAGTTTGGTGGAAAAACAATTAGAGATTTATTGCAAATTCCTAGTTCTCAGGTACTATAAAGTATCTTTGCCTTTGAGAAAAGCAACAGAACCTTTCTTTCCTTTTCTTCTCTTGTATTTAGTTTTCATGAAGTTTTCTGCCCCAAGGGAAAGGATGGTTATATTTACTGGTTTGGGGCCTTTTTTTTTTTTTTTTTTTTTTGGACAGAATACTCTATCACCCAGGCTGGAGTGCAGTGGTGTGATCACACCTCCACCTCTTGGTTCAAGGATTCTTCTGCCTCAGCCTCCCAAGTAGCTGGAATTACAAATGTGCACTGCTATCCCTGGCTAATTTTTTATTTCCAGTAGAGAGGGGGGTTTCGCCATGTTGGCCAGGCTGGTCTCAAACTCCTGGCCTCGTGATCTGCTCGCCTGGGCCTCCCAAAGTGCTGGGTTTACAGGTGTGAGCCACCACACCCGGCTATATTTACTGGTTATTTGGGAAACAGTAGAAATTGTGCCCAGGAGGAAAGGGATAATCATAGTGAAGGTGGACAAGGACAAGATGATCTTTTAGACCAATAATGTGTGTAAGCTCAAAGGCTTACAAATCTACTGTAAATGAAAACAGCCCCTCACATATGGGTCATCAGTCAGTTCCCATGGGAAATTTAGTGTTCTGCTGAGTGGTCCTGAGATTTCCAGGTAGCCTCACTGCACTCTTTAACTATAGTATAGGTGAAATATCAGTAGTACCAAGGTAAATTCTAGGACCAGGCAGTGCAGGGAAGGATGTAAAAGAATGTTTCCTTTTTCTGGATTCAGAGTCTGTTGGTGGAAATTTCAGAAGAAGGTACTTTTCTACTTTTTTGGTACCATTTTCCCCAGACTACTCACAATGGCAGTCCGGCTGTCTCCCTTCAAGTATTAGCCTACAATACGGGATGCTTCCTCTCTTAGAGATAAAGCTACCTGAATGGAAATTTTTACTGAATATGAATGACAGATAAATCCCTGACCATTCCATTTTTAACAGATATATGTATTAATTCAGAGGAACTTCTGTAATTAATGTAATTCTGGCAAAGTGTGAAAGAAAACTTCATGCTCAGTGTTGGTGGAGTGGTCACCACAGCATTTTAAAGAGGAACAAGTAAGACCATATGAGTTCCAACTGCTGCTCCATATTTTCTAACGGTAATACAGTCTCCAACTTCTGACCTAAAAATACCCATCCTAAAATCTCCGCTCATATGCAAGATCTCTTTATTCCTCCATTCATTCTCAAATATTTAACTGAATACCATGCCAGGTATAGAAACACAATGTTAAACCAGACAGATAAAGTCCCTGCTTATCTCATTTATATTCTAGCAAGGGGGAGGAGGGGAAAAGTAAAATAAACAAGATAATTTTGGTTTGTGATAAGTGCTTGCTAATAACTGAAGAAATATGATGGGAAGCAGACAACCAACTTTAGACAGTGGTGATCTAAGTAGGCTTATGAGCAGCTGAAACATGAACGATTAGGAGCTCATGCAAGATCTGAGAGAAGAGTGTTCTTAGAGGGGCTAAGAGAAAAGACCGTCAGGTAGGCTGGCACTTGGGGAAGAGGGGCTTAAGGAAAGAGGGGCTGGAGCAGCTATTGTTGGCACTATGAGTTAAGACTAAAGAGGAGGGGGCTCAGGACATTCAGGGTCTTATAGGCCCTGGAAGGAAGTTTGAATGATTAAACGTTTTTAAGGAAAGAAGAGAATTATATGATTTAAAATTTTTACGTTTCTATTCCAGCTACTATGTAAAGTTTATGGGGGCTAGAGTGGGAACAGAAACAGTAGGAGGCCAGGTGGTTTGGACGAAGGTTGTGGCTGTAGAGATAAAAATGAACAGACTTAGGACATATTTGGATTATATCCCATGGAATTTACCAATGATTTCAATGTGGGGATGTGGGACCGAGGTGAATCAAAGATGGCTTCTGGGTTATGGGTTGAGCGGTTGGTTGGATGGTAGTATCGGTATTGAGATGAGAGTTTGTGGGGAGGAATAGATGAGGTCAGTGAGTGATAGTGGTCTTTGAGGGACTGAGGAGAACAGGCACGATTCTGAAAGGTTTTCAAAAGAAAAGGGCAGTTTTTAGCTAACTTTGGTTTCAAGTTTGCAGTTAAGTTTGTGGTATGGATCATTAAAGAGGTCTTTTATGCACTGAGAACAATAAGCAGGGAATTCTGTGATCTGGATCTCGGAAGAATTTAGTTTCCTTCCTTCATGGAGTTGTTATGAACTAGACTTGTCCAACAGGAACGTATGATAGATGTGAATTGGGGCTTCTTTTCAACCTTTCCAAAAGCTCTCAAGCTGTTCTTGTGGATAAGACAGAGGATATGTACTCCAATGCAAAGACTTTTGGTTGAATTATAATTGGCCCAGGGTATATCCAGACTGTGTGGATTAATGTTTAGTAGACTTTCCTGAAAACTTTGCCTTTGGCTGCATCCCATTCTGTGTAGAAGGCATCATATCATATTAATTTGATGGGAGGGATATTAAGTATGTCTATTCTGATGGCAGATTAAAAATTCAGAAAGGTCTTGACAAGTTGGTGTGGTAGGCTGAACTAGCAAGATGAAATTTAATAGGAATCAGCGTAAGGTCCTGTGCTTGAACCTAAGGTTTTCCATCTGGTCAAGTATAGAGCGAAAGAGACCTGACTTAGCATAGCATTTCTTGGAGGAGGGGGAGACCAAGAAATGTAATCATTCCTGAGTCCGAGGATACATTGGCAGTGTACTAGATCTGCTATGACAGCTAATGCAGTTTATACGGTCCAGTGATAATATCTAGAACTGGGAAAGTAACACTTGCATTTGACTGTGTAATTTATTTTTCTTAATATGGCATCCAGGAATAAAGATAAACCAGCAGTCCTTTCACAGACTCGTTAGAATGGCAAAGAGACTCAAACCCATTCCCTGGGAGTTAAGTTGAAGTAACTGGGAATACAGAACCAGGAAATGAGAAAACTTAATGTTCACTTTATAGCTGTGACTTTGAAAGGGGATTGGAGATTTCCTGATGGTGCGCAGGGCAAAGCTAGTACCAATGGATGGAATTTATAGGGTGAAAGATGCCAAGTCAAAGACATTAAAAAAATAGGAGGGCCTGCCTTATGTAAAGTACACATCTGCCTCCCAGGTTCAAATGATTCTCCTGCCTCAGCCTCCCAAGTAGCTGAGATTACAGGTGCCTGCTACCACACCTAGCTAATTTTTGTATTTTTAGTAGAGACAGGGTTTTGCCATGTTGGCCAGGCTGGTCTCAAACTCCAGACCTCGTGATCCTGCCACCTTGGCCTCCCAAAGTGCTGGGATTACAGGAATGAGCCACCGCTCCTGGACTGGCAGTGTTTATGAGTTGATGGGATGTGTAGAAAGAGTTCCTCTATCTCATGGTCACTGAACCAGATGACCTTTCAAGATCTTGCCAACCCTGAGGTACATGGATAACTCTTTTCAGCTTTCTCCTCTTGTCACAACTGTTTGCCTTTTTCTACTTGGTGGCGTTCATGTCAGCTAAAGAGGAGATAGCAGATACACTGTTTTGGTTCTACAGGAGTCTGGTTTATTAAGTCAGGACCTGCATATGCTGCTGGTTGACAAGCTTTGTAAAAACCTCCCTTGTCAGCACAATGACTTGTTACATTGTATTTCTTTTGTTTTTGTTTTTGTTTTTTTGAGACTGAGTTTCGCTCTTGTTACCCAGGCTGGAGTGCAATGGCACGATCTCGGCTCACCACAACCTCCGCCTCCTGGGTTCAGGCAATTCTCCTGCCTCAGCCTCCTTAGTAGCTGGGATTACAGGCACGTGCCACCATGCCCAGCTAATGTTTTTTTGTATTTTTAGTAGACACGGGGTTTCACCATGTTGACCAGGATGGTCTCGATCTCTTGACCTCGTGATCCACCCGCCTCGGCCTCCCAAAGTGCTGGGATTACAGGCTTGAGCCACTGCGCCCGGCCTTACATTGTATTTCTTACAATGTATTTCTTACATTGTTTTTGTCTTAGCAGGTTTTACAATGTATTTCTTTCCTTTTTTTTTTTTTTTTTGAGACTGAGTTTCGCTCTCGTTACCCAGACTGGAGTGCAATGGCGCGATCTGGCTCACCGCAACCTCCGCCTCCTGGGTTCAGGCAATTCTCCTGCCTCAGCCTCCTGAGTAGCTGGGATTACAGGCACGCGCCACCATGCCCAGCTAATTTTTTGTATTTTTAGTAGAGACGGGGTTTCACCATGTTGACCAGGATGGTCTCGATCTCTTGACCTTGTGATCCACCCGTCTCGGCCTCCCAAAGTGCTGGGATTACAGGCTTGAGCCACCACGCCTGGCCTCCTTTTTTTTTTTTTTTTTTTTTTGAGACTGAGGAGTTTCGCTCTTGTTACCCGGGCTGGAGTGCAATGGCATGATCTCGGCTCACTGCAACCTCCACCTCTGGTTCAGGCAATTCTCCTGCCTCAGCCTCCTGAGTAGCTCGGATTACAGGCATGTGCCACCGTGCCCAGCTAATTTTTTGTATTTTTGGTAGAGACGGGCTTTCACCATGTTGACCAGGATGGTCTCAATCTCTTGACCTCGTGATCCACCCGCCTCAGCCTCCCAAAGTGCTGGGATTACGGGCTTGAGCCACCACGCCCGGCCTACAATGTATTTCTTACATTGTTTTTGCCTTCGCAGGTGACTGTAGGACGAGGATTTGGTGTCACATACCAACTGGTATCAAAAATCTGCCCTCTGATGATTTCTCGAAACCACTGTGTTTTGAAGCAGAATCCTGAGGGCCAATGGACAATTACGGACAACAAGGTACAGAATTCATGGAAGCCTACTGAATTTTACTTATTTGTTTGTTTGTTTATTTATTTATTTATTTATTTTTTTGAGACGGAGTTTCGCTCTTGTTACCCAGGCTGGAGTGCAATGGCGCGATCTGAGGCAATTCTCCTGCCTCAGCCTCCTAAGTAGCTGGGATTACAGGCACGCGCCACCACGCCCAGCTAGTTTTTTGTATTTTTAGTAGAGACGGGGTTTCACCATGTTGACCAGGATGGTCTCGATCTCTCGACCTCGTGATCCACCCACCTCGGCCTCCCAAAGTGCTGGGATTACAGGCTTGAGCCACCGCGCCCGGCCTGAATTTTATTTATTTTAAAATTACTTGTTTTTGTTTGTTTGTTTGTTTTGTTTTGTTTTGTTTTGTTTTGTTTTTTGCATAGGTAATTTCATGGTATAAAATTCAAAAATATAACTTCTTCTTTCCTAGCCATCCAGTTTCCTTTTCCAGAGGCAGCCACTTCCATATGCTGCCAGAGATTAGATTATGCTAAAATAATTTTTCTAGATTTGGAGTGAAGTTTGTTACCTTAAAGAGAATACCTGAATTGGGGTAGTAGGTCCTATTCCAGAAACTAGACTAAGTTACTGGGCAAACTAGCCTGTTTGAGGCGAAGCTCCAGAGATCCTGGAAATCTGTGCAATCTCCTGAAGCTTCTGGAGTACACTATGGCTCAGTGAGCAGGTGGAGAAGGAAGAAACTGATCTGACTGCACTTAGCTCCTTTCCTTCCTCACTTTTTTTTTTTTTTTTTTTCCATTTTTTTCCTTCAGAGCTACTGCAAATCACCTCACTCCTTTCAATCTGAGCAACCTTCCTTGGCTTTTAAAACATGTTTTAAATATTGGTGTTCTGAAGATTTCCTTTGAATACCAGGTTTTTCTCCTTTAAACAAATTTGAAAGCCAGTAGTGTAGTGGTAAATATACTGAGGGAGGTGTAATAGTACACAGAGCCCAGCAATTAGAAAGTACCTAATGCGCTGGGTGTGGTGGCGCATGCCCGTAGTCCCCACTACTGCGGAAGCTGAGGCCAGAGGATTGTTTTAGACCCTGAGTTCTGGGTTACGATGCGCTATGCCGTTCCGGTGCCTTCATTAAGTTTGGCATCAGTATAGTGTCGTCCTGAGAGCAGGGGACCACCAGGTTGCTTAAGGAGAGGTGAACTGACCCAGGTTGGTAGCAGGGCAGGTCAACACTGCTGTGCTGGTTAGCAATGGGATTGCACCTGTGAATAGCCACTGCACTCCAGTGTGGTTGACATGGTGAGGCCCTGTCTGTATCAAAAAGAAAAGCAAATGCCTAAAGTGCAGATATACATGCACCCAGGAATACAATGAGAACACAGACTATGAGGTGAGGGAAATTCTAATGTAAACAGTTAAGATTTAGGGAGTATAAATGTCCTTAAGTACCATTTCATACTGCTTCACTGCCCCGGTTAGGATTTTAAAGGTACCATTAGAAGGGAGGATATTCCAGATCTGCCCGGCAGCCTCATTTTGCATGCATAAAACTGCTAGATTTAAGCTGCTGGAAAGTATCTTCCTGCTCTAATATTGAGTTGAGTTGGCACTGTATTGAAGGAGACAGTATATAAATGCTAAGTAAATTGGTTCAGCACTTTTAGCAAGGCAATATGAGCAGGATAAAAATTGGTACTGAGATTATCTAGTTTAACCCCTTATGTAGACAGATGAATCTGAGGCCCAGAGAGATAAACTGTCTTGCCCAAGGCCTTCTCTATAATGAGCCAGGACTTAAGTTTCTCTGCCATGGCCTGCGTCAAATACCAGTAAAGTACCTAAGCAATTTGCTATACTGGTTTTATGATGTCACACAAAGTTAATTATGCATATCTGAAATATAGCTGCAAGGTTTTGAAGGCTCTGTATTAGCATATATCAAAACAGCTTAGGGAAAGATGTTTTCCTTATCAGAGTAGGCTGTATGAGAATTGAGATTACAATATTATAGAGGTGAGTTCTCTGCTGCTGCTTTTCCTAATTATTTGTTGTGTAGATGTGATCCACTTATGTAGCAGATTTTTATAGGTTGGGAAGCCACCAGCTGATCAACCTTAGTGTTATTTGAATGTTGACCACAGGAATACAGAGGCAGCCTGTGGAAGATCAGATCATGACTGCTCTGGGCTCGCTCTCCAGTGTTTGCTTTGTACTCTTCCTTCTAGGGCTGCTGTTACCATGTGATTCTTCTCAGGTCTCAGTCAGGCAGTAGGGAGGAAAGAGAGGTTTCTTAACAACCTGTTGAAACCTTTTAGCTGTGATCGTTTGTGAGGTAACTGATTTTTAAGAGAAGCTAGGACTGGGGTATTTTGATGGAACAATTCTTACAAGTAAATCCCCCCTACCCCTTGCATTTTTCTATTGACTATAGATGCTCCCTTTCTGGCTTCCTTCTAGCATGATGCCATGGCAGCCCTCTTCTGCTGATAAGGGACCTGAATTTCAGCTGTAGGTTATTATTGCTATGGTTGTGTTTCAAGTCATTTGCCAAGTCTCTTTCAAGAGACAGGTATTTCTAATAAGTTAAAACTCAGAGCTGCATTCTCTCATCTGCTGGAATGGCCAGAAAATGAGACCTTAAGTATATATTTTAAAAATTGCAAGAAATGTGATTTTGGTATAAAATTGCCTTAAAATATAGAAAAAAACCCTTGGAGGACAGCTAACTCTGCACACAGTATGAAGATGGTTCTAGTTGTGTAGGTTTTGGTTAATTTATAAGCTCTTCAAATGGCCCATCCTTTGTATTGATATCCAGCTCTTTCAGAAAATTGGTTGTTTTTATAACTTGATCAAGACAGTAAAAAAAAAAAAATTGGTTATTTTAAAGTCACAGTACGAAATGCCTTAGAGGTTTGGTCACGTCTTATTTGAGCCTTTCTCATTCTTCCCCTCCTCTCCTGTTGCTTTTCACCTGCTGCCTGGTGATTCCTACCTTTGTTCTTCTGCAGTCTCTGGCAGTCGAAGTCTCTGTTGAGTATACTCTTACGTGAACAACTTTGCTGCTTGGGATAGTTCAGCTCTGGTCCTCCGGCAACTAGAGCAGTGGTTATCAACCCTGTTTCCAGTTTTTACTCTCATCTGGGGTACTTTTTAAAAATACTGATAGTACAGTAAAAACGTTCATTCATCAAAAGACACCATTAAGAGAGTAAAAGGCCAACTCAGAGAGGAAGATGTTTGCTATACTTTATGGTCGATGAAGGGCTTATACTGAGGTATATACAGAACTGCAAATCAATAAAAAGACAGACGTGCCCAATTTAAAAATGAGCAAGAGACAAGCACTTCACAAAGGGTTGTATCCAGTGAAAAGTTGTTCAACCTCATTAATGATCTGGGGAATTTTAATTAAAACCATAATAGAAATACATCTACACATTCATCAGAGTGGCTAAAATCGAAGACTAGTGATGCCAGGTCTTGGTAAGGATATGGAGCAATAGAATGCTCTTGCTCTTCTGTTGGGAGTGCAAATTGGTACAACTACTTTGGGAAATTATTTGCCATTATTTATTAAAGTTGAACATATATATAGCTCTTGACACAGTGTTTTCACTCCCAGGGAAACAGCACAAATGTCCATCAACAGTAGAATGGATAAATTGTGAAATAATCTTATATTGAAACACTATACTGTAGTGACTATTAATGAACTATATCTAATAACATGGATACGTCTCATAATATTGAGTGAAAGAAGACAGACACAAAAGAATACATATTATATGATGCCATTTATACAGTGTTTAAAACCAGGCAAAATTTACATGTGCTGTTAAATCTGGATGGTAGCCACCTTATTGCCAGAGTGGCCGCTGACCAGAAGGAGGCACAAGGGGGTTTCTGGAATGCTGATAATGTGGGATTTGTTTTGTTTTTGGCCTCATGGCAGTTAAACTGAGAAGTTCATTTTGTGGCTGTTGATCTAGTTGGTACATTTATGATTTGTGCACATTTACGTTTGCATGTTCTGCCTGAGTAAAGAGTTTTTAAAAAGATGATGATGGATACACACTTAATATAACTGCTAAAATGAGACTTGATGATACCAAGTGCTGACAAGTATGCAGAATAACTGGAACTTCTAAACATTCAAGTGCGAATATAAAATGGCACCCCCACTCGGAAAAACTGGTGGTTTCTTTCTTTTTATCTTTTTGAGATGGAGTCTCACTCTGTTGCCCAGGCTGGAGTGCAGTGGTGCAACACTGGCTGACTGAAACCTCTGCCTTCCGGGTTCAAGCCTTCCGAGTAGATGGGATTACAAGCGCCTGCCACCGTGCCCAGCTAATTTTTGTATTTTTAGTAGAGATGGGGTTTCACCGTGTTGGCCAGGCTGGTCTCAAACTCCTGACCTCGTGATCGTCCCAGCTCGGCCTTCCAAAGTGCTGGGATTACAGGCGTGAGCCACCGTGCCTGGCCAAAACTGGTGGTTTCTAAGAGTCAGATATACACTTGTCCAGTAATTCATTCATTCTCTCTCTCTTTCTCTCTCTCTGTCTCTCTCTCTCTCTCTCACTCGCCCTCTCTCTCCCTCCTTTCTTTTTCCTTCCTTCCTCCTTTTCTTTCTTTTCTTTCTTTCCTCCCTTTCTCTTTTTTCTCTCTTTCAAGATGGAGTCTTGCTCTTGTTGCCGAGGCTAGAGTACAGTAGCACGATCGTGGCGCATTGTAACCTCCACCTCCCAGGTTCAAGCAATTCTGCCTCAGCTTCCCAAGTAGCTGAGATTACAGGCATGCACCACCACATCAGGCTAATTTCTTTCTTTTTTTTTTTTTTTTTGAGACGGAGTTTTGCTCTTGTTACCCAGGCTGCAGTGCAATAGCGTGATCTCGGCTCACCGCAACCTCCGCCTCCTGGGTTCAGGCAATTCTCCTGCCTCAGCCTCCTGAGTAGCTGGGATTACAGGCACGCGCCACCATGCCCAGCTAATTTTTGTATTTTTAGTAGAGACGGGGTTTCACCGTGTTGACCAGGATGGTCTCGATCTCTTGACCTTGTGATCCACCCTCCTCGGCCTCCCAAAGTGCTGGGATTACAGGCATGAGCCACCGCGCCTGGCCGGCTAATTTCTTTATTTTTAGTAGAGACAGTGTTTCTCTATGTTGGTCAGGCTGGTCTCGAACTCCTGACCTCAAGTGATCTGCCTGCCTCGACATCCCAGAGTGCTAAGATTACAGGCGTGAGCCACCATAGCCGGCCCCATGATTCTATTTCTAGGTATTTATCCAAGATTAATGAAAGTTTATGTTCTCACAGAAACTTGTATGTGAATGTTTGTAGTGGCTTTATTAATAATCGCCAAAAACTGGAAAAAAAAAAAACAACTAGAGAATGGATAAACTGTGCTCTGCTGGTACTCTCTGAGTACTTCAATATTACTCAGCAATAAAGTATAACAAACTGCTGGTAATGCAACAGTGTGTATGCATTTCAGAGGCATTACACTAAGTGAGAGAAGCAAGCCTCAAAAGTGGAGACACTGATTCCATTTGTATTACATTCTGGGAAAGGGTAGAGAACAGATAAGTAGTTGCCTGGGAATGGGGGAAACGTTGACTACCAAGGGGCATTGTATCCTGATACAGTTTGTATATAAATGTAACTTTTAAAATACTGATAATTAAGTCCTATCTCAGACCAATTAGCTCCCTCTGAGGGCCAAACCCAGGCACCCTGTTTGTTTTAAACTTTCCCAAGTGATTTTACTGTATAGTCAGGGTTGAGAACCACTGAGCTATGTAAATTATCTAAAGCACTCCAAGAAAATACTGCCTTTTGGTTTTGAGTTTCCAGTCTCTTCAATTACTGTTTAAAAATAGCTGGACAGAAATTGAACCTCAGGTGAAGTAGTAATTCCTGTCTAAGTGGATGTGCGTTATCCCACCTTTTTCCCATTGGTGGCTAAGAGACATCAGGCAGACTTTTCTGGATATCATTTTCTGCTGCTAACATTGTTCAAGTGGGTAGTTATGAAAACCAACATCAAGAAAGCCTTGAACAGAGCATGATTATTTAAACCATTGTATTTGAGATCATATCCAGCAGTACTTGATTGTTCTTATCAGCCATGGGATTTTTCTCCTTTTCTAGTGTCCTATGAACAGACCTGTCTCAGGGCTTTGGTTTAAATTGTGCCACTAGATGTCACTGGGAAGTGATGAATGGGTAAATGTACAAGGGACCAAGGATAAAATGGGATGGGGAATTTTTTAGTTTATTTTCCAGCTTCTAAAAGGGCTCTGAAGGGGATGGGTTAATGTAGAGGATCTAGTGGAGGGCTGTGACATTGTGTGAAAGTTTGTCCCAGCTTCTGAGGAATTCTTATTCTCTTTAGCTCTGGGATGCTTCTGTCATCTCATTTATTTATTTATTTTACCTTATCTTAGCTTAGGAGACTTTTTTAAAGTTTCTGTACCTTGGCATTAGGTGGCCTTCTGTCTCTTATCCCTTTTCCTGAGATGTTTTTCCTGCATATAATCTAAAATTGACTGTCCTGCTCTAAAATTGTTCTCAGATAGATTCTTCTGGCTTCACCCCTCTCTTTTGTTATTTCTCATATGTTGTTTCAGAATTCAGCAAAACTGATTACTCCCCATAGTTTCTCAGGCTGAACAGAAAGGATGTGAGGAGGTTTCCTAGATGAGCCAGGTTAGGCACGATGCGCAGTGGGTTAACACTAGTCTTTCTGTATATATCTATGCGAGTCTTTGCATGCAAACCAAGTAATATAAAGCTGGAAACAAGAGCCTAATGCCAAACCAGAGTTAAGATCTGATCTCTAGTTTCCCGTTACCCTCTGTGCCTTGTGGTCAAGCCTCTGTCCCTCATATTTGGGTTGACTGGGAGTTTTTTTTCAGCTGAAATTAGATAGCTATAGTTGCCAGTGTAAACGTTAAGTCTTAGTTCCAATTCAGAAGTAAGCTTCATTTCTGGCCTATCTCCCAAACTTAAGTCCATGATCTGGGTTAAAATGCCCACCAGTATATTTCACCTCTGAATCTTGAATTTGTTTCATGTCTATTTTAGGACCTATCATCTGCATTTAGCATCCCTTAGCCGTCCCAGCTGCACATGATACTCCTTTGCATTTATAGGGTATGCCATGTAATCCCACATTTACTTATTTGTGTCCTCGTGTTGTCTTTTCCACAGTCAGCTGCTGAAAGTTTTCTTGTCTTTTGTACTTACTGTATTTACCTTGCATGACATTGAGCATAGAATTGAACCGATTGTTGATGAATCAGTTGAACCAAGGCATATTAATAGTAGTGAACAGTTATGAAATACAATGCCCAGGTACTGTTTAAATACATGTCATATGTTATCTCATTAAATCCACACAGACCCATGAGGGAGGGACTGTTATTTTCCTCCATTTTAACCGTGCAGCAACTGGGCCATAAAGAGGTCAAGAAACCTACCCAACATCACCCAGCTGCTAAGTGATAGAGCCACATTACAAACCCAGGCAGTCTGACTCCAGGATGTGTATTCTTAATCTCGATACTATGACTTCATTAAAACCATAAAAGTAAATATTTTATTTATTTTGGAGGCAGAGTCTCATCTCACTCTGTCACCCAGGCTGGAGTACAGTGACATGATCTCCGCTCACAGCAACCTCTGCCTCCCGGTTCAAGCTATTCTCATGCCTTAGCCTCCCAGGTAGCTGGGATTACAGGCACCCACCACCATGACCAGCTGATCTCTGTATTTTTAGTAGAGATGGGGTTTTGTTGTGTTGGTCAGGGTGGTCATGAACTCCTGGCCTCAAGTGATCTGCACACCTCGGCCTCCTAAAGTGTTGAGATTACAGATGTAAGCCACCACTCCCAGACAGGAAATATTTATTAAGCATTTGTTATGTGTAAGTTATTGTGCTAAGTGATTTACATGCATTATCTTACTCATTCCTCACAGGAACAGTATGAGGTAGGTACCGTACTATCCCTATTCTGCAGACAAAACTGAGGCATGGAGAGGTTAAGTAAATTGCCAAACACCATGCAGACTGTGAACCTGCATCTGAGTCCATAGCTCCAGCTTTTAACTGCTATCCTGTATTGCCCATATACCCCTGTTGGTATTAATTGGGGTCAGATCCTACCGGCCATTTGACCCCAGTACAGGATATAGTATTCTCTTTTCTTTTGGTTTATGTGTGCTTGCTCTTTCACCAGTGTGTTAAGGAACCACATCCAGAGATAGTATTTGAGCCTACTTTGAGCCTACTTTATGGGCCTCACCCTTAGATACTGCTTTCTTCACTAATCAGATTTTTTCTAGTTTTGGGACATTGCCTCATTGCCTCCAGTTGAGGTCAATAGGAACTATCCAGTTTCAGTTTCCTTTCATGCTATTGTATGTGTTTGAGTAAATTCACCACCAATAATATAAGGTGACTCCTGCCTGTGACGTGGCAGTTCTCTGTGGAGGCATGAATGTGAAATATAGGTAAAAAGCCAAAGCACTGCTTGACAGATGCTGTTTCTAAGGATAGTAGTTTATGACTCTTTCTTTTCAGTTCGTTATCAAGAGTTTTCCTTCTGAAAAGGCAGAAGGTTTTACAGTAGCAGGAGAGAGATTCTATTAAGAAGATGAAAATCATGAAGCTTATTTCTTTTTTTAACTTTCTCCAGAGTCTGAATGGTGTTTGGCTGAACAGACAGCGCCTGGAACCTTTAAGAGTCTACTCCATTCATAAGGGAGACTACATCCAACTTGGAGTGCCTCTGGAGAATAAGGAGAATGCGGAGTATGAATATGAAGTTACTGAAGAAGACTGGGAGACGATATATCCTTGTCTTTCCCCAAAGAATGACCAGATGATAGAAAAAAATAAGGGATTGAGAACTAAAAGGAAATTTAGTTTGGATGAATTTGAGGGTCCTGGAGCTGAAGGCCCCTCAGATTTGAAATCCAAAATAAACAAAGTGTCTTGTGAATCTGGTCAGTCAGTGAAATCACAGGGGAAAGGTGAAGTGGCCAGTACACCCTCTGAAAATTTAAATCCTAAGTTGGCTGCCCTTGAGCCAAGTAAGAAGACCACAGGGGCTCCCATTTACCCTGGCTTCCCCAAAGTCACAGAGGCGCAGCAGAAAGCCTCAAACTCTTCAGCATCTCAGAGCAGCTTACAGCTGTTTAAGGTGACGATGTCCAGGATTCTGAAGCTGAAAATACAGATGCAGGAAAAACAAGAAGCTGTTAAGAATGTGAAAAAGCAGACCCAAAAGGGGAACTCAAAGAAAATTGTGAAAATGGAGCAAGAACTGCAGGACTTACAGTCCCAGCTGTGTGCAGAGCAGGCTCAGCAGCAGGCAAGAGTGGAGCAACTAGAAAAGACTTTCCAGGAAGAGGAACAGCATCTTCAGGTACCACATGGAAGGAAAGGGCAAGAGTGGTCTTCAGGGGTGGGGCAGGCACTTCATGAGCCTCTGGCCAGAGTTCTCAGTTTCTGAGCCAGGTACCAAATTCTGAGCACCAAAGACAGGAAATGGAATGGGAACAGTAAACTTTTGCGATGAGGGAATTGGGTTGAGTAAAGGGTTAAGGCTTCAGCACGCTGATGAGATCAGGAGCCAGAGTTGGGGTGCTAAGATAGGGTAAAATATCCAGCAGAGCCAGCGAGGACATAACTCATCCCAGGATGCAAAGCTGAGACAACTCAGAACCAACATGAATTCAGGGGAAGGTTAGGTGAAGGTCAAGATGCCACAAAACCACAGTATAGTCCAATTAAATCAATAGTTATCTTCAGGACTTACCTATCTTTTCTCTGGGCCAGATCACTTAGTCCCAGGGCAGGTACAGGTCAGCTGGTTCCTTTGCCCTTGTACCTGACAGTTTGTTAACTAGAAAGGTTAGTTAGCTCTATAGCTAACCCAGGAGGTAAGAGGCTAAAAAGGCAGAAAATGTTTTTGTTTCTATTTTGAGCAGCTAGCACGTGATGGGACAGATGCACCGTGGCTGCACTGTTGGGTTGAATGATAAACCACCTTCCACAGTGCCTATAGTAGGAAGGTAAAATAATGGCTGTCTCAGCTGTGTAAAGTTAAGACCAAATGTGTTCCCATCCCTGAGTCATTTGCTTAGATGACATGCTCTTACACAAAGCTTTAGGCTAGAGCAGATCCTGTCCCTGCCCAAAATGTCATTTCCTATCAGGAACCACATGTTTTACTCCCACCCAGTGGTTCAGGTAATATTGAATGTCAGAAATTCCCCATTGATTACTTAGAACTCAGACGGACCAGTCACCATTGAAGTGAATAAGCTTTTTTTGTTTGGGTTGCTCAGGGTAAGGAACAACCAGGGGTAGTGCTGGCTTATTTCTGAGCAATTTACAAATGTCATTCTGATCTCTGCCATACCCTTGAACTGGTGGTATTAGCAAAGGCCATGAGTTAAATAGGTCTTTTGAGAGTATATACTGCTTACTTGTGGGTACCTTTTTGCTTCCCTTATTCAGCCTAGACTAGTTCTTGAAATTAATAGAGGGGCGTTTATGTCTACATATTTAGATGTAGACGTTCACATCTTCACTGGGACAGAACTCTCTGTAAAGGCTAGTATGTTCAGGGACAAGTTACTGTTGATTAATATTTGTGGCTGCTCTGCACATACTTGAAGGTATAGCTGCAAAATCTTTTTCTGTACCAAAACCTTAAAGGTGAAAGGACTGGTTTAGAGAATTTCTCTGGGTATGAGTAGGTCGTATATTTATTGCTCATAGTGAAGTGTATCTAGTCCCTTGCTTATCAGCTACATCTCCCTCTGTCCACCAAGCCCTGGGGATTTATCCTACCCGCTACCACTTGTTTAAAAGTTCATTAAACTCTTGCTGCTTCACACTTTTTTTTTTAAATTGCATTTTAGGTTTTGGGGTACATGTGAAGAACATGCAAGATTGTTGCATAGGTACACACATGGCAGTGTGATTTGCTGCCTTCCTCCCCATCACCTATATCTGGCATTTCTCCCCATGCTATCTCTCCCCAACTCCCCACCTCCTGCTGTCCCTCCCTGTTTCCCCCCGACAGACCCCAGTGTGTGATGCTCCCTTCCCTGTGTCCATGTGTTCTCATTGTTCAACACCCACCTGTGAGTGAGAACATGCGGTGTTTGATTTTCTGTTCTTGTGTCATTTTGCTGATAATGATGGTTTCCAGGTTCATCTGTGTCCCTACAAAGGGCATGAACTCATTGTTTTTTTATGGCTGCATAGTATACAATGGTGTATATGTGCCACATTTTCCCTGTCCAGTCTGTCATCGATGGGCATTTGGGTTGGTTCCAGGTTTTTGCTGTTATAAACAGTGCTGCAGTGAACATTTGTGTGCATGTGTCCTTATAGTAGAACGATTTATAATCCTTTGAATACATACCCAGTAATGGGATTGCTGGGTCAAATGGAATTTCTATTTCTAGGTCCTTGAGGAATCGCCACACTGTCTTCCACAATGGTTGAACTAATTAACACTCCCACCAACAGTGTAAACGTGTTTCTATTTCTCCACATCCTCTCCAGCATCTGTTGTCTCTAGATTTTTTAATGATCGCCATTCTAACTGGCGTGAGATGGTATCTCAATGTGGTTTTGATTTGCATTTCTCTAATGACCAGTGATGATGAGCATTTTTTCATATGTTTGTTGGCCTCGTGTATGTCTTCTTTTGTAAAGTGTCTGTTCATATCCTTCACCTACTTTTGAATGGGCTTGTTTGTTTTTTTTCTTATAAATCTGTTTTAGTTCTTTGTAGATTCTGGATATCAGCCCTTTGTCAGATACGCAGATTGCAAAAATTTTTTTCCCATTCTGTTGGTTGCCGATTCACTCTAATGACTTTCTTTTGCTGTGCAGAAGCTGTGGAGTTTGATTAGGTCCCATTTGTCTATTTTGGCTTTTGTTGCCAATGCTTTTGGTGTTTTGGTCATGAAGTCCTTGCCTATGCCTATGTCCTGAATGGTTTTGCCTAGATTTTCTTCTAGGGTTTTTATGGTGTTAGGTCTTATGTTTAAGTCTTTAATCCATCTAGAGTTAATTTTAGTGTAAGGTATCAGGAAGGGGTTCAGTTTCAGCTTTCTGCACATGGCTAGCCAGTTTTCCCAACATCATTTATTAAACAGAGAATCCTTTCCCCATAGCTTGTTTTTGTCAGGTTTGTCAAAGATCAGATGGTTGTAGATGTGTGGTGTTGCCTCTGAGGCCTCTGTTCTGTTCCATTGGTCTATATCTCTGTTTTGATACCAGTACCATGCTGTTTTGATTACTGTAGCCTTGTAGTATAGTTTGAAGTCCAGTGCTGTGATGCCTCCAGCTTTGTCCTTTTTGCTTAAAATTGACTTGGCTATGTGGGCTCTCTTTGGTTCCATATGAAGTTTAAGGTGTTTTTTTCCAGTTCTGTGAAGAAGGTCATTGGTAGCTTGATGGGGATAGTGTTGAATCCGTAAATTACTTTGACCAGTATGGCCATTTTCACAATATCGATTCTTCCTAACCATGAGCATGGAATGTTTCTCCATCTGTTTGTGTCCTCTCTTATTTTGTTGAGCAGTGGCTTGTAGTTCTCCTTGAAGAGGTCCTTTACGTGCCTTGTTAGTTGTATTCCTAGGTGTTTTATTCTCTTTGTAGCAATTGTGAATGGCAGTTGGTTCTTGATTTGGCTCTCTTTAAGTCTGTTATTGGTGTATAGGAATGCTTGTGATTTTTGCACATTGATTTTGTATCCTGAGACTTTGCTGAAGTTGCTTATCAGTTTCAGGAGATTTTGGGCTGAGACGATGGGGTCTTCTAAATATACAATCATTTTGTCTGCCAAGAGAGACAATTTGACTTCCTCCTTTCCTGTTTGAATACCTTTATTTCTTTTTCTTGCCTGATTGCTCTGGCTAAAACTTCCAGTACTATATTAAGTAGGAATGGTGAGAGAGGGCATCCTTGTCATAGTGCCAGATTTCAAAGGGAATGCTTCCAGTTTTTGCCCATTCATTATGATATTGGCTGTTGGTTTGTCATAAATAGCTTTTATTATTTTGAGATACATTCCTTCAGTACCTAGTTTATTGAAGGTTTTTAGCATAAAGGGCTGTTGAATTTTGTCAAAGGCCTTCCATGCATCAATTGAGATAATCATTTGTTATTTGTCTTTGGTTCTGTTTATGTGGTGAATCACGTTTATGGACTTGCATATGTTAAACCAGCTTTGCATCCCTGGGATGAAGCCTACTTGATCACGGTGGATAAGCTTTTTGATGTGCTCTTGCAATCAGTTTACCAGTATTTATTGAAGATTTTTGCATCTGTGTTCATCATGGATATTGGCATGAAGTTTTCTTTTCTTGCTGAGTCTATGCCGGGTTTTGGTATCAGACTGATGTTGGTCTCATAAAATGATTTGGGAAGGATTCCCTCTTTTTGGATTGTTGGGAATAGTTTCAGAAGGGATGGTACCAGCTCCTCTTTGTATGTCTGGTAGAATTCAGCTGTGAACCCATCTGGACCTGGGCTTTTTTTGGTTGGTAGGCTATTAATTGCTGCCTCAACTTCTGCCCTTGTTACCGGTCTGTTCAGGGTTTCGACTTTTTCCTGGTTTAGGCTTGGGAGAATGCAAGTATCCAGGAATTTATCCATTTCTTCCAGGTTTACTAGTTTATGTGCGTAGAGTTGTTTGTAATAATCTCTGATGATAGTTTGTATTTCTGTGGAATCTGTGGTGATATCCCCTTTATCGTATTTTATTGCATCTGTTTGATTATTCTCTCTTTACTTTTTTATTACTCTGGCTAGTGGTCTGTCTATTTTGTTGATCTTTTCCAAAACCCAGCTCCTGGATTTATTGATTTTTTTTGAAGGGTTTTTTTGTGTCTCTGTCTCCTTCAGTTCTGCTCTGATCTTAGTATTTCTTGTCTTCCACTAGGTTTTGAGTTTTTTTTTTTTATCTTGCTCCTCTGGCTTTCAATTTTGACGATAGGGTGTTGATTTTAGCTCTTTCCTTGCTTCTCAGGTAGGCATTTATTGCTATATATTTTCCTCTAGACACTGCTTTAAATGTGTCCCAGAGATTCTGGTACATTGTGTCTTTGTTCTCCTTGTTTCAAAAAACATCTTTATTTCTGCCTTCATTTCATTGTTTATCCAGTCAACATTCAAGAGCCAGTTGTTCAGTTTCCATGAAGCTGTCAGTTCTGAGTTAGTTTCTCAATTCTGAGTTCTAACTTGATTGCACTGTGGTCTGAGAGACTGTTAAATGATTTCCGTTCTTTTGCATTTGCTGAGGAGTGCTTTACTTCCAATTATGTGGTCAATTTTAGAGTAGGTGTGATGTGATGCTGAGAAGAATGTATATTCTGTGGATTTGGGGTGGAGAGTTTTGTAAATGTCTCTTAGGTTTGCTTGGTCCAGGCTTGAGTTCAAGTCCTGGATATCCTTGTTAATTTTCTGTCTCGTTGATCTGTCTAATATTGACAGTGGAGTGTTAAAGTCTCCCACTATTATTGTGTGGGAGTCTAAGTCTCTTTGTAAGTCATTAAAAATTTGCCTTATGTATCTGGGTGCTCCTGTATTAGGTGCATATATATTTAGGATCATTAGCTCTTCTTGTTGCATTGATCCTTGTACCATTATGTAATGTCCTTCTTTGTCTCTTTTGGTCTTTGTTGGTTTAAAGTCTATTTTATCAGAGAGGAGAATTGCAACTCCTGCTTTCTTTTGCTCTCCATTTGCTTGGTAAATCTTCCTCCATCCCTTTATTTTGAGCCTTTGTGTATCCTTGCATGTGAGCCTATGTGAGGTGGGTTTCGTGGATACAGCACACCAATGGGTTTTGGCTTTTTATCCAGTTTGCCAGTCTGTGTCTTTTGATTGGGGCATTTAGCCCACTTACATTTAGGGTTAATATTGTTATGTGTGAATTTGATCCTGCCATTTTGATGCTAGCTGGCTCTTTTGCCTGTTAGTTGATGCAGTTTCTTGTGTCAATGCTCTTTACCATTTGGTGTGTTTTTAGAGTGGCTGGTACTGGTTGTTCCTTTCTATGTTTAGTGTTTCTTTCAGGAGCCCTTGTAAAGCAGGCCTGGTGGTGATGAAATCTCTGAGTACTTGCTTGTTTGCAAAGGATTTTATTTTTCCTTCACTTATGAAGCTTAGTTTGGCTTGATAATGAAATTCTGGGTTGAAAGTTCTTTTCTTCAAGGTTGTTGAATATTGGCCCCTACTCTCTTCTGGCTTGTAGGGTTTCTGCTGAGAGATCAGCTGTGAGTCTGATGGGCTTCCCTTTGTATGTAACCTGATCTTTCTCTCTGGCTGCCCTTAGCATTTTCTCCTTCATTTCAACTCTGGTGAATCTGACGATTCTGTGCCTTGGGGTTGCTCTTCTTGAGGAATATCTTTGTGGTGTTCTCCGTGTTTCCTGGACTTGAATATTGGCCTGCCTTTCTAGGTTGGGGAAGTTTTCCTGGATAATATCCTGAAGAGTATTTTCCAGCTTGGGCCTATCAAACATAGATTAAGTCTTTTCACATAGTCCCATATTTCTTGGAGACTTTGTTCTCCAAGAACAAAGGTCCTTTTTACCGTTTTTTCTTTAATCTTACCTTCTCATTTTATTTCATTGAGTTGATCTTCGACCTCTGATATCCTTTCTTCTGCTTGGTCAATTCGGTTATTGAAACTTGTGTATGCTTTGTGAAGTTCTTGGGTTTTTCAGCTCCATCAATTCACTTATATTCCTAAGTTATTTGCTCTCATTAGCATTTCGTCAAATCTTTTTTCAGGGTTCTTAGTTTCTTTGCATTGGGTTAGAACATGTTCTTTTAGCTCAGCAAAGTTTCTTATTTCCCACTTTCTGAAGCCTGTGTCTGTCAATTCATCACACTCATTCTTCCTCCAGCCTTGTTCCTTTGCTGGTGAGGAGTTGTGATCCCTTGTAGGAGGAGAGGTGTTCTGGTTTTGGGTGTTTTCATCTGTTTTGTGCTGGTTTCTTCTTATCTTCCTGGATTTATCCACCTGTCATCTTTGTAGTTGCTGACTTTCAGATTGGGTCTCTGAGTGGACGTCCAGTTCGTTGATGATGAAGTTATTTCTTTCTGTTTCTTAGCTTTCCTTCTAACATTCAGGCCCCTCTCTGTAAGACTGCTGAGGTCCACTCCAGGCCCTGCTTGCCTGGGAATCACCTGCAGCGGCTGCAGAACAGTAAGGGTTGCTGCCCGTTTCTTCTGCTATCTTTGTCCCAGAAGGATACCTGCCCAATGTCAGTCTGAGCTCTCCTTTATGGGGTGACTTTGGATATACGGGTGTCAGGGAGCTGCTTGAGGAGACAGTCTGTCCTTTGTAGGAGCTCAAGTGCTGAGCTATGAGCTCCATTGTTCATTCAGAGCTGCTGGGCAGGTACATTTAAGTCTGCTGTGGCAGAACTCATAAACACCCCCCCCCCCCGCCTTTTCTCCCCCAGGTGCTCTGTCATGGGGACTTAGGGCTTTATTGATAAATTTCTGTGTGCTGCTGCCTTTTTTCGGGACTGCCCTGCCTAGCGAGGAGGCAGCCTAGTCACTGTCTGCCTGCAGAGGCTTTGCTGAGCTGCTGTGGGCTCTGCCCAGCTGCCTTGTGAACTTCCCTGCAGTCCTGTTTATACAGGTATAGTTAGAACTGCCTCAGCAATGGCAGCCCACCTCCTTAATGGTGGACTCTTTCTGTAATGGTGGGCTATCTCGGCAGTGGCCGGCTGCCTCAGCAATGGCAGACTGCCTCCGTAGTGGTGGGGTGCCTCGGTAATGGTAGATACCCCTCCCCCACAGAGCTAGACCATCCCAGGTTCAGCTGTGCTTGCTGTGAAACTCCCAATCTGGAGTGTTTCAGATTGCTGTTTTTTTAATGGGGGTGGGACCAGCCGAGCCTGATCACCTGGCTCCCTGCCTCAGACCCCCCCCTTTTTTTTTTTTTTTTTTTTTTTTTTCAGTTGAATGGGTGACTCTGTCTCCAAGGTGTTCCAGTCACCTGTTGAAAAGGTGCCGGGATCTGTGTGATTGCCTGTGCAGCGACCCACTGCACCGGCTGAAATAACCGCGCTGAGATTCGTGGCTCTTTTTTGTCCGGGAATCTCCTGGCCTGACTCCCTGTTTCAGTCCCCTTTTTTATTAGTTGATTGGGTGACTCTGTCTACCAGGAGCTCCAATCACCAGCTAAAATGGCACCTGGAACTGTGTATTTTGTGCAGAGACCCGCCTCACAGGGGCGCCGGCCCAAACAGCCACGCTTGCGACCCATGGGGCTCCTCTGCCTGGGAATCTCCTGGTCTGTGGAAAATAAAAATCCATCTGTAAATGCAGTGTCCACTCACCCTCCGCACTTTCACTGGGAGCTGCAATCCTGAGCTGCTCTTAATCGGCCATCTTGGATCCTCCACACTTTTTTTTTTAAGTACTCAAATTGCCTGGTACTAGGGAGTTCTGGTGGTTAAAAAGATGCTTAACAAATGGTTTTTGCCATTAAGGAATTATCTTTTTGAAGAGGCAAGATGTATCACTCACATAATAAAATCAGAGAGTAGTTTTCAGTCAATATAGTAAACTAGAGAACAATTTCAAGTTGGCATGTTAAATGGGTAGGTAGTTCTTAAGGACAGAAGAGTCCAGAAGTTCTTTTGGAAGGTGTTAGACATATAGGTTAATGATAACCTGGAAAGCTTCCCAACTGGAGGGGGCTGACGAGGAAATACAGCATCAGCTCAGGCAAGGAGAGAGGAGGAGCAGTGTATAAACTGAAGTGGTAAGGACTCAGAATGAGACAGTGTGGCCAGAATAGAGGGAAAAGAAGCATGCTAGATGTTGTTAGTGCCAGCATTGAGGATTACATCTGAGTTTAGGAATTGGGGGGCTCAGAAGTGCTCAGTTTACATCATTTTGGGAATCATGACATTAGTCTGTGAAGGAGGCTTGGACTATTAGGCCATAGTGTTTCCAGAACAGCCGAAGTGGTGGCTTAAAGCGGACAGTCCTGAGGTGTGCAGTATTTGAGCAGATAACTCTGCTCACATTCTTTGCTGCCAACAGCTTGAAGTAAAACAGATTTTCCACCTGCTCCCTCACCCGCGTTGCTTCCAGATGCTCACACTAGCTGGTCTGCTCTGCTTGTTCCTGGATAGTGTTTCTTTTTTGTTTTTTCTGCAGAGAAACTTTCCATTTTGTTTTGGCTTTGCAGGATTTGGAGATAGTGCAAGGAGAAGAGGACCTGAAGGAACAGCTGGCCCAGGCTCTGCAGGAGGTAACTTTGCTATAGTACCAAGATTATGGTGGGCTGTGGAGTGGGGAGCAGCCAGGCATCACATGACCACTGGCTGCCTCCGCTGCGGAGCCCATACCTCTATGGCATCTCCAGTCTGCAAACAGAGCAGGTGGCAGCTGCTCACACCATAAGGTCAGAGATTTGGAGCCTTACAGACATGCCAGACAAGCATGAAAACTTAACATCTTCATCTGAGCAGAAGTTGCTCTGGTGAAGATGGGCTGGAGCTTTAACAGTTAGGAGGCTCTCTGGGGAAGTGGCTCCACTTCCAGAAAGGTGAAGGCAGCAGAGAGAAAATGTGAGCTATGACTTGGCCACCAGGGCCCGTGAAGGCCTCTGTTACCGCACTGTCCCTAAGCTGTGTTCAGCCAGAAACAATTCGAGAATGTACCAGTTAAGCATTTTAGGCCAGGTTGAGAATGTGTAGTTTAACAATCAACAAAACATATCAATTTATTGAAAAGGTAAAGCTCAACAGGACTAAAATTCTCCTAAAAGATTACCTGTAATTTATTTAATTTAACCTGACTACTCTCATTTGGTTATTTTTTTCTGTGCTTTTGCATCTTTAAAACCTGCTTTGTCTTCTACCTTTAATGTATTATGATTAGTAGTTTAGTGCACATTTAGTCAGGATGGTTCATCTCATTGGGGAAAGTGAGCAAATCTCATTTGAATTTGTTCAGAGGAATTTATCCTTACATTCTTTTACTGTAAACCTACCTCCCAATCTTATAGTGCTAACAGTCATATAGTATTATGACAAGGTGCTTGCCTTGATCTCCTTGAGGGTTGCACAAACAGCTTTGGAAAGAATTAGATGAAAATTAATTCAGTCTTTTTAGAATTTTATTTTTTGAGCTTATTTTCTAGGGTGGGAAAATAGGCATGTTTCCCCTTTGGAGTATTATTAAGTTAATATTCAGACATTGTTTTGAGATTGAAAAAGGATATGGTTCTGCTAGCTGGAAATCCTTGAGGGATCACTGAGTGCTCTGCAGCCTCTCCTGAGACAGGAAAACACACTATCATTTAGCATGGGATACTTGTCCATGCATTTATTAGCTTAAGATGTGATACTCTTAGGTCATGGTTCTATACCATCATGCCCCTCTCACGTGAAGCAATGGTGGTTTTTTGTTCTACCATGCTGGTCTCTTTGAAAACTGTTCTTTACCAGACCATTGTAAAAACTTGCATTTATATACAGCTCAAAAAACTTCTCTGTGAATGCTTTCCATACCTGTTATTTTGCTTTGTTTTATTTTCTGTATTTATATTTTGAGGTGAAGTTGCACTCTTCTTACCCAGGCTGAAGTTCAATGTCGCAATTTCAGCTCACTGCAACCTCCGCCTCCTGGGTCCAAACGATTCTCCTGCCTCAGCCTTGCCTACCAAGTAGCTGGGATTACAGGCTTGCGCTACCACGCCTGGCTAATTTTGTATTTTTAATAGAGATGGGTTTTCTCCATGTTGGTCAGGCTGGTCTTGAACTCCTGACCTCAGGTGATCCACCTGCCTCTGCCTTCCAAAGTGCTGGGATTACAGGCGTGAGTCACTGCACCCAGCCTGTTACTTTATTTTCTTACCAATGCTGAGGTAGGAGGGGACACCTGTTTTCCCAGTTTTATTTTTATTTTTATTTTGAGACAGTGTCTCGTTCTGTCACGCAGGCTATAGTGCAGTGGTGCAATCTCAGCTCAACGCAGTCTCCACCTCCCGGGCTCAGGTGATCCTCCCACTTCAGTCTCCCGGGTAGCTGGAACCACAGGCGCACACCACCATGCCCAGCAAATTTTTTGTATTTTTGGTCGAGCTGAGATTTCACCATGTTGCCCAGGCTGGTCTCAAACTCCTGAGCTCAAGTGATCCACCTGCCTTGGCCTCCTAAAGTGCTAGGATTACAGGTGTGAGCCATCAAAACCAGCCATATTTTCCCATTTTATAGATGAGAAAGTTAAGATACACATATCTAATTAGTGAGTCAAGTTGAAGACCCAGGGTTTCTGACATAGCTGCTTTTTTTTTTCCCCGGAGATTACACATTTTAAAATTTGGTTCTTGAATAATATCTTTTCAAAAATACTTATTCCACCTTCTTTTAAAAAGAATTTGAAGTGAGATTCTAAAATAAAAGCTATACTTAAGCATGAGGGTACTCATAAATTATGTTTCATAGATGTGGAACCTCTTTTAACATTCAGCATAGGCATTCAGTCACAGTGAATGAGCGGTTAGCTCCGAGGTGTGCCTTCTTCCAGAAGACACTGGCAGGGTTCAGGCATCATTGTCTTATGAGCATATGTAGTGTCTGATTTGTAGAATAAATAGGTTAAAGATCTTTTTTATTTCAATGAAAATGACTGTCTAATTTCTCTGATTCCCATTTCCCCCTGATTATTTCATAAAAGCCACTTCTAGTTCTGAATAGCTTGTAATTACTTACTAGTTCTTAAATACTGGTTCCCAGAATCATTTGGGTGGCTTTAAAAAAAAAAAGAAAAAAAAAAAAAAAGCACAATTTCTGGGCCCCAAGCCAAACCTACAGAAGCAGACTCAGGGACGCAGTGAAAGTTCTTCAGTTGACTTGGATGGCCACCAATGTTGGGTTAATTTCAGAGGCCCTAGTGCACTTGGTGGCCACCTTCTGTAACTGCCGTTTCCCCTAAAAAAGCAGTAGGTAGGTAAGATAGCCTGCTGGAATAAAGGCATTATTTTGAAATTGCCAATTTATCCATCCCTGAGCCAAAGTCACTAACTAGAGGGAGACAACAGGCATGTTTGTGGTTTAAAAGAAGGATGCCGTGGAGTTCATCCTGAGTATGTATCTGCTATGTTTCTGCAGCATCGGGTTCTAATGGAAGAGCTAAATCGCAGCAAGAAGGATTTTGAAGCAATCATTCAAGCCAAGAACAAAGAATTGGAGCAGACCAAGGTACTGGAAAGAAGATGGGAGGTTTAGAATTCGGTCAGTGCATGCAACTCAGCATTTTCAACAGTGCAAGGGTTGCTATGGTAAATGAAGAGAGAGATTATGATTGCTCCTTGCCTCTGGGGAAATAGTCTATAAAATTATTGAGGCCTACAGAAGGTTCTGCCTGTAAGACATCATCTATTTCTTCCCCTTGTTCAGAAGCAAAATGCTGGGAATAAGGCACTTGTATCCTGCATTCTAGTCCTTTGTCCATGGTGAATACTCCTTCAAGGTGTGTCACTGATACAGACTGAGGGATATTGTAGTCAAGAAATAGTTCCTCTTGAACGATGTAATTTGAATTACATAAACTAAAGTGAATTGCTTAATGCAGTTCCTTCCCATGTCGAGTAACTAGAACTCTTGAATTAGGGTTTATAAACTTAAGTGCTTACCAGGGCCAGACTGGTAATAAAAGTGAGTGAAGTGACCTGAATGTAAGAACACAGTGGGGAGCTGAGCAGCCTGTGGCTCACTGGATAGGGGTACTTGCACTCAGTCCCATCCCAGGAGGCCACTCTTCTCTGTTCAGCCGATTGTTGCTATCCAGAAGTGCAGGCCCAGTATTGTCAGATCATCTGATTTTTCCACATCAGATGAAAATCCAAATGTTTAAGTGAAATATCTTAATTTTAAAATATTGGTACAACTTCAGCTTTGTGTGCGTGTTTTTAATATGAAGGCCAAACTAAAGTCTGCAGGGTGGATCCAGTCCACGGGCCACCAATTTGCAATCTCTGACTTGAAGTTTTACCTGAGTCTGACTAATCTCTCATTCCACCCTCTCCATGTACAGACCTAGAGCTGAAGGAGGGACTTGTTTTAGTTGGTTTGATTAAATCACATAATACCTTCCTTTCCAACCTCCCAAGAAACTACCACATCTTTTTAAACCCAGTGATTCATAAGTTCTCAGGGAATTTGACTATAGTTAGAAATGGGTCCAGACCTTTTTCACTACCCTAAGAAGTCTGCCAGTCTTTGCTTTGAGTGGAAAAGAAAATAAAAAGATGAAAAATGAGCCAGCTACTCATGTATACCCAAATGGTCTTTCCACTAGCCCTCTGGGACTCTTAATGCTTTCTGTTTTGGGGATGAAGTACTAAAATAAATGTCTGCTTCAAGAGAACATATCTAGGATCCTACTTAAAAAGTGTGTCACATGTAGTCTGACCTCTTAGAGAAAGCACAGGGAGATGGTACTACAGGCCTCTGCAGGAGTGGGAAGTGGCAGGTATCATGGAGCATGGAGCCTGAAGGTAGTTCAAGAGGCCCTCTCTCCAGTTTTCTGCCTTCAGAGGTATACCTTACTTTATAGAAGAGACAGCTGCAAAGAACACAGCAACTTTATAACTAATTCACGTTTCCTGCCTCTCTGGACTATTCATGTTTCTTTTCTTGTCCAGTGAGTTTTTAATTGTTTGGGATGATTTTATGTAACATCGGAACTACAGCTTTCTATAATATCCCATCTGGTCTTGAGTGGTTGGTGTGGTTAGTATACCACCTGCATTTTTTCTCATTTGATCACTTTTGGAGAAGGAGACAGAAACTACAATGCAAATACTGAAAAAGTAGTGTTTTAGTCCATTCAGGTTACTATGAAAAAAAAAAAAAACCCTTAAACCACGTAGCCTAAAAACAACAGAAATGTATTTCTCACCGTACTGGAGGTTGGGAAATCCGAGATCAGGATGCTGGCATATTTGATGTCCGGTGACGGCTCTCTTCCGACTGGAGTCTTGCTGTGTCCCTGCATGGTAGAAGGGGCAAACAAGCTCTCCTTGGGCTCGTTTTACAAAGGCCACTAACCCCATTTATGAGCATGGAGCCCTCATGGCCCAGTCACCTCCCAAAGGCCCCACCTCTTAGTACCATCACATTTGAAATTAAATTTCAGCATGGGAATTTGTGGGGAGACAAAAGCATTCAGACCATAGCAAGTAGGGAGGGAAAATAAAGGAGGGAGGTTAGTGCTCTGTGTTAGAAAACAAGTATTGAGAAACAGCAACCCTTAGGGAAAGTGTTTTATTCTCATGTTGCCGCACCAGAATGAATCATTAATTAAGACTGAATCCTGTTTTAGAAAATTAACCCTGCTCTCTGTCCCGTTTTGCATTTTTGTTTGTTCGTTGAATGACAGGTGGGGTTGTGTGTCTTACAGGAAGAGAAGGAGAAGATGCAAGCACAGAAGGAGGAAGTTCTCAGCCACATGAATGACGTGCTAGAGAATGAGCTCCAATGTATTATTTGTTCAGAATACTTCATTGAGGTAATTAGGAACAGTTGCTCACTCCTTCTTTTTTCTTTGAGACAGAGTTTCGCCCTGCCACCCAGGCTGGAGTGCAGTGGCATGATCTTGGCTCACTGCAACCTCTACCTCCAGGCTCAAGCAATTCTTGTGCCTCAACTTCCACAGCAGCTAGGATTACAGGCATGGGCCACTATCCCTGGCTAATTTTTTGTATTTTTAGTAGACATGGGGTTTTGCCATGTTGGCCAGGCTGGTCTCGAACTCCTGAGCTCAGGTGATCCACCCACCTCAGCCTCCCACAAGTGCTGGGATTACAGGCGTGAGCCACCGTGCCTGGCCAACCCCTTCTTATTCTTCCAACCTTGAGTGGAGCCTGGGCTATACAGGCTGCTTCTGCTATAGGGAAACATTCTGAAGAGCTTTTCTTCCAGGAACTTATAACTAGTGACCTCTAGAGATGCCCACTTCTCATTGGTTTTTATAATCTTTCCTTTCAGTGTTCTTTTTTTGGTATTTCATCTATTCTTAAATGTTTATTTGGTATGTTTAACATTTTTAGCTGCAAATGAAGCCTTTATCTCTTTGTCGTTGAGGGGGGAAAAGGGCCAAATTAGGTTTTGGAAGTATCAGAATAAAGCTGCTCAATACAGCTATTCTTTACTCTGAATGGGCACAATGCTGAGAGTATGCTTAAATAGTGCAGCCTTTTAAACGGGTAACGTCATTAAAATGTGGTCACTTTGGGAATTCAAGGCCCGAGCTGAATATATTTCAGGGACTCTGAGGCTCCTTATGGAAATGAAACATCTTCCTACCATTTGTTAGCCTATCATAATTTTTGCACTGGCTTATTTATTTATTTAGCAAATTCTGCCATTTGTGACCAGTTCATCTTAGACCACAAGTGTTAAACTCAAGTTGCTAAATGACAGTGCCTTTCAGACTCCTTTAAAAAGAAGGCTGGGTGCAGTGGATCATACCTGTAATCTCAGCACTTTGGGAGGCCAAGGCATGCAGATCACTTGAGGTCAGGAGTTTGAGACCAGCCTGGCCAACATGGTGAAACCCTGTCTCTACTAAAAATACAAAAATTGGCCGGGCGCAGTGGCTCAAGCCTGTAATCCCAGCACTTTGGGAGGCCGAGGCGGGTGGATCACAAGGTCGAGAGATCGAGACCAACCTGGTCAACATGGTGAAACCCCGTCTCTACTAAAAATACAAAAAAAATTAGCTGGGCATGGTGGCGCGTGCCTATAATCCCAGCTACTCAGGAGGCTGAGGCAGGAGAATTGCCTGAACCCAGGAGGCGGAGGTTGCGGTGAGCCGAGATCGCGCCACTGCACTCCAGCCTGGGTAACAAGAGCGAAACTCCGCCTCCAAAAAAAAAAAAAAATACAAAAATTAGCTGGGCGTGGTAGTGTGTGCCTGTAGTCCCAGCTACTCAGGAGGCTGAGGCAGAAGAATCACTTCAATTCAGGATGCAGAGGCTGCAGTGAGCCAAGATCACGCCACTGTACTCCATCCTGGATAACAGAGCAAGGCAGAAAAAAAAAAAAATGAAAACAAAAAGAAAAAGAAAAATGCAGTTCGGGTGCAATGGCTCACGCCTGTAATCTGAGCACTTTGGGAGGCTGAGGTGTGTAGATCACCTGAGGTCAAGAGTTTGGGACCAGGCTGGTACACATGGCAAAACCCTGCCTCTACTAAAAATACAAAAATTAGCCTGGCATGGTGGTGTGCACCTGTAATCCCAGCTACTTGGGAGACTGAAACAGGAGAATTGCTTGAACCCAGGAGGCGGAGGTTGCAGTGAGCCGAGATCACACCACTGCCGCACTCCAGCATGGGTTACAGAGCAAGACTCTGTCTCAAAAAAAAAAAAAAAAAAAGGTAATGTATACACACAGCTTTCTTTTCTCAGGTGATCTTTAGGGAGGTTGGGTCTATTAGCTTCTTGAAAAATCTGTCCTGGGCAGACCTGTTTCTTTTGCTCTGGATTATACTTCAGGTCATAATTTCCCCCATAATGATTCCCTACTTTGGAGAAACTTAGTGTTGGTTTGACAGGGTTTATGGACTCCAGTAGAGGAAAACAAGGAAAGAGGGTTGAAATAAATGATGAGTTAGCCAACTGGAAGCATCTGCAGAGACATATAAGACTTAATCAATTTGACCTGTGTTTTATTCACAGAATACTGTCTTATCTACTCTACTGATCACCTCTTAAAATCAGTCTCAGAGAGATGTTTTATTTTACTTATTTATTTGTTTATTTTTGAGACAGAGTCTCACTGTGTCGCCTAGGCTGGAGTGCAGTGGCACAATCTCTGCTCACTGCAACCTCCACCTCCTAGGTTCAAGCGATCCTGCCTCAGCCTCCCAAGTAGCTGGGAGTACAGGCACCCACCACCACACCTAACTAATTTTTTTGTATTTTTAGTAGAGATGGGATTTCACCATGTTGGCCAGGCTGGTCTTGAACGCCTGACCTCAGGTGATCCGCCTGCCCCGGCCTCCTAAAGTACTGGGATTATAGTGAGCCTGGCCAGATGTTTCATTTTTATCAGGTGGGTTTTCAGGACTGTTTATGAGCGCTTGTCTCATATAATAAACACAGTGTTTCCTAGCTTCTGTGCTCAGCGTGACATTTGAAAAATACATAGTATCCAGGTTATTTTGTACTGTTATCCTAAAAGCAGGACTTTCAAGGACTTTTGAGCCTCAGAAAAAGTTGTATCTTAGGAGATGTACATAAATAAGAGTAAAAAAGAGAAAGGTTTATATTTTTAGGAGTGAAAAGGGCTCTGGCAGAAATTGACCAGAGGGACTACTCATAGGAGTCCCTCAAATACAGGCTTCCTTTTGCTTTCTCTCTTTATTGGCCCATTTGCTTAGACATTCAGGCACTGTCAATAAATTCATTACATTTTTACTTTTTTAGTTTCTTTTTTGCTTAGCATTTTTAGTTGCCTTCTATATTACTTTTTTAGTTTCTTTAGAGATGATATCTTACATAATTCTGTATACTAATATTTAGTATGCATTCTCTTTCATCTGTTAATTAGCAAGACATAAATTTGTTTTTCTTTTAAAAAAATTTATTTTATGAAAGCATCAGATTGGTGGAAAATAATTATAATTTTTATTGTCTGTTTTTGTTTTATTTCCAGACAGGGTCTCACTCTGTCGCCCAGGCTGGAATGCAGTGAAGCCATCATGGCCCACTGCAGCCCCCATGTCATAGGCTCAAGAGATCTTGCCACCCCAGCCTCCTGACTAGCTGGGACTACAGACTGTGCTGCCATGCCTGGCAATTTTTTTTTTTTTTTTTTTTTTTTGTAGAGCTGAGGTTTCACCATGTCTCCCAGGCTGGTCTCAAATTTCTGGGCTCAAGCAATCCACCAGCTTCAGCCCCCCAAGTGCTGGGATTAGAGGTGTAAGCATTCACAAATGGTTCTCATTAGGGAACAATTACTAGTCCTACTCATGTCCAGTAACATTTTGTTTGCAAGGTGGTCCCCACATTGGCAGAGTGGTCTGAGTTGGTGGACTGAAACAGATAAATCAGCCTGCCTGGAGCCTGAGTCTGTGATCTTAACTTTGACAAAAGAAAATAATTGTCTAACATAAAGCTTAAAATTTCCCAACCCTAAGATAGATTGATAGATTGATAGATTGGAGAAAGAGTCTCCCTCTGTCACCTAGGCCAGAGTGCAGTGGTATAATTTTGGCTCACTGTGACCTCCACCTCCTGGGTTCAAGCGAATCTTGTGCCCCAGCCATCTGAGTAGCTGGGATTACTGGTGTGTACCACCATGACCGGCTAATTTTCGTATTTTTAGTAGAGACAAGGTGTTGCCATGTTGCCCAGGCAGGTCTCGAACTCCTGACCTCAGGTGATCCACCCACCTCTGCCTTCCAAAGTGCTAGGATTACAGGCATGATCCATCACGCCTGGCCCGACCCTAAGAATGAATCTAATGCTCTTTGTAAGCCCTCGACATGGGATTGTGGTTAACTTTCCATGTGGCCTTTGACATTCGCTCCTGTCCTAACTTTGAGATCACAAGCATCCTAAGAAGGTAGCCATGAAGGTTCTGATGTGTGTGTTCACATTCCTATTGTAGGCTGTCACCTTGAACTGTGCCCACAGTTTCTGTTCCTACTGTATCAGTGAATGGATGAAGCGGAAGATAGAATGCCCCATTTGTCGGAAGAACATTGAGTCCAAAACATACTCTTTGGTTCTGGACAATTGCATTAATAAGATGGTAGATAATCTGAGCTCAGAAGTGAAAGAACGACGGATTGTTCTCATTAGGGAACGAAAAGGTGAGTGGGTGTAAGAATCCCTGCCCCTCAAGAAAGGGCTTATTTACTTCCAAACTTCACATTTTTTTGGAAGAGAAAGAGTCAGATAAATGATTCTTAAACTAGGGAAGAGGTGGAAAAAAATGGGGAGGAGTAAAGGGTGTTAAAGATAAAGAATGCATGAGAGGAAGAGTTCAGATAGAATTCACCGCAACATTACTTGAGCAGCAGGACAGTGGGAGGCCAAGTCTGTGTGCCTTGGTTGTGGGGGGAAAATAAAGATGTGATTTTAAAAAAACACAGTCAGACGTTTTGCTGCACCAATCACTAGATGGTGCTGTTGTCAAGACCCTTTAGTTGCTGTCCAGGTGTTGCAAAACCCTTAAGTTGAGTATGCAGTGAGTTATAAATAGGATAGTAGGGCCAAGAATCTGATACTGACTTGCAGCTGTGGTTTGAAACTGGCTCTCGGTTGGTCACCCAGAATGGAGGCAGCAAGCTTGTCACAGAGGCAGGAAGTGCAGAGGCTGAGCAGGACGTGTGTCTGAGCCTGTTATGTCCAAGGAATACATCCTGACCAGCAGGAGAGCGGGTCGGCATTTGGAAGTTCATTCATTGGAACTGAAAAGTTTTACCACTTTACTGACAGCTGTGTGCTCTTGGGTTTTGTGCCTAAATTTAAGCCCCCACAGATTTTTCACCTCCAAGAGCTACTTGACTCTGGCAGAATCCCATTGCTCTTTGTTTTCACCTCCCATCACTCCGCAAGCATTTATAGGAATACTACACTAGGCATCGGGAGAAAAAGATAAGACGTTATCTCAGCCCCTACAGCACTCACGTCTGGTGGAGGAGAAAGGCAAGTAGATAGTGTGATGAGTTCCATAACGGGGTGCTATGAAACTTCAGAGGAGGAGACACACCTGATGTGACCTAGGCAAGTGCAGCTATGGGAGAAAGCTTCATCGAGGAAATGACATTTGAATGAGCCTTAAATCTTCCCTAGGAGGTTAGCTTTCCAAGCAGAGGCAATAGCACAAGCAAAACAGAGAGGCAGGAGAAGCAGTGACCTGCCCTGCCCCAATTCCCAGTATGGCCCACATAAGACATAATATTCACATGATGCCAAGGCTTAGAAAGTATCTGTGGAGGCCTTGTGAATGTTTTCTTCTTCCTTCTTTGCCTTATTGAGAGGAGCAGTGATCTGGGAACCCAGATCTGGCCAAGATCAGGTTGTGACCTTTCAGCTGAAGTATGCTGAGTCGAGGGATGGGGTTGAGGGGCAAACCTAGGGACCCCCATGGCTTTTTTCACCCAGTCTACCACCTAAGTTCTCTCCTTGCAATCTAAGCACAGTAAATGGCTTCACAAAACATTAGAAAGGGAAAGAAGAGGCGGGCACTTATGGTTCACGCCCGTTATCCCAGCACTTTGGGAGGATAAGGTCAGGAGTTCAAGACCAGCCTGGCCAACATGGTGAAACCCTGTCTCTACTAAAAACAAAAAAATTAGCTGGGCGTGGTGGTGTACACCTGTAGTCCCAGCCTCTTGGAAAGCTGAGGCAGAAGAATCACTTGAACCTGGGAGGCAGAGGTTGCAGTGAGCAGAGATTGTACCACTGTACTCCAGCCTGGGTGACAGAGTGAGACTGTGTCTCAAAAAGAAAGGAAAGAAAGGCCCTGTGTCCTAAGTTCACATCTGACTCCCGTGACACAGAGTTAATTCTGCAGAGTAATAGCAGATCCCCCTTTTCTCTCCAAAGGCTTAAGAGGGTATCTCTCACCTTTTTGCTAACACTAGAGAGCCACATAGTAAAATGAGTCAGCCTTCCTGTTAGATGCATCGGCTGGGAGCAGTTCTGGCACCCCTCTTGGTTTCTGTAGTTATCACATTGAATGCAGCTTTGAGGTTTTCTCTAGAGATCGACAGGTTTTCTGAGACCTGATTTAGGGAAAGACACGCCAGAGTTATCAACAGCTTCACTGGGCTTAGAGAAAATTCTCAGTTTAAATACCAACCTTCCTTCCATACTCCAGGGCCAATTGAAAGCTGGTTTAATCCCTATTGCATGGGAATTTTTTAAAAGCACCAAATTTAGGATCTGGGAACTAGAATTGGCACACCTATAATTGTCAGAGTCCCAACACTGCAGGCCCTGGCTCAGGAATTGCTCTTATAAATTCAGAAGAGACCTGCCTGCCTGTGGCAGCAGGGGGTTATCCATGCAGGCATGCCTGTAATCTGATTTCACCAAGAGCAGCCTCACTTCGAGGCTGCCTTGGCTGGTTATTGAAGTTTCACGTGTCAGTGGGAGGGGTAAAGTCTCATGACTGATTAGCCATTGATCTCTTGTGTGAGGCCAGAGGAGAGGAGGAGAGTGAGAATGTTAGGATGCTGGTCCTGAGTTGGAGAACAGATGCTCTGGAGCTAGCGCACAAGACAGACATTCAGCAAGTCTTGTGTCACGAAGCATTTGGCTCTCTGGGATATGGACATGAGATTTTTCTGAATGGAAAAGTTGTTTTTGAAATCCCTTATAGAGGCTCTCCCTCTGGAGTTGGTGAGGTGAGAGGGCGGTCTTCTGTCAGCTGCTCCCCTCCCGTGTCTTCTGTTCTCATGTGATATTAGTTGGTCGACAAGAGTGTTAAAACTCTTGTGTTTTGCTTTATCTAGCAGTTTCTTTGTATTGTACTCAGAAAAAAACAAATGATGTAGAAATAAAATCTCCTTGGCCCTTTAGAACCATGATTTCGACCAAGGGGCTTTTTCAAACTACATTCCTTAGCTCCTTGCTACTATTGTTTTTTTTTTTGGAAATGGAGTCTTGCTCTGTCGCCCAGACTGAAGTGCAATGGCGCAATCTCAGCTCACTGCAACCTCCGTTTCTTGGGTGTAAGTGATTCTCATGCCTCAGCCACCCGAGTAGCTGTGATTACAGGTGTGCACCACCATCCCCAGCTAATTTTTGTATTTTTAGTAGAGACAGGGTTTCTCTGTTGGCCAGCCTGGTCTCCAACTCCTGACCTCAAATAATGTGCCCCTCTCAGCCCCTCCAAAGTGCTGGGATTACAGGCATGAGCCACCGCGTCCGGCTCCTTGCTACTACAATAGTGAATTGTGGCTACTAGTGATTGTGTACCATGGCCTTCACGTGTGCTGAGGTGGGGAGATGCGTTTGTGAACTAATAACTTGTGTGAATCTGTGAGACAAAGGCCTCTCCAGAGGTTGAGGGTCTCAGGGAAGGTGGACCCAAATCAGACCACATGGCCTGTGTCTCTTGCTAGCCTCCTATAGGCGAAGTAGAGGGTGTTCCCGACACAGGACAGGAGAAACTGGCAAAGCCCAGGCTCTGAAGACTGCCCATCACCCACCTGTAAGGTTCTCCCTTATATTGCCCATCCTCCTTTGCTGAAAGACAGCCTTTTAAAGGGATGTTTGAGGGAGTGGCAGCAGTAATCCTGTCTGGCAAGTTGAACTCTTCTAGAGAGAGTACTTGTTAGCAGGTACTTGTAACCTACTCAGTCCTGTCCCTAGAGAATCAGGGTCATGCATGAAGGTCACTTCATGTGCATGAAGTCTGCATTTCTGCCTGCCCTGTGTAAGACAGTGTTTGTGTAAGGGAAATTGGATCTTGGCAAGGTCAGGATGTGGTGGGAGTGTCCACATGCTTCTACTCAAATAGTTACATAACACTGTATTCTTTTTTTTTTTTTGAGACGGAGTTTCGCTCTTGTTACCCAGGCTGGAGTGCAATGGCACGATCTCGGCTCACCGCAACCTCCGCCTCCTGGGTTCAAGCAATTCTCCCGCCTCAGCCTCCTGAGTAGCTGGGATTACAGGCACGCGCCACCACGCCCAGCTAATTTTTTGTATTTTTAGTAGAGACGGGGTTTCACTATGTTGACCAGGATGGTCTCGATCTCTTGACCTCGTCGTGATCCACCCGCCTCGGCCTCCCAAAGTGCTGGGATTACAGGCTTGAGCCACCGCGCCCAGCAACACTGTATTCTTAAAAATCTTTTCACTTTAAAAAATATATGCTTTGCAAAATTGTCATGGGATAGAACATTAGCAGACTTGATACAAGCTTTTTTATTTCTTCATCACCACTTCCCTATTCATCCCCCTTCTTTTTTCCTTCTTTTCTCTTCTTTTGTCTCTTATTGTCTTTCCTTGTCATCAAGATGTGATTTTTTCCTGTTTGATTTCTTTTCCTTCATTTTTTTTTTGAAAACATGGTCTCGCTCTGTGACCAGACTGGAGTGCAGTGGCGCAATCACAGCTCACTGCAGCCTTGGCCTCAGGCGATCCTCTTACCTCAACCTCCCAAGTAGCTGGGACCACAGGCACGTGCCACCACACCGAGCTAATTTTTTGTAGAGACGAGGTTTCACCATGTTGTCCAGGTTGATCTTAAACTCCTGAGCTCAAGCAATCCACCCGCCTCAGCCTCCCAGAGTGCCAGGATTACAGGTGTGAGCCACTGCACCTGGCCTAATTTTTTCCCCCTGTCACTCACTCTTATTGGCACCTCAGAATATACAGTTTGAAATGACAAGAGCATCATAGGAACTGTTCACTCAGTGAAACTAAATAGAGGTGTGCTGTGGGATTAATTGGACTGTATGGAGTAGCAACCCAGGAAGTCCTAGAACCTTGAATTCCCTATTGTCTCTGTAATCCTGTGATTTCAGAATGGTCCTTCCATCTGGAGGTCCAAAGGCTCTTCTCTGATTTTGTGCTCTGTGGTAGAGTATCTTTTCCCTTTCACCAAAAGCTACTGCCGCCCTGCAGGCACCTGGAAGAGTTTTCACAGCTTAGGAGGGTGGCCTTCCTAGATGCTATTCATCCTTCAGTGCATCCTAAATGTATAGAAGATTGAGTTTGAGGGAACCACACATGCCAGAGTTGAGAGATCCAGGGCTGACTTTGACTGCCTGGCTACAACAGCTTTAAGTACACCCTGAGGAATCCAACACAGGAGAGTCAGTGACTCCAATGAGCCCTACACCATGCTGTACTGAAAGTGAAAATCAGTGCTTGCTGGCCACGGTGGGATCCCATTGCTCCCGGAGGCTGCAGCTCAGCTAACAGCCCAGCAGCCCAGCTTCTCCATCAGGCTGGGAAAAAGGGCCTGGAGATGGAATGTGAGCGGTTCTGGCCATCTCTGGTGTTTACCAGGAGACACCTCAGATTATTCATTGCTGTTGTCCACAGTAAAAGTTTCTCCTACCCTTTTTTGGTTTTTAGTGGTAACACAGTTATTTTGGCTTTCTAAAAAGTATATCCTCCTTCCCTCTGAACATGTAATTTTATGATTTTTCACACTTACCTCGAGGAATGTCTATTTTAGCAGACTACCTGTGCAAATATAGAGTAGTGTCATTAACCAAAGCAGCTTTTCTTTGAGTTTCTTGGTTAACCCTAGATGAACACTGAGTATTTTTAGAGCAAGCTCAAATAAGTTGATAGTCTGTGAACTAATCATACAGAGTGGCTGATGATATCTCATCAGCTGGATATATATTTTGTCCCAACTGCCTGCTGCTATGGTTCTTAAGAAATCTGATAGAACCAGACATGCTCCTTTTCCTGGCTAGGGCTTCTGTTTCAGTTACTTTCTGTACCCTGGAGAGTCTGGACTGCTTTTACCCTTGTCGCATTAAACTTGAACCAGAACCAACCCCAAAGAAACATCTCTTCTTGCTTCCTTTCTTCTGGGTCTTTCCTTTTTTTCTGTCGCCCAGGCTGAGTGCAGTGCCATGATCTCAGCTCACTGCAAACCTCTGCCTCCTGGGCTGAAGCCATCCTCCCACCTCAGCCTCTCTAGTAGTTGGGACTACAGGGGTGTGCCACCATGCCTGGCTAATTTTTTGTGTTTTCTGTGGAGATGGGGTTTCATTATGTCACCTGGTCTTGAACTCCTGGTCTCATAGGATCAACCCACATCAGCTTCCCACAGTGCTGGGGTACAGGCATGAGCCACCACACCCAGTCCTGGGTCCTCCCTTTTTCTTAGCACCTACTAAATGCCAAGTGCCTGGAGATAAAAATGAAAAGGGCATATGCAGCCTCTGCCCTCATGGAACTTTTGTGCTAGGTGCAGGCCCTAGGCTGCTTGGAGGAAAGTGCTACAATATGAGATGTAAAGGGTGGTAAGTCAAGGAAAGGCTTCCCTAAGTCAGTGAAGGACAGGGAGCAAAAGCAGGGGATTTTGAGGGACTGAGAGAAATACAGTGCTAGAGAGAATGTTGAGCATTGAGGCTGGACAAATAGGCAGAACTGGGTCATGAAGGGTGTTACAGACATGTTGCAGCATTAGTCTAGGGGCAGGGGGAAACTATCAGAAGATACTAAGTGGAGATCTGACTGTTGATGTTCGTGTGTTTCTGCATAGGTTAGTCTGGCTGTAGTGAAGAGACTACATGGTGCTGGGAACAAGAATAAAGGTAGTCATCATGGCCGGCGATGATGGTGGCTAGGCTGGAGAAGTAGCAGCAGGGATGAAGGTCCAGAGTGGATAGATGCAAGAGGTAGAATCTACATGTTTGTGGGACCGATGTCCTGTGGGGAGTGCAAGGGAGCTCAGATCATGCCCACGTTTATTTCTATTAGGGGCACCTGAGTTGATGATGATGCATTTACTAAAATAGGAGCAGCTGGGGCAGATAATGTAGTTTTCAACTGAAAAGTTTAAAGCTCTTGACATCAGTGGAGCTGTTGTTCAGTGGGTATTTGAATATGTGGATCTGGAGCCTGGAGGACAGGCCCAGTTGAGATTCTAGATTTGGGGACCATAAGCCGTGGAAGTGGACGGACCACTGACCTTCTGTGTGGTGCTAAGAGCCAAAGGGCAAGTTCAGTTCTTAGAGAAACACAAACATTTATGGGATGAGTAGTAGAAGAGGAGCCTGCAGGGCAGACTGATGAATGGCCAAAAAGAAAAAGATGGAAAAGAGGGATGTGGGGCAGGCAACAAATGACGTTAGAGTTGGCACACGCCTATCCTTACAGCTACTTGGGAGGCTGAGGTGGAAGGATCACTTGAAGCCAGGAGTTCAAGACCAGCTTGGGCAACATAGTGAGACCCTCATCTCAAAAAAAAAAAATTAGGCATGGTGGCACATGCCTGTGGTCCCACCTACTCAGGAGGTTGAGGTTGGAGCATCCCTTGAACTCAGGAGTTTAAGGCTCCAGTAAGCTGTTACTGTACCACTGTTCTCCAGCCTGGGCAAAAGAGCTAGACTCCGTCTCTCTCTTTTTTTTTTGAGACTGAGTCTCGCTCTGTCACAAGGCTGGAGTGCAGTGGTACAATCTCAGCTCACTGCAGCCTCTGCCTCCCAGGTTCAGGTGATTCTCCTGCCTCAGTCTTCCGAGTAGCTGAGACTACAGGTGTGCGCCACCGTGCCCAGCTAATTTTTGTATTTTTCGTAGAGACGGATTTCACCATGTTAGCCAGGATGGTCTCGATCTCTTGACCTCATGATCCGCCCACCTCAGCCTTCCAATGTGCTGGGATTATAGGCATGAGCCACCGCACAAGGCCCCCTCATCTCTAAAAAAAAAAAAAAAAAAAGATATTAGATGGTGTTTTGAGCCTTCCTGGCCACACTTTTGTCTGTGTTAGCCTCCCACCCATTAAATCCTAGACATTGCCCTATTATTTCTTTGAAAGCATTTGCCAGATTGAAATAGTACTTGTTATTATTATACTCTAACGTCATTTGTTGCCTGCCCCACACCCCTCTTTTCCATCTCTTTCTCTTTGGCCTCTAGATTTCTGAACTCCTGGAGGGCAGGAATTTTATCTTATTCCTTGTAGTATTCTCTTGGCATAGGAGAGTGTTTGGCACATGGTAGGTCTTCAGTAAACTCTTCATTTTATGAAGAGTTATGAAGTGAGAAGTCAACATTTGAAATGCTGCCAAGACATTAAACAAGATAAGGATGAAAAATTGCCCATTGAATGGGCAGGCCTGTGGGATATTGGTGACTTTATCTAATAGAAGTTGTGGGGGATGGTGGTGTCAGAAGTCAGTTGACAGTTATTGGGGAACGAGTTTGAGGTGAGGGAGAACAGAAAGAATAGATAACTTCTTCACAAAATTGGGCTATGACTAAGATGGTGAGGACCACCACCAAAAGAGGGCTGTATTTGGAGGAGGAAGTAGAGTGAAATGGAGTTGTTTTTTTAAAGACAAGAGATTTGAGCATGTTCAAATCTCAAATTGAAAGGAACCTGTAGAGAAGGGGATGCGGGAAAGCCGAGATAGCGGACAGGGTGTGATTCTTTGGAAGGCAGGGGAAGACGGAGTGCAGAGCTCAGACAGGAGTTAGTCTCTAAGAGTAGAAGGTACATTCTTTGTTGTATAGAAAGAAGAGTATCATATGGGGGGTGGAGAATGGAAGTTTACTTGAGGAGAGTCGAGAGAATTTCTTTCTTACGGCTTCCGTGTTCTGTGAGCTAGTAGTTGAGGCCATTAGCTAAGAGGAAGGGAGCCCCACTTGGTTCTCGCTTTCGGAGGCTGAAGGCATCCCCAGCCCCAAGGCCCACCACCTCAAAGGCTACTCAGAAGTGGTAGACAAATAACTTCTGTGGTCCTCTCAGTCTCCTACCAAAGCATTCTAGACTTTGGTCTCAGAGAAAGGGGACAATTTGCTTGGTGACTTTATTGTGCCTTTGGCATAGGCCAGGATCTCCACATTTCTGGGGTCAAGGAAGCAGAAACTATTGGAAAAGCCTGGAGGCTAGGAAGTAAATAGCCTTTCTTGTCCCCTCCCTCTCCCGATAGAGAAAGAACTCCCTCCTCTCCCTGCCTATCCCTGTATATAATTCATTCCCTCCTTTAACATCCTTTAACAGATATTTATTGAGAGCCAGGTTTGTGTTAGGCACTGTTCTACATGCTGGAGATATAGAAAGTGAAAATCTAAGTTAGATGTAATTTGTGCTATGGAGAGAAATCAAGCAAGAAGAGAAGAAAGGGTGATGGTGAAAGCTTTGGCAGTTCTTGATAAGGTAATCAAGCAAGGTGCCTCTGAGCAGGTACCATTTGAGGGAGGTTCTAAAGGAGGCGGCCATGCTGCCATGTAGGGAAAGAGGGAATGGTAAGGGGGAGCGTGCTGGCGTGTGGGAGGAGCAGCAGGGAGGCCAGCCCTGGGGAGTGGAGTGAGCGGTGGGAGTGGGTAGGAGATGAGGAGAGGAAGCTTGGGCAAGGCGCAGATTGTGTAGGGCCTTGTAGGCCTTTGAAAGGACTTTTACTATGAGAGGAATGGGGAGTGGACGTTGAGCAGAGAGGGACATGATCTAACTTCTGTTTGCTCAATTTGCTGTGGCTGCTGTGTGAGGAAGAATCAGGGTGCTGAGGCTGGAAACAGGGAGTCCAGGGAAGGGAAATGCAGGCTCCTCAGTTACTTATTTCTCTTTTCTTTTTCTTCTAAGCAAAGAGATTGTCCTGAAGGCCATGCTTTCAGAGCATTTGAAAGACTGCCAGGCACTGGGAACCTGAGATGGTCTGGAGGACTCTCTGTGGCCATGACTCTGCTACTCTGAAGGTCAATGGAGAAGGCTTGTGGGACAGAGACTGAGTTAGCAAGCCCTCAGTCACTTGCCTTCCACGGTGGCCAGCCCTGCTGCCATCTTTGGCTGAAGCACCCCCAGGATTTACGGCACCCAGCTGCTTCAGGGTACTTCAGAGACTCTGCCTCACTACATGTTGAATGAGTTATTTGAGTTCTGTTTTGTTTTTTAAATTTTTTGTTGTTACTGTTTTGATACCTCAGAAGCACCTCTGTTGACAATTGTTTTGGACAGGTTGGGTGTACCCCATGGCTGCCCATGAAGGCGGCGTCTGTTTTGAGAGGATGGCTTACCTCTTCTTTGTGAAAATACTATCTCATTTCCTGGAAATAAAATGTAAAACCTGTCAGTTGCTCGGCTGGGCTTTGGTGTATTTACCTTTGTTCCCTTCCTGCTCCCAGACAGTCTTACAAGTAAACACCAGCAGCTCATAGATTACAACCAAGAAAGTGACTATATCAGATGATAGACTTCAAGTGAACGGCAGCCTAAGAAGCCGAGCCCCAGATCATGGCCATACCAGATGAGCTCAGCTTACCCCCGACTGACGTGTTTCCATTTTATTACAGAGGTGGGTCGCTGTTTACCTTGTTTGAGGGATGGGAGGAATGCCTTTCCTTCAGCTGGCATTTGAATGTTTCCAAATCTATTTTATCCAATGTCATGAACGCTCAGGAAATGATTTTATGACAACTTGATGTGCTTTTTTTCTTTTTCTTTTAAAGTAAAAGTTTTCTTTCTTTTCTCCACCTCCCCTTTATTTTTATTTTTATTTTTGAGACGGTATCTGACTCTGTCGCCCAAGCTGGAGTGCAATAGCACAATCTCAGCTCACTGTAACCTCCACCTCCCAGACTCTAGCCATCCTCCTACCTCAGTCTCCCAAGTAGTGGGGACTACAGGCGTGCACCACCATGCCTGGCTACTTTTTAAATTTTTAGTAGAGACAGGGCTTCACCATGTTGGTGAGGCTGGTCTCAAACTCCTGACCTCAAGTGATCTACTTGCCTCAGCCTCTCAGCACTTTGCCGGGATGAGAGGCATGAGCCACTACGCCTGGCCAGCCTCCCCTTTTTAAACAGAAAGGAAACTAGTTTTGATGTTTAGGAGATAGAAGGTTAGGGACAACCTGGGGCATTGTTGCTTTCCTGTGCTGAGAATGAGGGAAAATATGAGGAATTAAAGAATGGTCACTTGAAAGTAGGAGCCCTCTACTAGAATTATGAAACTGTGCATTATATAATGATTTGCTTCCCTCTGCCTTTTTACTACCTACCTAGAGAACCATTCCTTTTTCCACTCACTTTTTTTTTTTTTTTTTTTTTTTTTGGTGGAGATGGAATCTTGCTATGTTGACCAGGCTGGTCTCAAACTCCTGACCTCAAGCAATTCTCCTGCCTCAGCCTCCCAAGATGCTGGGATTGCATGTGTGAGCTACCACATCCCGCCAAGAACTATTCTTTTGTAGTTCTTTTTATTCCACGTATTTTCTTTTTCTTTTTTTCTTTTCTTTTTTTTTTTTTTTGAGACGGAGTTTTGCTCTTGTTACCCAGGCTGGAGTGCAATGGCGCGATCTCGGCTCACCGCAACCTCCGCCTCCTGGGTTCAGGCAATTCTCCTGCCTCAGCCTCCTGAGTAGCTGGGATTACAGGCGCGCGCCACCATGCCCAGCTAATTTTTTGTATTTTTAGTAGAGACGGGGTTTCACCATGTTGACCAGAATGGTCTCGATCTCCTGACCTCGTGATCCACCTGCCTCGGCCTCCCAAAGTGCTGGGATTATAGGCGTGAGCCACCGCGCCCGGCTCCACATATTTTCTTTTTGTTTTTTTGAGGTGAAGTCTCACTTTGTTTCTCAGACTGGAGAGCAGTGGTGTGATCTCAGCTCACTGCAACCTCCGCCTCCCAGGTTCAAGTGATTCTCGTGCCTGAGCAGCCTCGTGAGTAGCTGGAAGTACAGGCAGGAACCACCACACTCAGCTAATTTTTGCATTGTTAGTAGAGATGAGGTTTCACCATGTTGGCCAGGCCGATCTCAAACTCCTGACCTCAAGTGATCTGCCCACCTTGGCCTCCAAAATGCTAAGATTACAGGCGTGAGCCACTGCACCCAGCCTGTACCCCAAGTATTTTCATAAAGGGTTGAAAACTGTTGACTTGCCAACTTTTTAAGCTGGTAGGGATTTTTTTCTTTGTTGAATATACTGTGAATTTTGGGATTCTTGAGTCCTTAGTTTTCATTTCCATTCTTCTGCCCATGCTTACTGATTGACATACTGGTAGAGTCATGGAGGAAGTGAGTTAAGGAAAAAAATGCTTTAAGAATCCTTAACTATAACCACATCCTAACAATTCTGGGAAAATAGAGAACAAAAGGAAAAGATCGTTACCATCTTGATTTAATAACATCCTGTTTCCCCATGCATGTGTTTTGTTTATAGATTGCATGGGTATATGTAAATTTTTTTATATTCTGTCTTTACAAATTGTAATGCATTTTTCAGAGAGTACAGACATAAACTTTTTGAGCAGGCAATCTGTTCACGTGGTTTGAAATTAAAGGTACAGAATGCCATAGAATGCCCCTCACCCTTTCCCCAGTGACTACTTCCCATCAGAGGCAACAAGCATTACCGTTCCTTGTGTAGTCATTCTTCCAGAAATCTTCTCTGTCTCTACAAGCAAATACACATGTGGTCTTTTCCCTTGTTTTGCACAAGTGATGTAAACTGTACACTGTTCTATACTTGCTTTTTTCAGATAGATGTTGGCAACAGTTCCGTGTCAGTACATAGTTTCTTTGTTACAGCTGCCTATTATTTCATTGTGTATTTGTACTGTAATTTACTTTTCTGGCCTATTTTTGATAGAAATCTAGGTTGGTTTAAACCTTTTTACTCCTAATGCTGCAGTTAAGACTCTTGTACATACATCATTAGAGAAAAGATCTTTTAAAAAGAAACATCTTTTTAAAAATTACTTTATTATTATTTTTTAATAGAGACAGTGTCTCACTACGTTGCCTAGGCTGGTCTTGAAATTCTGGTCTAAAGCAATCCTACCACCTTGGCCTCCCGAAGTGCTGGGATTACAGGCATGAGCTACTGCACCTGGCCAAGAAGAAACGTCTTGACTTGAGCCTGAAGACCATGTACAGAGTCTGACCTCACAGACTGACGGCTCTGTCCCACAGCTGCTGGACATAAGAGTGTTTTGCAGCCCCCTCCCTTCAAAACACCACATCCCTCTCAAGTGTTCTACAACATCTAGGAAAGTGAGCTCTTAAAGACAGATTAAAAAGAATAATAAATCAATACAACAAAATTTAAAAGCCAGACTAGCAGTTTGAATCTTGGCCCTGCTGTTAGTAACTGTGGGCCTTGGGCAAATTACTCAACCTCCTTGTATCTTGGTTTGGTTTCTTCATCTCTGAATAATTATATCTGTCATCATTGCACTGATCACAAAAGCCTGAATGTACTGTTTTTAAAAGACAAACCAAAAATTAACCTAAACTTGCATTATTTCTTTGAGCTACAGAATGTTCTTTCCGTGGAGAGATTTCTGATGTTAAACATCATCTGCATTTTGCTTATCTAGAAAATACATGGCAACTTCTCTGCCTTGCAGCATCAAACTATAGTATAGCTGAGCCCCAGTACTGTGCAGCCTGGCTCTAATTAACATTCTTTACAACAGGGCTCTGGGGAACTGGAAAAGGGAGTTTGTTCCATATTCTGGTTTTATTAAGCAGATAAATGCAGCCAGCTATATGAAGCACTTTGCAGTGAATGGCAGGTGTCCCGTATCTGGTTATGCTAACCTAGAAAGGGCTCACTGTACCTCTAGGCATGCTTCATCCCAACAATCAGACTGTGCCAAAGCAGGGGACTTTGTCCTTTGTGGGTTGGCTAGCTGGATACCCATTATCTGTTTCTCTAATTGGAAGCTGCTGTTGTGTGGAAGGACTTGCATTTACCCCATCTCCAGTTCTCTCACCGCTTTTTCCTCTGTGAGTGACCATCCAGGCAGCCCCCAAAACTGCCGGCGTGTCTGGATTGGTAGCTCTCTCCAACTGCGTGTTGGCTCTTTACAGCCTTTCTCTGTGGCTGGAATCTCTCCACCCCATCATATCTAAGGATAACCCAGAAACATGGGGTGCCCTAGGTATGTTTATCTTGACATTCAACCCCCTAGGCTTCTGATGAATCCAGTGATTAGCGAAATTTGACCTAGAAAGTAAGAGAAGCAATGCCTAATTTGTATTGTGGTCCTAGTCTAAGAAGATCGGGAGAATCCTGGAATTGTTATCTGTCCCTTGCTCAGAGATGCGGACTTGTTCATGGGGCCTGATTGGAGCAGAATGCTGCTATTGGTCACCACAGACCAAGGGCTTGTTCTGAACCCTAGTTAGGAGCTTCATTCGGAGAAGGAAGCTTCCTACCTGGTCAGCTTTTTCAGCCTCTCCCACAAATGGGAGTTGAGGCAGTGGGAGTGTGGGGCTCCTGGGAAGAAGATGGGGCCTTGTGTTAATGAGAAATAATGAGCTGTTTTCTTGATTCTTCTCTTTAGAACACCATGTGAATCCTAGGAAAGGGCTGAGCCTGTGATGGGTACTCAAAAATGCTCTAAAGCTGTCATTCCTTTGTCTACAGCAGGCGTCCCCAAACTTTTTACACAGGGGGCCAGTTCACTGTCCCTCAGACCATTGGAGGGCCGCCACATACTGTGCTCCTCTCACTGACCACCAATGAAAGAGGTGCCCCTTCCTGAAGTGCGGGAGGGGGCCGGATAAATGGCCTCAGGGGGCCACATGTGGCCCGCGGGCTGTAGTTTGGGGACGCCTGGTCTACAGCATCCCCGCACAGTGTACCAGTGATGGGCTACCTGAGCTCATTAGTCTCCAAGCAGTTTCTCCCGCTTGCTGCTGCTTTACTAAATTCCAGATGCCCACCTCATCCCACTTCCAGAGCTGCTATCCCTGCTGTCCACTTTCCTTCAGGCTCTGTCAATACTTCAACCTGCTACAGTTTGTGTCCATTTTTACTCTGCATGTATTCAGTAAATTCAATTCAGCAATAGTTATCAAATGCCCATTTGCTTACTAGGCACTGCTCTAGGTGTTTGGTATGGCAATGCACAAAACACAACCGTTGTGAGCTAACGTTCAAGTAAGGTGTCAACAGCGTTTCCAAGGTGTTATCAGATGCTGTGGGAGGGGTTTACACACTGCTGCCTACTGAGCTAGCAATATTGGGTGTTTCCTCACGTTCCTCAAACTCCACGCAGGAGAGCCAGCAGGCTGCACTGGCCCACTCCAAGATCCAGAGCTGGCATTTCACATCTCTAGGATCTGGGTAGCCCAAGCTTTTTCAATCTGCTGCTTTTGCCAACGCCCACCGGCCTTCGGGATGTTGGGACCAGCTCTTTGGAGATCAGGCTCTCCTGGGCCTCTACCCAGCTCCACCCAGGGGCCTGCAAGGGCATGTCTGTGGCAAGTTTCAGGGCAAGTTTGGCCCCTTAGCATGGAGAACAGGCCCTGAAGCACCACACACCAGTGTTCTGTGTAGGCAGGCACCCAGGAGACCTCTGCGGAAGCCTCAGGTGACACTACTTCAGCCAAGGTAAGCACAGCTGAGTGTTTCTGATGTGAATATTGACGCCAGATTTAACCTAGTGGTGGATGGGGCTGGACACGTTTTCAGGACCATGAGACTTTGTGAGTTTCCACCTGGCTGTGAGGGTGCTCTCCTGATCTCAATTCCTCACCGTCTTACCTGGGCCTCTCCCAGGGCTGCCCTGGCTCTGCAACTGATCCCAACCCTACATCCGGTGAGATCATGTTGGTAGTTTGAAATCAGCCATGGTGGGAGTATTCACACCATGGCAATTGGCAAACGCTGGAAGTTGGAGCTTTCCCCACCCCTGGATAGGCAGTTAAACATTCTCAGAGTGTCATGGACATCTCCCCATGTGGTTGACTCCTGAAGCCTGCTCACCCCAGGTCTTCCCAGTTCTTGTGAGAAAGCCACCATTCGGCTCATGCTTGTAATCCCAGCACTTTGGGAGGCTGAGGAGGGTGGATCACGAAGTCAGGAGTTCAAGACCAGCTGGGCCAACGTGGTGAAACCCATCTTTACTAAAAATACAAAAAATTAGCGGGGCATGGTGGCATGCACCTATAATCTCAGGTACTCTGGAGGCAGAAGCAGGAGAAGCACTTGAACCCAGGAGGTAGAGATCCTGGTGAGCAGAGATCATGCCACTGCAGTCTTAAGAATGCCTCTCCTTCCTGGTGCTCTGTAACTGCCCAGCATGGCAGCAGTGTTACTACAGAGGCAGGAGAACAGCTCTTCCCAAAACTCTAGGCCACGTTTTGGCACCTTTGGTATCACTGACCTCTTTAGAATTCTCAGTGTCTCAACTACATAGCTGCTGACCATCAGTACCATAACCACTGGGACCCAGAACTTATCCCAGAGGCCAGGGAGAAGGTAGATGTCATGGCATGGCACCCCCTGTAAGCCCCCCCACCCACCCCCGCCATTTCCTTCCTCATAGCTATTAATGTAGATAAGATAAACACTTGGTGGAAGGGGTGGAGGCAAGGGATGTCATTGCCACCAGCATAGCCTCAGTCCTCAGCATAGCCAGTCAGTCAGTGTGCTCCATTGTACTTCCTCAAGCCCACCTTCTACAGCTTTTTTGCTTTAAGAGACTTGCCAGGTGCGGTGGCTCATGCCTGTAATCCCAGCACTTTGGGAGGCTGAGGCGGGTGGATCACGAGGTCAAGAGATCAAGACCATCCTGGCCAACATGGTGAAACCCCATCTCTACTAAAAATACAAAAAAATTAGCTTGGCGTGGTGGCGCACGCTTGTAGTCCCAGCTACCGGAGAGGCTGAGGCAGAATTGCTTGAACCCAGGAGGCAAGGTTGCAGTGAACTGAGATTGCACCACTGCACTCCAGCCTGGCAACAGAGTGAGACTCTGTCTAAAAAAAAAAAAAAAGTCTCTGTCACCAAGTGGCACCATCATGACTCACTGCAGCCTCGAACTCCTGGGCTCACGCAATCCTCCCACCTCAGCTTCCTGAACAGCTAGGACTAAAGGCACGTGCCACCACACCCAGCTGATTTTTAAAATTTTTTATAGAGACAGGATGTCACTATGTTGCCCAAGCTGGTCTTGAACTCCAGGCCTCAAGTGATCCTCCCACCTCGACATCTCAAGTAGTTAGGACTACATGCACATGCCAACACGTCCAGCTAATTTTTTAAATTTTTTGTGGAGACAGAATCTCACCATACTGCCCAGGCTGGTCTTGAACTGCTGGCCTCAAGCAATTCTTCCACTTTGACCTCCCGTAGTGCTGGGACTACAGGCATGAACCACCATGTCCGGCCTCCTACAAGAATTCTTTTAACAGAGAGAACAGGCATTGTGGCTGGGGCTCCGGGCATTTCTCCAGGGCCGAAGACAGTGCTGAATGATGTGAACTACATTTCACCCTGAGCCACGTGAATCTGGATATTTACCCTTCCTCCCCTGGGACACCTGGTTTTTACCCAGGAGGTTCCCACCGTGCAAGCCAGCTCTGGCTTCTCCCAGCAAAGGCACAGGTTGTCATGGGTAGCGTCTTTCCTGATTTTTGGGAAAATCCTTCCCAAGCATGCCATGACCTGGAAGCTGGCAGCTGCCCTTGATTCAAAGATCATAGTATGGGGCTTGAGGGCTAACCTGGAGAGCAGACCCGTTTCCCAGTGAATGTCTCTAGTCATGTAATTTGTTTCCAAGTGTGCAATCCTCACAGAGCAGCAGTGGCTATCCTCCCCCGTTTGGAAAATCTTACTCTTCTGCCACAGGTCAGATCCTGAAATGCAAGGGACAGAAAGTGTCTCCCTTACCTTCCCTTCCCATGCCTGAATGTGAAGGCAGAACTACTCATTTCCCCTGCCGGGAAGTTTCGGGATTTCACCATGTTGGCCAGGTGGGTCTCGAACTCCTGACCTCGTGATTCACCCCCGCCCCCTTGGCCTCCCAAAGTGCTGGGATTCCAGGCGGGAGCCACTGTACCCAGCCCCAATCCACAAATATTTACCAAATACCTAACATGCCAGACACTGTGTTAGCTACTAGGATTACAGCCCTGAAAAAGGTACAGTCTGTGACCTTCTGGAGCTTGTCCTGTGGAGAACACAGTTACAAGAGTTTAAGTAGGCATAGTCCTGGGAGCCAAGAAAGCACTGAGAGGGGACAACTAGTCCAGACTGAGGAGCATGGAAGGCTTCCAGGAGCATGTGGCATCTTAGCTAAGACCTGAAGGATGACTAGGGGTCAGCAGAGTAAGAGTGGGGAGAGGAGAGAGCTGGGGAGCAGACGAGGAAGTGGGAGGGGGTAGAGCTGAGAGACAGCATGGCCTCTTGAAGTGAAAGTCGTTCTATGTGACTGGATTGTAGAATTTGAGGAGAGAAATAATCATGTTAGCTAGCAGCACAGTAACTTTGGCTGTGCGTTGTTACCAGCGCTTTAGATGAGGAACTCTTTTTTTTTTTTAGGAGGACAGGGTCTCTAATTTTATAGATGAGAAATGGAGGCCATGAGAAATCAAGATGTATGATTGATTGAATATGGGGTGAGGGAGAGCCTGGAGGGTTTCTGCCTTGGACAGCAATCTCAGTGATAGTGTTCACTGAAATAACTCAGGAGGAGGAAAACGTCCAGGAAGACACTGGAGGTGCTGAGCAAGCCTGAGTTCTGTTTCGGGATGTCAAAAAGAAAATTTTGCCCAGTGCGGTGGCTCACATCTGTAATCCCAGTGCTTTGGGAGGCCAAGGTGGGCAAATCACTTAAGGTCAAGAGTTCGAGACCAGCCTGGCCAACATGGTGAAACCCCATCTCTACTAAAAATACACAAATTAGCCAGACATGGTGGCACATGCCTATAGTCCCAGCTACTTGGGAGGCTGAGGCAGGAGAATCACTCGAATCTGGGAGGCAGAGGGTGCAGTGAGCTGAGATCACATTGCTGTACTACAGCCTCGGTGACAGAACAAGACTCCATCTCAAAAAAAAAAAAAAGAAAAGAAAATTTCGTGGAATCTCTACAAAGTCCCTATGTATGCTGACTCGTATGCTCCCCTCTGCTATTCACACAAATTTAGATTTTCCTCATAGTCTTCTGGACATCACCTTTCATAGCCATGGCTAGAAATCATTAAAACTGTCCTAGATTGCATAGATTTGAGAATTTACTCTTCCACAATGCCCAAAAGAAAATCATCACATGTTAAGTGTGATGCTATTAAACCCACACCCATTCCAGCATCCACTGAATTGGTTATCAAGGTAAGTATCCACTAAGTGGGAGGGTGTAAGTGCTGGGGAAGGAGAGCTGTTGCTTCAAAACCTTCCTCTCACAGTTGTGGGAAAGTTCACATGTGAAATGTACTCAAGTTACCATTGTGGTTGACATTGACAGAAAAAAAAAAAAAATGCCCTACTAAGTCTCTAGCTTGCTGACTGAAGATCTTGGGATTCGTAGCCTCCATAATTGTGTGAGCTCATGCCATATAACCAATCTTCCTTCCTTCCCCTCCCTCCCTTCCTGCCTGCCTTCCTTCTCTCTTCCCTCCTTCCTTTCTCTTTCTTTTTTCCTCCCTCCCTCCTCCTCCTTTCCTTCTTTCTTTTTTCTTTCTTTCCTTCTTTTTTTTTTTTTTTTTTAATAAGGAAAAGAATAAAGAAGAGGAAGAAAGAGAAAGAGGAAGAGGGAGAGAGGATGGGGGTATTGCTTTATTGCCCGGGCTAGAATGCAGTCTAAATATGGGTATGCCTATAATTGTCCTTAATAATGGAGATATAAAAGAAAATGAGGGAAGAGAATAACAAGGAGCCAACCAACATTTCGTTTAAACTTCTAAGTTGATATGATGTGGTACTGATCTACGTATTCCTGTATTGGGTGCGTATATATTTAGGATCTTTAGCTCTTCTTGTTGTTGCATTGATCCTTTTATCATTATATAATGTCCTTCTTTGCTTCTTTTGATCTTTGTTGCTTAATTGTAACTTCTGCTTTTTATTTATTTATTTTAGCTCTCTGGTTGGTTGGTAAATGCTTCTCCATCCCTTGCTTTGAGTCTTTGTGTATCCTTGAATGTGAGATGGGTCTGGATGCAGCATACTGATGGGTTTTAGTTTTTTATTCAAATTGCCTGTCTGTCTTTGGATTGGGGGATTAGGCAATTTAAATTTAGAATTAATAATATATGTGAGTTTAATACTGCCATTTAATATTAGCTGGCTATTTTGCCCATTAGTTGATGTAAGTTTTTCATTATATTGATGCTCTTTTTGGTATTTTTTTTAGAAAGGCTGATACTGTTTGTTCCTTTCTATGTGTAGTGGTTCTTTCAGAAGCTCTTGTAAAGCAGGCCTGGTGGCGATGAAATCTCTGAGCGCTTGTTTATTCAGAAAAAACTTTATTTTTCCTTCACTTATGAAGCTTAGTTTGGCTGGATGTGAAATTCTTGGTTGAAAGTTTTCTTTAAGGATGTTGAATATTGGTCCCCACTCTCTTCTGGCTTGTAGGGTTTCTGCTGAGAGATCTGCTGTAAGTCTGATAGGCTTCCCTTTGTGGGTAACCTGACCTTTCTCTCTGGCTGCCTTTAGTATTTTCTCCTTCATTTCAACACTGGTAAATCTGACGATTATGTGCCTTGGAGTTGCTCTTCTTGAGGAATATCTCTGTGGTGTTCTCTGTATTACCTGGAGTTGAATATTATCCTGCCTTACTAAGTTGGGAAAATTTTCTTGAATAATGTCCTGAAGCGTATTTTCCAGCTTGGATTCATTCTCTTCGTCACATTCAGGTACACCTATCAAGCGTAGATTAGGTCTTTTCACATAGTCCCATATTTCTTGGAGACTTTGCTCGTTCCTTTTTATCCTTTTTTCTCTAATCTTGTCTTCTTGTTTTATTTCATTGAGTTGGTCTTCGACCTCTGATATCCTTTCTTCTGCTTGATCAATTCGGCTGTTAAAACTTGTGCATACTTCACGAAGTTCTCGTATTGTGTTTTTCAGCTCCATCAATTCACTTATATTCCTCTCTAAATTGTGTATTCTTGTTAACATTTCGTCAAATCTTTTTTCAAAGTTCTTAGTCTCTTTGGATTGGGTTAGAACAAGTTCTTTTAATTCACAGAAGTTTCTCATTATCCACATTTTGAAGCCTGCTTCTGTAATTGGAACACACTTGTTCTCCATCAAGCCTTGTTTCGTTGCTGATGAGGAACTGTGATCCCGTGCTGAGGGAGAGGCGTTCTGATCTTGGGTATTCTCGGCCTTTTTTGGCTGTTTTGTTCCCTTCGTTGTAGATTTATCCATCTGTGGTCTTTGTTTTTACGTCTTTGTAATTGGTTTTCTGAGTGGACGTCCGAGCTATTGATTCTCAGCACCGAAATCTGAGCAACCCACTGCACCGACTAAATCAGCGGCGTTAAGATTGATGGTGCTTTTCTGACTCTGCACCAAGAACCGACGCTCCAAGGCGCTGGCAAAACCGCCTCGCTGGTCACAAGAGTCGCACTGGCCACCCGTGGGGCTCCTCCGCTGGGAATCTGCTGGTACCTGAGCAACAAGAATTCATGTGAAGGTATGGCATCCTCTCGTTCTTTGCGCTTTCACTGGGAGCTACAATCCCGAGCTGCTAGTGATCAGCCATCTTGGCTCTCTCCTTTTCTTTCTTTCCTTCTTTCTCCTGTTGGTTTGTTTCTCTGGAGAACCCTGACCAATATAGCAAAGCAGTGTTTCAAGAGGCAGAGAATGGTTGACTGGGCCAAAGGTTGCAATTTGGTCGAGTAAGATAAGATTTTTAAAAATAGCAATGGGTTTAGCAACCAGGAGACCGTTGGAAAAGCAGTTCTAGTGGCAACACAACCATTTGCCCTGCATTAGGGAGTGAGTGAAAAATAAGCACTTATTATATTTCAGGAGGAGAAGAGAAAAAATAGAACAGAGATGGAGAGAAAAGTCTGAAAATATGGAAGAGGGAAGTTGCGGAATTTTCTTACTGATGGTTTCTATGAAGTGAAGTTGAAAGGGGATCTTCTGACAAGTGTGAAGGGAGAGAGGTGTTTGGATAGGAGGTTGGAAGAAGGAAGAGAAGGTCTGAAATAGCTACTGCAGAGAACAGGGGAGTGCTCACCAGGGAAACAGAAGGATTGCTGGGCTGTGTGGGGGCATGGTGATGAGGGGCCATGGGTGTCTCAGTAGGCACTGTTGTGTGGTTTTCCCTGGCAGACCCTGCCTCTGGAGAAAATGCAGCTGGATGGACCCAGGGTTGGGATTTTGGTAATGGGGTACCATGGAGATGAAGAGAGGTTAAAGTGATGGAACTTGGATTCAGGGCTGGTTACGGTAGAAGATGAAAACAAGAGGGAGCCGGGCGCGGTGGCTCAAGCCTGTAATCCCAGCACTTTGGGAGGCCGAGGCGGGTGGATCACGAGGTCGAGAGATCGAGATCATCCTGGTCAACATGGTGAAACCCCATCTCTACTAAAAATACAAAAATTAGCTGGGCATGGTGGCACGTGCCTGTAATCCCAGCTACTCAGGAGGCTGAGGCAGGAGAATTGCCTGAAACCGGGAGGCGGAGGTTGCGGTGAGCCAAGATCGCGCCATTGCACTCCAGCCTGGGTAACGAGTGAAACTCCATCTCAAAAAAAAAAAAAAAAAAAAAGAGGGAGTTGGTAAGTAGAAAGTAGGGAGGTCCAGGATCTGGGAAAGCTACCTGCAGGGTCAAAGGACAGTGCACGCGTGCACACACACACACACACACACACACACAAAGTCATCTTTTGGTATCTGTGGGGGATTGCTGGTTTCAGGACGCCCCAAGGGTACCAGAATCCATGGATGCTCAAGTCCCTGATATAAATGACTTGCTGTTTGTATATGACCTATGCACATCCTCCTTTATGCTTTAAATAATCTCTAGAGTACTTATAATACCTAAACAATGCTTACACATCACTTCATTTGTCTGGATTCAACATAGTGCTTAGCACATGGCATAATCAAGTTTTAGTTTTCGGAACTTTGTACAGTTTTTTTCTGAATATTTTTGATCTTCAGTCAGATGAATCTATGGATGCAAACCCCATGGATATGGAGGCCCAACTGTGTGTATGTGTGTGTGTGTGTGTGTGTGTTTGCGTGCACGTGCACATGCGTGTGTGTACATATACATATATGTATAAACATGAATATACTGCTCTTGTGGCTGTATTTGTCTTACAGATATTAAAAATAATAAGTATTGAGGGAGGAGGAGGAGAAAAAAAGAGTAAGTATTAAAGGAAATGTTCATAGGAACTCTTCATTTTCAATAATGTATTCTTCTTACACCCCTTAATCTCCCACTGCCTTTTCTTTTTAATCTTCAGCTGCAACAGCAGGAACAAATTATGCATTATCATAAAATGTTGCAAAAATCTTCGATTACTGCCCTTTTCCTGCAATGATCTCATCTGTATTTGTCCCTTTTGGCCCCCAGCACAGCACCTAAACTACTTTCTCTTGTATAAATTTAAGGGGCACAAATGCAATTTTGTTACATGGATACATCGCCTAGTGGTAAAGTCTTAACTTTTATCCAAATAATGTACACTGTACCCATTAGATAATTTCTCATCACCTTCCCCCTTCTGCTCTCTACCCTTCCAAGTCTTAAATGCCTGTCCCTTCACACTCTATGTCCATGAGCACATGTTATTTAGCTTCTGTATAAGTGAGAACATGCAATATTTGACTCTGCTTCTGAGTTGTTTTACTTAAGATAAGGGCCTCCAGTTCCATCCATGTTGCTATAAAAGACAGAATTTTTTTATGACTAAGTGGTATTCTATTGGGTGTATATACCACGTTTCCCATCCAATCATCCACTGATAAACACTTTGGTTGATTTCATGCCTTTGCTATTGTAAATAGTGTTGTAATAAACATATGAACGTGGGTATCTTTTTTTTTTTTTTTTTTTTTGAGATGGAGTCTCATTCTGTCGCCAAGGCTGGAGTGCAATGGCATAATCTTGGCACGCTGCAACCTCCGCCTCCCGGGTTCAAGCAATTCTCATGCCTCAGCCTCCCAAGTAGTTGGGACTACAAGTGCCCACCACCACACCTGGCTACTTTTTTTGTATTTTCGTTAGAGACAGAGTTTCACCAGGTTGGCCAGGCTGATTTCAAACTCCTGACCTCAGGTGATCTGCCCACCTAGGCCTCCCAAAGTGTTGAAATTACAGGCGTGAGCCACCGCACCCGGCATATCTTTTTGATATAATGATTTCTTTTCCTTTGAGTAGACATCCAGTAGTGGGATTGCTGGATTGAATGGTAGTTCTATGTTTAGTTCTTTGAGAAAATCTCTATACTGTTTTCCTTAGAAGTTTTACTAATTTACATTCCCACCAACAGTGTAAAAGTGTTCCCTTTTCTCTGTATCCTTGTCAATATCTGTTATTATAAAACTTTTTAATAATAGCCATTCTGACTGATGTTAGATGACATCTCCTGGTTTTAATTTGCAGTTCTCTGATCACTAGTGATATTGAGCATTTTTTCATATGATTGTTGGCCATTTCTCTGTCTTCTTTTGAAAGATGTCTACTATGTCCTTTGCCCAATTTTTAATGGGGTTATTTGTGTTTTTGTTGTTGAGTTGTTCGAGTTTATTGTACATTCTGGATATTAGTCCCATGTCACATGAATAATTTGGAAATATTTCCTCCCATTCTGCAGGTTGTTCACTCTGATTATTTTTTTCTTTCTGTGTGGTTATTTCCTTTTAGTTTAATTAAGCTCGACTTATCTATTTATTTATTAATTTTTTTTATTTTTTATTTTTTTCTTGAGATGGAGTCTTGCTCTGTCACCAGGCTGGAGTGCAGTGGCGCAATCTCAGCTCACTGAAACCTCCACCTCCTGGGTTCAAGCAATTCTTCTGCCTCAGACTCCTGAGTAGCTGGGACCACAGGTGCATGCTACCACACCCGGACAATTTTTGTATTTTTAGTAGAGACGGGGTTTCAACATGTTGGCCAGGATGGTCTCAATCTCTTGACCTCATGATCTGCCCGCCTCAGCCTCCCAAAGTGCTGGGATTACAGGCGTGAGCCACCGCCCCTGGCCATCTATTTTTGTTTTTGTTACTTGTACTTAGTCATGAATTCTTTGCTTAGACCAAGGTCCAGAAGAGTTTTCCGTAGGTTTTTGTTTGTTTGTTTGTTTGTTTGAGACGGAGTTTCGCTCTTGTTACCCAGGCTGGAGTGCAATGGCACAATCTCGGCTCACCGCAACCTCCGCCTCCTGGGTTCAGGCAATTCTTCTGCCTCAGCCTCCTGAGTAGCTGGGATTACAGGCACGTGCCACCACGCCCAGCTAATGTTTTGTATTTTTAGTAGAGATGGGGTTTCACCATGTTGACCAGGATGATCTCTATCTCTTGACCTCGTGATCCACCTGCCTCGGCCTCCCAAAGTGCTGGGATTACAGGCTTGAGCCACCGCGCCTGGCTTCCCTAGGTTTTCTTCTAGTATTTTTATTTTCAGGTTTTAAACTTAAGTGTTTAATCCATGTTGGGTTAATTTTTGTATATTGTGAGAGATGGGGTCCATTTCATCTTTCTGTATGTGGTTATCCAATTTTCCCAGCACCATTTATTGAAAAGTATATCCTTTTCCCAGTGTATGTTTTTGTTGTCTGTCAAAGATCAGTTGCCTGTAGATATGTGGCTTTTTTTCTGCGTTTTCTATTCTCTTCCATTGATCTATGTGTCTATTTTTATACTGTTTTTATATCTATTTTTACGCTGGTTTGGTTACTATAGCCTTGCACTATGACTTGAGATCAGATATTGTGATGCCTCCAACTTTGTTCTTTTTGTTTAGTATTCTTTGGCGATTCATGCTCTTTTGGGTTCTATATGAACTTAGAATAGTTTTTTCTAATTCTGTGAAAAATGACTATGGGGGCCGGGTGCGGTGGCTCATGCCTGTAATCCCAGCACTTTGGGAGGCCGAGGTGGGTGGATCACGAGGTCAAGAGATCGAGACCATCCTGGTCAACGTGGTGAAACCCCGTCTCTACTAAAAATACAAAAAATTAGCTGGGCATGGTGGTGCGTGCCTGTAATCCCAGCTACTCAGGAGGCTGAGGCAGGAGAATTGCCTGAACCCAGGAGGCGGAGGTTGCGGTGAGCCGAGATCGCGCCATTGCACTCCAGCCTGGGTAACAAGAGCGAAACTCCGTCTCAAAAAAAAAAAAAAATGACTTTGGTATTTTGATGGGGATTTCATTGAATCTGTAGATTGCTTTGGGCAGTATGGTCATTTTAATGATATTAATTCTTTCAATTCGTGACCATGGGATTGTTGTTCCATTTGTTTCTGTCATCTACACTTTCATCAGCATTTTGCAGTTTTTCTTGTAGAGATCTTTCACTTCTTTTGTTAAATATATTCCTAGGGATTTTTTGTATTTATTGTAAATATAATTGACTTCTTGCTTTGGTTTTCAACTAGATTGTGTTTGGTGTACAGAAATGCTACTGATTTTTTATGTTGGTTTTATGTGCTGCAACTGTACTGGATTCATTGATCAAATGTAAGAGTATTTTGGTAGAGTCTTTAGAGCTTTCTATATACCAAATCATACTATCAGCAAACAGGTAATTTGACTTCCTCTTTTCCTATTTGGATGTCTTATTTCTTTCTCTTAGCTGGCTGATTTGGCTAGTACACCCAGTACTGTGTTGAATAAGAATGGTGAAAGTAAGCATCCTTGTCTCATTCCAGTTCTTAGGGGTAATGCTTCTATTTTTTCCCCATTCAGTATGATGTTGGCTGTAGGTTTGTTGTATATGGCTTTTATTATTTTGAGGTATGTTCCTTCTATGTCTAGTTGAGTGTATTTATCATAAAGCAATGCTGAATTTTATTAAATGCCTTTTCTGCATCTAGTGAGACGATGGTAAGATGTTTGTCCTTAATACTGTTTGTTTGATGAATCACATTTATTGGTTTGTATATGTTGAAACATCCTTGCATTCCTGGAATAAAACTCACCTGATCATGGTGTGTTACGTTTTTGATGTACTGTTGGGTTGGTTTGCTAGTATTTTGTTGAGGATTTTTGCATCTGTGTTCATCAGTGATATCGGTCTGTAGTTTTCTTTTTTTGTTGTGCCCTAGTCCCTTTCCTTATGAAACAAAGCCTCCCTTCTACCCCCATCCCAGAGAAGCCAGATACTTGCTCTCCCAGCATCCCCTGCAGCTAGAGCTGTATACATGATGAGGATTCATTAATTAGACATCCTCGAGCTGTGAATTGGAAACTTCTGAAGCTAAGACCAGCAGAATCATGATCCTGTGAAGATGGTGGCTAAGTCCAGTTTCCAGAGGCACTCATGGCAGTGGCATTCACAGCATTGTCCAAGGTCAAGGGCATTTGCCATGCAAGGTTTTGTGTGTGTGCCCAGCTGCCAGGGCAGTAACTTAACCAGATTGGTTCTATGTATAATTTGGGGCATTATTCCTGGCTACACAGTTGCCAAGCCTCTTTCTTTGACTCTCTCTCAAAGATATTTCTTTTTAATCATCTCAATATATTCCTTTTCTAATTAACATACTGTAGTTGGGATCCATTTCTGTTACTCACACAGCCTGGTCCAACCTTGCCTTGATTCTGTTAGCTAACCTATTTCCTTCCAAACATTTGCCTTTGGTTTGAGTTAACAGCATCCAGGTTCCATTGCCTGTGAAGGTAACAAGTGTGGTAGTAAAAAGAGTATGAGCTTCAAGTCTGCCTTTCACTCACTCTGTGATCTTCAGCTAGTTACCCAAGCTCTGTGTGACTCAGTTACCTCCTCTGACAAACAGGAGGGCACTTTCCAGTCTGACCCAGTCTGATTATAGAAATTGGGTGATGCCACAAAAGTCTGTGCTGACCACTGAGGGCCAGCTTGAGCTGCCGATTATGGTACCACTGCTTGCCCCCTTCCCTGCCTACTCCTGCTACTCCCTATCCCCACCAAGGATTCTCTTTTAAGTTCATGACAATAAAAAGCAAATAGACTGGCCTGGCACGGTGGCTCACGCCTGTAATCCCAGCACTTTGGGAAGCCGAGGTGGTCAGATCATGAGGTCAGGAGATCAAGACCATCCTGGCTAACATGGTGAAACCTATCTCTAGTAAAAATACAAAACATTAGCTGGGCATGGTGACACACACCTCTAATCCCAGCTACTCAGGAGGCTGAGGCAGGAAAATTGCTTGAACTCGAGGCAGAGGTTGCAGTGAGCCGAGATTGCGCCACTGCACTCCAGCCGGAGTGACAGACTGAGATTCCATCTCAAAAAAAAAGAAAATAGATTTATCAGCTCTTGTTGTCCACGCAACCTCTTCCCTTTACAAACTCTGGTGAGACTGGGATAGTGGACATCCCAGAGGCTAAGAAAGTGAAAGGTAAGAGGGGTTGGAGGGAGCTCCCTGAAGGCTCAGGAAAGAGAGACAAATACATCTTCAACCTCACCTTCTTGCAGAGGGCCTGTCTTTTAGGGAGCTTCCTCACAGCACACACAGACATATCCTAAAGTCTTCTGGGACACAGTGAGCAAGTACTTGGGCCTTCCTTCTCTCTTCTCAAAACCTTTCAGTGGCCCTCTAACTAAGCCCCTTGTCTTTGCTCTTTCCCTCTCTAATTTATTTTCTGCACCTGATCTAGAGATTGCTTTCTAAAGTATACATGAGATCATGTTCTGGCCACCTATATCTCTGCTGGAGTCATGGGCAAATGACCTCAATTTTCTAAGCTTCATTTTCCCCATCTGTAAAATGGGGATAATAACCCCTGCCTCATGGCGTTATTGTGAAGATTAAATAAAATTATAAGTATATAACTTGTAGTATAGTGCTAGGCACATCACAGGAGCTTACTGAGAGTCAGATATTGTTATTAACATTACTATCTTTATGGCTGTTGCAGAAAATTTAGATTGCCCATGCTGAAAAGCAACCATCCAGTTTAGTGGCTGTCGGCACAGGCTGGGGAGTCAGACACACCTGAATTTGAACTTCCACTCTTCCTTTACTATTCATACGATTGTGGGCAAGTCAGCTAGTGTATCTTCTGATTTCCTTTTCTATAAAAGGAGGGCAATAAAATCTTGCTTCCCAGAGTCTTTCTGAGGTTGAAATGAGATGCTGTAAGCATATCAGAATTAGGTTAGCTAATACAGAGCCTTAAACAACCCATTTTCCCCAACATAAAAGAAGCTGAAGGCAGGTTCTATTGTTATTGAAGACTCAGACTCTTTCTTTCTCCTCCACCATCCTTAGTGGTTGCCTTGTAGCCTAAGACAGGAGCTGTCTTTTTTTTAAAAGGAGACTTCCCAGATTCTATCCAACAAATCTATTTACATCTCATTGGCCAGAAGAACATAGGGATATGGTCACACCTTGTGGCAAGTGAGTCTGGGATCATAGCTTTTCAGCTGGGCAAACTGCCACCCAGAATGAGATGGGATTCAGCAAGAAACAGAGGCTTCCGTCAGCACACACGTGAGTGAGATTGGCAGGAGATCCCCAAGCCCAGTCAAACCCTTATATCCTCATAGTCCTGGCCAATAGCTTGACTGTAACCTCATGGCTGCCCTTGAACCAGGGCCACTGAGTTAAGGTGCTTCATATTCCTGACTCTCAGAAAGTATGTAAAAGATCAAGTGTTTTGGCCGGGCGTGGTGGCTCACGCCTGTAATCCAAGCACTTTGGAGGGCAAGGCGGGCAGATCACCTGAGATCGGGAGTTCAAGAGCAGCCTGACCAACATGGTGAAACCCCATCTTTATTTAAAAAAAAAAAAAATTCAGTGTTTTTTGTTTGTTTTGTTTTGTTTTTTTGAATTTTTAGTAGAGACAGGGTTTCACTATGTTGGCCAGGCTGATCTTGAACTCTTGACCTCAGGTGATCTGCTTGCCTTGGCCTCCCAAATTGTTGGAATTACAGGTGTGAGCTATTGCTCCTGGCCAAGAACAAGTGTTTTTTTTTTAAACTGCTAAGTGTTGGGGCAATTTGTTGCACAGCAACAGATAACTGTTGTAGTAGGCCACAAACATCAGTAATAGTAATAGTACCTGTGACTTTATCAACAATAGAAATAATCGCTATTTTCACATTATATTAAAATTATGGCTGTTTCAAAATATAATTTCCACTCATCATTACTTCACAATTACAGTATTATTAGATCTATGACTAGATAATACATGATTACAATGTTCCATCTACTTATGTTTGTGTGATGCAGCTCCTTGCAACTCTGAATCCAGCAATCGTTTAGCCACCACATGGTAAAGGTATGTTTCCTGCATTGATCATCCAGATAGCTTCATTGCTTTCCAGGAGTTTCTATCCAAAATTCGTTGTTGATCAAACCAACAAACAAAAGAGTTGTGTTGTTTCCATTGTTGGTTCAAGTTTTGCAAACCAGACAATTCAAATGAGAATTCTTTTTTTTTTCCTTTTTTTTTTTTTTTTTTTTTAGTCTCTGGCAATCAAATGAGAATTCTTAACTCTCCATAGGGCAGCTTAACCTTCTGGAACACGAGCAAATGTGCTGCCCATAAATGTGGACAAGGCAATTTTAAACGTGTCTAATGCTTGAATTAACTGTTACAGGGTATTATCTAAGATACTTACTATTGCTAGCACATGATACAGGTCATGTGTACAGTTACAATTTCTGCAAATCACAGAGGTTCTTTCTTTGACTTTTCCCTTCATATTCCTTTCTTTGTACATTGTGTTTTGAAGTAAAGGCATGAACACATACTATGTTGTACAGGTGGTATTTGTATAGTATTTTTCCTTGAAAAAGTACTAGCTTATCAAAAAAGAAAACTGGGGGCAGGACTTCTGGGTATAGGTGAATGAGGAGGTCAGCATGTCCTTTTCCCCCAAAAGAAACCACGGACAAAAGCAACAGCTAACAAAACCAAAATTGACAAAAATAACCATTTCAATGCCTTAGAAATCAACCAGTCATGCAACAGCCTGACAAGCATTTATGCTTGAAAAACTGCCAAACTTCAGGTAAGAATAGTGGGAAATCTGCTGTTTTGCTCCTTCTCCTCCTTTTCGACAGAGAGGTTCTGCTGGGGTACTGCAGGCTGTCAGGACCAGCAACTTCTCTGCTGTGGCCAGTGGGGGCTCACTCAGTTTGGAGCAGTGGACAAAGTCCACACCCAGCAACACTGTTAATTAAAATGCAATCTCAGAGGCAGGCAAATGAGAAGAGCCAATGGCTCTTCTAGACTGAGGTTGTAGTCTTGGTTTAGGCAAGCATATTCCAAGCTGATGCTGGAAGTATGCACAGGAGAGACCAGAGAGGGCCGGCCCAGGTCAGCTACATACTCCTGATGAACCTTGTGGTTACGTGCATGTGTAGAGGAGATACAAAAGGATCCATCAGAAAGAAAAAGCTGGGCCGGGCGCGGTGGCTCACGCCTATAATCCCAGCACTTTGGGAGGCCGAGACGGGTGGATCACAAGGTCAAGAGATTGAGACCATCTTGGTCAACAAGGTGAAACCCCGTCTCTACTAAAAATACAAAAATTAGCTGGGCGTGGTGGTGCACACCTGTATTCCCAGCTACTCGGGAGGCTGAGGCAGGAGAATTGCTTGAACCCAGGAGGCGGAGGTTGCAGTGAGCCGAGATCGTGCCATTGCACTCCAGTCTGGGTAACAACAGTGAAACTCTGTCTCAAAAGAAAGAAAAGGCTGGATAAGTGTTGAAAATGGCCTATACTTTGAATGTCCTCCCCTATCCATACACAGATCTATCAGTAGAAGATTTATTGGCTTGAGGTGGTTGAGCACAACTGTTCAGTGGCAGACCACTGAGCTAAACTAACACAGGCAACCCTTAGCAGGTATCAAAATTCTACAGAAAAATAACAAAACTGGGTGGGGTGTCGTGACCCATGCCTGTAATCCCAGCACTTTGGGAGTGAGGTGGGCAGATCACCTGAGATCAGGAGTTCGAGACTAGCATGGGCAACATGGTGAAGCCCCATTTCTACTAAAAATACAAAAATTAGCTGGGCGTGGTAGCTCACACCTATAATTCCAGCTAGTTAGGAGGCTGAGGCAGGAGAATTGCTTGAACCCAGGAGGTGGAGGTTACAGTGAGCCGAGATCGCACCACTGCACTGCAGCCTCCTGACAGAGCAAGACCCCATCTCAAAAAACAAAATGAAACAAACAAAAAACCTCCGAACAGAATAGAGACATCAGTAGCTGCATATTGCAGAAGAGATAAATTTCATGGCTTTAGCCCAGACAAGTTACTAAGCAGAAAAACAACAGACAAAAAATAGCAAAAACAACAACTTGCAAGGAAAAAATTAAAATCCAGAGTTTACAAGACTCTATCTAAAATGTCAAATTTTCAACAACAAAAAAATTAGGCCAGGCACAGTGACTCATGTCTGTAATCCTAGCACTTTGGGAGGCTGAAACTGGCAGATCACCTGAGATCAGGAGTTCAAGACCAGCCTGGCCAACATGGTGAAACCCCATCTCTACTAAAAGTACAACAATTAGCCAGGCGTGGTGGTGGGTGCCTGTAATCCTAGCTACTCAGGTGGCTGAGGCAGGAGAATCATTTGAACCCAGGAGTTGGAGGTTGCAGTGAGCTGAGATGGTGTGACTGTACTCCAGCCTGAGTGACAAGAGTGAGACTCTACCTCAAAAAAAAAAAAAGAAAGAAAGAAAGAAAGAAACTAAAGACACACCGGGAAATGAATGGAAAGGGTTCCCACTCTCAACAGGAAAAAAGCAGTTATTAAAAATTGACTCTCAGTGTCCACAAATGTTGAATTTAGCAAATAAGGACTTCAGAGAGACTATTATAGTTATGTTCAAAGAACTAAAGAAAATCATGTTTAAGAAGTATGACATGATGAATCAACAAATAGAGATCCTCAATAAGTAAATAAAAATAATTTAAGAAGAACCCAAAAATGTTCTAGAGTTGAATGACATAGTAAGTACCCAAGGTGATCTACAGATTCAAAATTCCAATGATTTTTTTTTTCAGAAATAAAAAAACCCATCCTAAAATTGATATGGAATCTCAAGAGACCCTAAGTAGCCCAAATGACCTTGAAGAAGAAAAGCAAAATTGAAGGTCTCACACTTTCTAATTTACAAACTTACTATAAAGCTGTGGTAATCAAAACAGTGTGGTACTGGCATAAAGACAGACATACTGACCAATAGAGTAGAGGGCTCAGAAATAAACCCTCAAATATATGGTCAAGTAATTTTTAATAAGATTGCCAAGACCAATCAATGGTAACAAGACAGTCTTTTCCACAAACAGTGCTGGGAAAATTAGATTTCCACATGCAAAATAATGAAGTTGAAATCTCACCTAATACCATATGAATGTATGTATGTATGTATGTATGTATATACAATCATTTTTTTAAAAACTGCTTCTTGTGGAGCAGGGCTAACTCTTAGGCAGTATACCCAGATTCAGCCCCTAATACCATATATAAAAATTAATTAAAAATGGATTAAAGCCGGGCACGGTGGCTCACGCCTGTAATCCCAGCACTTTGGGAGGCCGAGGTGGGTGGATCACAAGGTCAAGAGATCGAGACCATCCTGGTCAACAAGGTGAAACCCCGTCTCTACTAAAAATACAAAAAATTAGCTGGGCATGGTGGTGCGTGCCTGTAATCCCAGCTACTCAGGAGGCTGAGGCAGGAGAATTGCCTGAACCCAGGAGGCGGAGGTTGCGGTGAGCCGAGATCGCGCCATTGCACTCCAGCCTGGGTAACAAGAGCGAAACTCCGTCTCAAAAAAAAAAAAAAAAAAAAAAAAGCCGGGCGCGGTGGCTCACGCCTGTAATCCCAGCACTTTGGGAGGCCGAGGTGGGTGGATCACAAGGTCAAGAGATCGAGACCATCCTGGTCAACAAGGTGAAACCCCGTCTCTACTAAAAATACAAAAAATTAGCTGGGCATGGTGGTGCGTGCCTGTAATCCCAGCTACTCAGGAGGCTGAGGCAGGAGAATTGCCTGAACCCAGGAGGCGGAGGTTGCGGTGAGCCGAGATCGCGCCATTGCACTTGGGTAACAAGAGCGAAACTCCGTCTCAAAAAAAAAGAAAAAAAAAATGGATAAAAGACCTAAAAATAAATGCTAAAAGTATAAAGCTGTTAGAAAGAAACATAAGTTTCTGATATCAGAGTTGGCAATGATTTCTTGGTTGTGACGTGAAAAACAATATTGGACTATGTCAAAATTAAAACTTTTCATGCATCAAAAGGTGCTATGAAGAGTATGACAAGGCAACCCATGGAATAAGAGAAAATATTTTCAAATCATAGATCTCCAAAGAAAATATGCAAATGACCAGTAAGCACATGAAAAAATGCTCAACATCACACTAATTCTTAGGGAAATGCAAGTAAAAACCACAGTGAGATACTACTTCACACCCATTAAGATGACTATGATTAAAAACAGAACAACAGATAATAACAAGTATTGGTGAGGAGATGGAGAAACTGGAGCTCTTGTGCATTGCTGGTGGGAATGTAAGATGACATAGTTGCTGTGGAAAGCATTATGGTGGTTCCTCAAAAGTTGTTTTTTTTTTTTTTTTGTTTTTGTTTTTGTTTTTTTTTTTTTTTTTGATACAGAGTCTTGCTCTGTCTCCAGGCTGGAGTGCAGTGGCGCAATCTTGGCTCACTGCAACATCCGCCTCCTGAGTTCAAGCAATTCTTCCACCTCAGCCTCTGAAGTAGCTGGGACCACAGGTGCATGCCACCATGCCTGGCTAATTTTTATATTTTTTAAGTAGAGACAGGGTTTCACCATGTTGGCCAGGGTAGTCTTGATCTCTTGACCTCGTGATCCGCCCACCTTGGCCTCCCAAAGTGCTGGGATTACAGGTGTAAGCCACCGTGCCCGGCCTCAAAACTTTAAATATAGAACTACTATATGATCCAGCAATTCCACTTGTGGGCATATACTCAGAAGGATTGAAAGCAGGGACATTAATAAATATTTGTATACACATGTTAATAGCAGCATTATTCAAAATAACTTATAGGTAAAATCAACCCAAGTGCCCATTGACAGGTGATTGGATAAAGAAAATGTGACATACATAAAATGGAATCTTATTTAACCTTAAAAACGGAAGGAAATTCTGAAACATACTACAACATGGATGAAACTTGAAGATGTTATTCTAAGTGAAAAGAACTAGTCACAAAAAGCAAATATTGTATAGATATTCTTACATAATTACACTTACATAATTCTAAGGTACCTAAAATGGGTAAATGCATGGAGGCAAACAAATAGAATGATATTGCCAGGGGCTGAGAAGAGAGAGGAACAGACAGTTCCTGTTTAATGAGTACAGTCTCGGTTTGGAAAAACGGAAACAAATTTGGAGACGGATGGCAATGATGCTTGCATAACAATGTGAATGTACTTAATGCCATTGAAATATACACTTTAAAATGGTTAAAGTGGTACATTTTATGTTAGGAATGTTTTACAACAAAAAGTACTATAACTAAATAAAAAGTTAATTAGACAGGCTTAGCAGCAGATTCCAGATGGCCAACATCCAAAGCATGTCAACTTATTCCTAGTGGAAGTACCCACCAGAGAGAAAAGAGAACAGGGCAAACAGACATCATTAAAAGGAAATAATGGCCAAAAACCTCCCAAATTTGATGGAAACATGAATCTATATATTCAAATATGCAGAAAAACCTCAAATAGGGTTAATACAAACAGACTACACCTAGATATATCATAGTCTTAACTATTGAAAGATAAAAAAGAAAAAAAGTTTTGAAAGCAGCAGGAGAGGCCAGTGCAGTGGCTCATGCCTGTAATCTTAGCACTTTGGGAGGCCGAGGCAGGCAGATGACCTGAGGTCAGGAGTTGAAGACCAGGCTGCTAAGGTGAAATCCTGTCTCTACTAAAAATACCAAAAAAAAAAAAAAAAAAAAAAAAAAAAAAAAATAGCTGGGTGTGGTAGTGTACACCTGTAGTCCCAGCTAAACGGGAGGCTGAGGCAGGAGAATCACTTGAACCTGGGAGGCAAAGGTTGTAGTGAGCTGAGATTGTGCCACTGTACTTTCAGCCTGGGTGACAGAGGCAGGCTCCATCTCAAAAAAAAAAAAAAAAAAGAAAGAAAGGAAAAAGAAAGCAAAGAAAGCAGCAGGACAAAAAGACTCATACAAAGAGCATTAATATGATCAATGGCTGACCTTTCATCAGAAACAACGGAGGCCAGAAGACCATGGAATAATATATGTAATATGTTGGAGGAAAAATTCTATATCCAGCAAAATGGCCCTATCTAAATATATTCCTAGATAAAGACTTAGAAAATGTGCTGCTGCCAGATACAGTGGCTCATGCCTGTATTCTTAGCACTTTGGAAGGCTGAGGCGGTGGATAATTTGAGGTCAGGAGTTCGAGACCAGCCTGGCCAACATAGTGAAACAGACCAGCCTGGCCAACATAGTGAAAACCCATCTCTACTAAAAATACAAAAATTATCTGGGCATGGTGGCTCACACCTGCAGTCCCAGCTACTCCAGAGGCTGAGGCAGGAGAATCACTTGAACCCCGGAGGTGGAGGTTGTGGTGAGCTGAGATCATACCACTGAACTCCAGCCTGGGCAACAAAGTAAGACTGTCAAAAAAAATTTTTTTTAAATCCGTTATTTCTTGGAAAGCACAGAAAGCAGCTCAACATCATGTGCAACAATAGCCAGATTCTTGGAAGGAGACAATTCTTGACACCTGCTTCCTCATGATTCTTATAGACACATGTCTATCTGAGGATTAAAAATCATTAAAGGTGATACAACTTCGGGTGAAATGTAGAACTTACCTTGTTTATAACTTGTTACATATATTTACTGAACATCATTTTACTTAAAATACAAATTACTTAGGTTTCATTATGTTTATGAAAATAAAAACCACAAAAAATTTGAGTTTCAAAATACTTGAAGCATTAAAATAAATAACAATGGTAATGGATTTTAACCTAAAACTATTATAAACATATACATACTTGCATACATACATACATTAGGGAGAAGGAAGTGGGTTTTTTGTTTGCTTGTTTTGTGTTTTTTGAGATGGAGTCTTGCTCTGTTGCCCAGGCTGGAGTGCAGTGGTGCCATCTCAGCTCACTGCAGCCCCTGCCTCCTGGGGTCAAGTGATTCTCATGCCTCAGCTTCCCAAGTAGCTGGAACTACAGGTGCCCACCACCACAGCCAGCTAATTTTTGCATTTTTAGTAAAGTCGGGGTTTCATCATGCTGGCCAGACTGGTCTCGAACTCCTGACCTCAAGTGATCTGCCCGCCTTGGCCTCCCAAAGTGCTGGGATTACAGGCATGAGCCACTGCACCTAGCCATGTTCTTAGAGTATCAACCAATGAAGGAAGAAGGAATGATGGAGTTAGAAAGCCACCATTTACCAGATATCACAGTGAAAATTGATTCAGGCGAGAGTCATCATTGGATGCTAAAACTAGTTGGAAAAAGTTTGATGAGGAACAGAATATCTGTATGATTCCAAAGTACTTGTAAATTACAAGGGGAAAAATAGTAACTTTGTGGAAAAACTTGACAGACACCACTTAAACAGGTGCTCAAAGTTAACATCACTAGTAATGGTACAAACTGACATCATGCCCTTCCTGAAATAAGGGACACTATCATTTCAATGTATTATTGCCAAAAGTGCATGACTCCAAGTTAATCATGAGGATACTTAGACAAATCCAGTTCTTGCTCTGTCACCCAGGCTGGAATGTAGTGGTGCCATCAAGGCTCACTGCAACCTCCACCTCCCGGGATAAAGTGACCCTTCACCTCATCACAAGTACCTGGGATTACAGGCACATGCCACCGCACCTGGGTAATTTTTTATTTTCTTTTGTGGAGATGGAGTCCTGCCATGCTTTCCAGGCTAGTCTGAAACTCCTGGGCTCAGGCAATCTTCTCACCTGAGCCTCTCAAAGCGTTGGGATTACAGGCATGAATCACTGCACCTGATTTGGCTAGATAAGTTTTCAAAAATGTCAAGATTGTGAAAGACAAAGATAGATTTAGGAACTGCTCCAGATTAAAGGGGACTAAAGAGGCATTACATATAATTTGATATGTGATCCTGAAATGGTCCTGGAATCAGAAAAAAGAAAATATTAGTTAGGGCCAGGCACAGTGGCTCACGCCTGTAATCCCAGCACTTTAGGAGGCTGAGATGGAAGTCAGGAGTTTCAGACAAGCCTGGCCAACATGGAAAAACCCCGTCTCTACTGAAAATACAAAATTAGCAGGGTGTGGTGGCACATGCCTGTAATCCCAGCTACTTAGGAGGCTGAGGCGGGAGAATCACTTGAACCTGAGAGGCGGAGGTTGTAGTGAACTGAGATCATGCCACCGCACTCCAGCCTGCGTGACAAGGGTGAAACTCTGTCTCAAAAAAACATTATTGTTTATTACAAAGGACACTATGGGACAACTGGTGAAATATGAATATAGAGTCAAGTGTCATATCAATGTTAACCTCCTGGTTTTTATAATTACACTGTAGTTAAGCAACAGACTATCCTTGTTTCTGTGACATGAACACTGAAGCATTTGGGGATAATGAGGCATCATGCCTGCAATTTACTTTCAATAGTTCATAAAAATAATATTTATTTATACAGAAAGATAAGTGTGTATATAAAATAAGAAGAAAAGTACGTATACATAAAGAGACATATGTGAGAGAACGTGACAGAGTAAATGCAAAACGGTAGCAACTGGAGAATGTAAGTCAAAGGTACATGGAAATACCTTGTATTATTCTTGTAAATTTTCTGTAAGTCTGGAATTATTTCAAAATAAAGTTAAAGCAGGTAAATTGAATTGAAGTTTTAATTTTAGCTTTATTTATTTATTAGGAGACAGGGTGTAACTCTGTTGCCCAGGCTGGAGTGCCGTGGTGCAATTGACTCACCGCAACTTCCGCCTCTCAGGTTCAAGCACTTTTCCTCCCTCAGCCTCCCGAGTAGCTGGGATTACAGATGCATGCCTCCATGCCCAGCTAATTTTTGTATCTTTACGTAGAGATGGGGTTTCACCATGTTGACCAGGCTGGTCTCCAACTCCTGACCTCAGGTGATCCACCCACCTTGGCCTCCCAAAGTGCTAGGATTTACAGGCCTGAGCCACCACGCCCAGCCTCTGGCTAATGTTTTGAATTTTTGGTAGAGATGGGGTTTCACCATGTTGCCCATGCTGGTCTCAAACTCCTGAGCTTAAGCGATCCCCTCATTTCGGCCCCACAAAGTGCTGGGATGACAGGCCTGAGCCACCACACCTGGCCTACTTTGCATATTTTTTACAAACCCAATTTTTTTTCTTGATAAGGAGTCTCACCCTGTCGCTCAGCATAGAGTGCAGTGGTACGATCTCAGCTCACTGCAACCTCCGCCTCCCGGGTTCAAGCAGTTCTCTACTTCAGACTCCTGAGTAGCTGAGATTACAGGTGCCCGCCCCCCACGCCCATCTAATTTTTTTCTATTTTTAATAAAGATGGGGTTTCACCATCTTGGCCAGTTTGGTCTTGGACTCCCCACCTTACAATCCACCTGCTTCAGTCTCCCAAAGTGCTGGGATTACAAGTGTGAGCCACCACACCCAGCCTACAAACCCAATTTAAAATGAAATGTCACAGAAAATGACAAACAGTGAAAATCATGTATTCTGTTTTTTAACTTCCATTATTGAATGTTATGGGACACAAAAGGCAGAGTGGTTGTGTGTGTGACTGTGTGTATAACAATTAATGTAAACTGAAGTATGATATCAGAAAAATTGAAAGACTGTATCACATCTGCCCAGCTTGAAAGGGCATCTAAGGGAGACATGTCTCCCAGCAGACATCTCTCAATGTAGCCAGCTCCCTCTTTTTGTTTCTGTATGCATGCTGATGCCATCAAAGAAGAATTTTTATTTTGTGAGTCCTTTTGGAAACTATAAAACCTGTTCATTTTGGAAATGGTGAAAGGATTTTTTTGCCAAATAAAACTTTGGAACAAAAAACTTTCATACTCTGCACAGATGGAGCTCCTGCGATGCTTGGTATTGCATCTAGTTTTGCTACTTTAATGAGAAAGCAAACTCTTCACATAGGCATCATCATCATTATTTTTTTTTTTACAGAGACATGTACTGACACGAAAGATTCTTTCAACAATCCTGAAAAATAAGGTGTGTGAACAGCCATAAACGTCATCAACTTTATCAGAGGCAGGTCTCTGAGTCAAACACGTTAAAAATTTTCCATTAAGATGTGAGTGCAAAATATGAATTGCTTCTCTCCACACAGAAGTTTGCTGACCTTCATGAGATTATGCCTTGAAGCACTTTTTAAAACTAAGGACTGACGTTTTACTTTAACTGAAATGAAACAAGAGCAACAGAAAAGAAAACCATTCTTGGGACATTATGAGAAATGGAATTTTATCAATGTGTCAGCTTACCTGGCAGGTACTTTTAACCACATGAATGAGTTGAACCTTCAAGTCAATGTTATGAAATCAACATTATAGATGCTACTGAAAAAATTTAAAACATTCTTGGCTAAGTGGTCGATAAGAAAGAAGCTGGAGGATATGCTATTCTAAGATGGAGTTGTAATACAAATTTCTCTATCATTTTCTTTGAAAAGAGAAATCTGTAAATTTCTTGAACACTTCAGAAGTCTTCCAAAGGCGATTCCTATGTTGATGGCTTCTAAGTTGAGCCACAGACATACAGTCTATTTCTTTCTTATACAAACTGAATCAAAGATGTTAAGATGTTGACATAACTGAAGAGGAATTAATTGATCTTAGGATAAAAAATATAGTTGAAGTTTAACTCAAAAATCCTTGACAAATTATTGAATTCCTTGAGAAAGAATTATTTTTGCCTTGACTTTTAAAAGGTCTAGAAGCTTTAATTCTGTTTGTAATAATAGTTTTTGTATCCATAAATGGAGATTTTCCAAAACTTATGACCACTGAAGATTGATTTAATGTGTAACAAAACATACACCTCAAACATCATCTTACAATGTAATTTTCTTATTTAAGCTAAGCAACGGCTTTCTAATATGTATACTGATATGGTTTGGCTCTGTGTCCCCACTCATAATGATCCTCATAATCCCCATGTGTCAAGGGCTGGACCAGGTGGAGGTAATTGAATCACAGGCGCAGTTTCCCCCATGCTGTTTGCTCTCGTGATAAAAGAATGAATTTCACGAGATCTGATGCTTTTATAAGCACCCGGCATTTCCCCTTCTTGCATTCACTCTGTTCTGCCAGCATATGAAGAAGGTGCCAGCTTCTCCTTTGCCTTCTACCATGATTGTAATTTCCCTGAGGCCTCCACAGCAATGTGGAACTGAGTCAATAAAAGCTCTTTCCTTTACTAATTTTACCCGGTCTCGGATATTTCTTCATAGGAGTGTGAAAACAAACTAATACCTATACATAAAAACATACATACCTTGTGATCCCACCTGGGCAAATGTGATATACTCTTTCAATTTTTTCTGATATCATACAAGCACATATATATGTTAAGTGTTTTCACTGAGTTAAATTTTACATACTGTGAAGTCACAGATTTTTTTTTTTTTTTTCCAGATAGAGTCTTGTTTTGTCTTCTAGGCTGGAGTGCAGTGGCATGATCTCGGCTCACTGCAACCTCCACCTCCTGGGTTCAAGTGATTCTTCTGCCTCAGCCTCCTGAGTAACTGGGATGACAGGCGTGTGCCACACACGACTAATTTTTGTATTTTTAGTAGAGACGGGGTTTCACCATATTGGCCAGGCTGAGCTCGAACTCCTGACTTCATGACCTGCCTGCCTCAGCTTCCCAAAGTGCTGGGATTACAGGCATGAGCCACTGCACCCAGCCAAAGTCACAGATCTTAAGTGAACAGTTCCATAAGTGTTGGCAAAGTATGTGCCTGTGTAACCATCACATCAAAGTATAAAATATTTCCAGCACCTAATCAAGTTCCCTCATACTTCTTTTCAGTTAATTCCTCTGTCCCAGAGCCAATTACTGTTCATGCATCACCATAGATTAGTTCTGACTCTTCTTGAACTTCATATAAATAAAATCATAGTGTATTTACTCTTCTGTGCATGGTTTTTTTTTCTCCACAGCATTTTATTTTTGAGATGATTATGAATAAAACTGCTGTGAACACGCATGTGCAAGTCTTTTCGTGTGCATGTTTTCATTCTATTGCAAATACCTAGAGGTGAAATTGCTGGGTTATAATATTTAACTTCATGAGAAACTGCCACACTGATTTCCCAAATAGTTGTGCCATTTATAAGATTTCCAGTTGTAGCTGGGAGTGGTGGCTCATGCCTGTAATCCCAACACTTTGGGAGGCCAAGGTGGATGGGTCGCCTGAGGTTAGGAGTTTGAGACTAGCCTGACCAACATGATGAAACCTCTCTCTACTAAAATACAAAAAGTAGCCATGCATGGTGGAGAGCATCTGTAATCTCAGCTACTTGGGAGGCTGAGACAGGAGAATCACTTGAACCCAGGAGGTGGAGGTTGCAGCCAAGATTGCGCCATTGCACTCCAGCCTAGGCAACAAGAGCAAAAACTTAGTCTAAAAAAAAAAAAAAAAGACTTCCAGTTGCTTTACATCTTCTCCTGCACTTAGTACTGTCAGATTTTTTTGTTGTTGTTTGTTTGTTTGTTTGTTTTTTGAGACAGAGTCTCACTCTGTCACCAGGCTCTAGGCTGGAGTGCAGTGGCACAATCTTGGCTCACTGCAACCTCCGCCTCCTGGGTTCAGGCAATTCTCCTGCCTCAGCCTCCTGAGTAGCTGGGACTACAGGCACGCGCCACTATGCCCAGCTAATTTTTGTATTTTTAGTAGAGACGGGGTTTCACCATGTTGGCCAGGATGGTCTCGATCTCTTGACCTTGCGATCCTCCTGCCTTGGCCTCCCAAAGTGCTGGGATTACAGGCTAGAGCCACCGCGCCTAGCCTAGTACTGTCAGGTTTTTTAAAAAACATTGTAGCCATTCTAGTAAGTGTATAACTAACTGTTGTTTTAGCCTGTATTTCCATAATTGTTTATTTCAGGTGCTTCTTTCTCATCCACATACTTTCCTTGGTGAACTATCTTTTCAAATCTTTGACACATTTAAAAAATTGAATTGTTTTCTCACAGTTGAATACTGAGAGTTCTTCGTATGTTCTGGATACAAATTCTTTGTGGGATAAACAATTCGCAGATAATTTCTTCCACTCTGCAGCTTCTTTTCCATTTTCTTAACAGCGTCATTTTCAGAGCAATAGTTTTCAATTTTGATGCAGCCGAATTTATCAATTTTTTCTTTTATGAATCATGATTTTTGTGTCATATTTAAGTAGTCTTTGCTTAACCCAAGGTCATTAAGGTTTCTCCTGTTTTCTTCTCAAAGCATTTTCGTTTTACAGTTTATGTTTAGATCCATGATCTATTGTGGTTTAATTTTTATATAGAGTTTCAAAACTCTATAAGGTAGAAGGTTTTTTTGCATATGGATATTCAATTGGTGTTCTAACGGCACTTGTTAAAAGGCAACCTTTCTCCACAAACATGCCTTTGTACTTTAAAAATTTTTTTTATTGAGGTAAAATAGTCATGTAAAATTTGACATCTTTGTCAATTGTAAGTGTACAGTCTAGTGGTAATAAATAACATTTATATTCGTTTTTTCCCTTTCATTCCTCCTCTCCCTCCCCTCCTCGGCCTCTGGAAACCACCTGTCTACTCTCTATCTCATTGAGATCTAACGCCTTAGCTCCCACATATGGATGAGAACATATATTTGTCTTTTTGTGCTTGGCTTATTTTACTTAACATAATGGCCACCAGTTTCATCCATGTTACTGCAAATGAGAGGCTTTCATTCTTTTTATAGCTGAATAATATTCTATTCCTTAGCACTTTCATCGAAAAGCAATTAATTTGATTAGAAATGTATCTGTTTTTGGTAAAAAGTTTTTAAAAAAGCAATTGGTTTGTATTTTTGTGTGTCTCAAGTGGGGAAAGCAACTGGCAGTATTTTTGTGGTCGGTTTCTGAACTCTATTCTCTGTCCTACTGACTGTGTTTCTGTTACTTTATAGCACCGCACTGCCTTGATGACTGTAGCTTCATAGTGACTCTTAAAATTGGGTCGTATGAATCCTGCAGCTTTATTCTTCTTTTTCAAAATTGTTGCTGGCTATCCAAGTCCCTTTGCCTTTCCACGTAAATTTTAGAAACCATGTATCTATTTCTACAAACATTCCTGAAGGAATTTTTAGGACTGTAATTGTCCTAAATCAATAGATCATTTAGAGATAATTGACATTTTAACTATATTGAGTCTTTTATCCATGAATGTTTTACGTCTCTCTATATAGGTTTTCCTTTACTACATTGACATTTTATATTGTTCAGCAGACATGGCCTACACAAGTTTTGTTAGAATATTTCATTTTCTTTAAACTACTGTAAATGATTTAAATTTTTTTTTCAATTTCCAATTAATTGCAAGCATATAGAAATGTATTTTATATTATATAAAATACATATTAAATATAAAATAAATATATAATATAAATACAAGTATATATATATATATATATATATATATATATATATATTCCTTTTTCTTTCTTTCTTTTTTTTTTTTTTGAGATGGAGTTTCGCTCTTGTTACCCAGGCTGGAGTGCAAGGGCGCGATCTTGGCTCACCACAACCTCCGCCTCCTGGGTTCAGGCAATTCCTCTGCCTCAGCCTCCTGAGTAGCTGGGATTACAGGCACGTGCCACCATGCCCAGCTAATTTTTTGTATTTTTAGTAGAGACGGGGTTTCACATGTTGACCAGGATGGTCTCGATCTCTTGACCTCGTGATCCACCCTCCTCGGCCTCCCAAAGTGCTGGGATTACAGGCTTGAGCCACCACGCCCGGCCCTGTATATTCCTTTTTCTTCAGATAGAGTCTTGCTCTGTCACCCAGGCTGGAGTGCAGTGGGGTGATCTTGGCTCACTGCAACCTCTGCCTGCTGGGTTCAAGCGATTCTCCTGTCTCAGCCTCCTGAGTAGCTGGGATTACAGGTGCACACCACTGTGACTGGCAAATTTTTGTATTTTTAGTAGAGACAGAGCTCTACCATGTTGGCCAGGATGGTCTCGAACTCCTGACCTCAGCTGATCGCCCACCTCGGCCTCCCAAAGTGCTGAGATTACAGGAGTGAGCCACAGCGCCTGGCTGATTGGCTAGTATTTTGTTTAGGATATTTGTTTTTTATTCATGAAAGATATCGGTCTGTGATTTTATTTCACTCTACTGTCTTTATCTGGTTTTTGTATCAGAGTAATGCTGAGCCTCATAAGATATTTTGGAAAGTGTCCCTTCTTAATCTATTTTCTGGAAGAGATTGTGTAGAATTGATATCATTTCTTCTTTATATGTTTGGTAGACTACACCAGCAAAGCTATCTGGACCTCAATGTTTTTGAAGATGTCATTAAAGATTATGTATTCAATTTATTTAATGATATAGGATTGTTCAAGTTATCTATTTCTTCTTGGATGAGTTATAGTAGTTTGCAGTTTTTAAGGAGATGGTCCTTATCGATGGGTCCACTTAAGTGTATAAAGACCTTTACAGTATGCCTCATTAACTTTCTAGTGACTGCAGTGTCTGTAGAGATATTCCCTCTTTCATTCCTAAGATCAGCAGTATGTATCCTCTTTTTATTTCCTCTGTCAGTCTGACAAGAAGTTTATTCATCTTAATCTTTGTTCAAAGAACCAGATTTTGGTTGCTTTATTTTCCCCTCATTTTACTGTTTTGAATTTCATTAATTTATTTTTATATTTCTATGATTTCCTTCGTCTTCTTGCCTTCGTTTTATTAGCTCTTGTTTTCCTAATTTCTAAAGATAGACACTTTGATTGTTGAATTGGGACCTTTCTTCTTTTCTTAAATACAATTAAATACTGTAAAATTTCCCTCTAAGCATGATATAGCTGCATCCTGCAAATTTTGATACGTTGTATTCTTATTTTCATTTTGTTCAAAACATTTTCTTTCTTTTTTTCTTTTTAAGATGGAGTCTCACGCTGTAGCCCAGACTGGAGTACAGTGGCTCAATCGCAGCTCACTGCAACCTCTGTCTCCCAGGTTCAAGTGATTCTCCTGCCTCAGCCTCCCTTAGTTGGGACTACAGGCGTGTACCACCATGCCCGGCTAATGTTTGTATTTTTACAAGGTTTCTCCAAACTCCTGACCTCTGGTGATCTGCCCACCTCGGCCTCTCAGAGTTGGAATTACAGGTGTGAGCCATTACACCCAGACCAAAACATTTTCTAGTTTTCTAATTTTCCTTGAGATAGCTTTATGATCTATGGATTATTTTGGATAACTATTTAAATTAACTATTAAATTAAATCACTCAATTTCCAAGTATTTGAAGATTTTTTTCATTATCTTTCTGTTATTAATTTTTCCTTTAACGCCATTATAGTCAGATAACTTACTTTGATTTCAGTTCTTATAAATCTGTTCACATTTGTTTTGTGATCCAGGATATGGTCTATCTTGGTACACACATGTACCTGAAAAGAATGTGTATCCTACGGCTGTTATTGGATGGAGTGTTCTGTAATTGTCAGTTAGGTCCAGCTGATTGATAATTTAGTTCAAATCCTTGCTGATTTCTGTCTAATATTCCACTGATTACTAAAAGGTCAATATTGAAATCTCCAACAAAAATTGTGGAGTTGTCAATTTTTTATTTCATTTCTATCAGTCTTTGCTTCATTAGTTTTATGTATTTTATTTTTGAGACAGTTTCCTGCTCTGTTGCCCAGACTGGAGTGCAGTGGCACAATCTTGGCTCACTGAAGCCTTGGCTTCCCATGCTCAAGTGAACCCCTCATCTCAGCCTCCCAAGTAGCTGGGAATACAGATGCATACCTCCACACCCAGCTTTTGTAGAGATGGGGTTTTACCATATTGCTCAGGCTGGTCTTGAATGCTTGAGCTCAAGCGATCCACCTGCCTCGGCTTCCCAAAGTGCTGGGATTATAGGTGTGAGCCACCACACCTGGACTGCTTCATGTATTTTGAAGCTCTGTTGTTATGTGCATACATATTTAGGATTGTTATGCCTTCTTGATGATTTTACTTTTATCATTATACAATGCCTCTCTTTAATCTCTGGTAATTTTTCTCACTCTGAAGTCTACTTTGATTAATATTACTATAACCACATCAGCCTTCCTTCCTTCCTTCCTTCCTTCCTTCCTTCCTTCCTTCCTTTCTGTCTTGCTCTGTCACCCAGGCTGGAGTGCAGTGGCACGATTGCAGCTCACTGAAACCTCTGCCTCCCAGGTTCAAGCGATTCTCCTGCCTCAGCCTCCTGAGTAGCTGGGATTACAGGCGTCTGCCACCATGCCCAGCTAACTTTTGTATTTTTAGTAGAGACAGGGTTTCACCATGTTGGCCAGACTGGTCTTGAACTCCTGACCTTAGGTCTTCTGTCTGCCTAAGCCTCCCAAAGTGCTGGGATTACAGATTTGAGCCACTGTGTCTGGCCTCGCTTTCTTTCGATCAGTGTTTGCATGTTGTATCATTTTATATCCTCCTAACATGTGTATATATATATCAGAAAATATTATATTGAATATGTGTGTGTGTGTATATTTTTTTCTTTTTTTGAGACAGAGTCTCTTTCTGTCTCCTAGGCTACAGTGCAGTGGCACAATTTCGGCTCAGTGCAACCTCCACCTTCTAGGTTCAAGCGATTCTCATTCCTCAGCCTCCCAAGTAGCTGAAGTACAAGCATGTGTTACCATGCCTGGCTAATTTTTGTATTTTCAGTAGAGACGGGGTTTCTCCACATTGCTCAGGTTGATCTCAAACTCCTGAACTCAGGAAATCTGCCTGCCTCGGCCTCCCAATATGATAGAATTATGGGGGTGAGCCACCACACCCAGCTTATACCCTTACATTTAAAGTGGGTTTCTTGTACACAGCATGTAATTGGTTCTTGATTTTTAAAAAATCCTATAATTGGTGTTTTTAGATTATTGACATTTAATGCTGTTATTGATATGTTTGGATTTAGGTCTACCATTTTATTATTGTTTTCTGTTTTTTTCTCTCTGTTTTTCATACTTCTGTTTTCCCTGTCTCTTCTTTTGGATTATTTGAAAATTTTAAATACTCAATTTTAATTGCGCTAGTGAATTTTGACTATTTTTGGTATTTGTTTTATTTATTTTTAAAAGAAGAAAAAAATCCATCTTCTAAAGTTGCTTCTGATTTGGTTTTCTGCTTAGGAGGAAAGGATAAAAATGGAAGAGAATATGAAACAGAGAACTCTGAGTATAATTTCTTTCCAGTTCCTACTCCCAAAATAGGTTTGACGCAGCCAGTTGACATCATACAGTGGTATAATGGACAATTTTTTGACTTTACAATGTGTTTATTGGGGTATTAAATGCATTTTTGACTTATGATATTTTTAACTTATGATGGGTTTATTGGGGTCTAACCCCATATTGAGTTGAGGAACATTTGTGTGTGTGTGTGTGTGTGTGTGTGTGTGTGTGTGTGTGTGTATTCAATTTACTGTCTGTGTGTGTATTCAATTTACTGTCTGGTAATATTTCATTTTAGCATGAAGGACTCTTTTCCATATTTTTTGTAAGGCGGGTCTGCTAACAGCAAATTCTCTCAGTTTTTGTTTACCTGGAAATGTCTTGATTTCTCTTTCACTTTTGCAAGATAGTTTTGCTGGGTATAGAATTCTTGGCTGAAGCTGGGCATAGTGGCGTGTGTCTGTAATCCCAGGTGGGAAGATTACTTGAACCAAGGAGATGAAGGCCAGCCTAGGAAATATAATGAGACACCATCTCTTTTAAAAAAGGTAATTGTTTGGAAGTATTAATAAGCTAGACAAATTTAGTGAGAGTGATAAAAAAATTCTTGGTTGAGAGATTTTTTTCTTTCAACATTTTGAATATATCATATCATTGCCTTCTGGCCTCCATGGGTTCTAATGAGAAATCAGCTGTTAATCTTATTGAGGATCCCTTATATATCCGTTATATGTGATGAGTTGCTTCTTCGGCTGCTTTCAAGATTCTCTCATTGTTTTTAGACAATTTGACTATGATATGTAGTGTGCATCTCTGAGTTTATCCTACTTAGAGGTCATTGAGCTTCTTGGTTGTGCAGATTAATGCTTCTTAGTAAATTTGGGAAGCTTTTGGCCTCTATTTATTTATTTACTTATTTATTTTTAAAACAGAATCTCGCTCTATCACCCAGGCTGGAGTGCAATGGTGCGATCTTGGCTCACTGCAACCTTTGCCTCCAAAGTTTAAACGAGGTGCTTCAGCCTCCCAAGTAGCTGGGATTATAGGTGCCCGCCACACACACATGGCTAATTTTTGTATTTTTAGTAGAGACAGGGTTTCATCATGTTGGCCAGACAGGTCTCAAACTCCTGACCTCATGATCCGCCCATCTCCACCTCCCAAAGTGCTGGGATTACAGGCATGAACCACTGCACCTGGCCCATTATTTCTTCAAATATTATTTCTGCTCCTCTCTTTGTCTTCTATATCTGAGGTTCCCATTATGTGTTTGTTGGTATAACTTGCCGGTGTCCCATAGGTGTCTGAGGCTTTGTTCATTTTTCTTCATTAGGGTGGTTGTTTTCTGTGCCTTAGCCTGGATAATCTCATTTGACTTCAAGTTTTATGATTCTTTCTTTTGACAATTCAACTCTGCTGTCTCAGTTGGCCAGTGCTGTCCTAACAAAATACTATAGACTGGGTGGCTTAAACAAAAGAAATGTATTTTCTCACAATTCTGCAGCCAGCATGGTCAGGTTCTGGTGAGAGTTTTCTGGCTGGCTTACAGATGGCCACTTTCTCTCTGTGTGCCATGGCCTTTCTTCACTGTGTGCACATGGAGGAAGAGGGGGAGGGAAGAAAGGGGAGGGGAAAGAGAGACAGTGAGTGATCTTCCTCTTCTCACAAGACCATCCATTCTATCAAATTAGGTGAACATACTTAGAACCTCATTTAACTTTAAAACCTTCCTAAAACCCCATCTCCAAATACAGTCATGATAGAGGTTAGGGCTTCAACATATAAAGTTTTGGAGAAGACAGTTTAGTCTTATTTGGTTCTTTTTTACAAATTAATTTTTATCTCTTTGTTTTCTCTGTTTGGTGGAACATTGTCCCCATTCTTTTAATTCTTTAGACATAGTTTTCTTTAATTCTTTTAACGTATTATAATAGCTGACTTCAAGTCTTGTCTAATATGTTCAGTGTCTGTGCTTCTTCAGTACACTTTCTATTGACTGCTTTTTCCCCCATGTATGGGCCACACTTAACTATTTCTTTTTTTTCTTTTTTTTTTTTTTTTTTTTGAGATGGAGTTTCGCTCTTGTTACCCAGGCTGGAGTGCAATGGCGCGATCTCGGCTCACCGCAACCTCCGCCTCCTGGGCTCAGGCAATTCTCCTGCCTCAGCCTCCTGAGTAGCTGGGATTACAGGCACACGCCACCACGCCCAGCTAATTTTTTGTATTTTTAGTAGAGACGGGGTTTCACCATGTTGACCAGGATGGTCTCGATCTCTCGACCTTGTGATCCACCCGCCTCGGCCTCCCAAAGTGCTGGGATTACAGGCTTGAGCCACCGCGCCCGGCCACACTTAACTATTTCTTTAATTTTTTGTTGAAAACTGAGCATTTAAAATAATATGGCACCTGTGGAAAGCAGATCACCCAGGTTTGTTTTGTTGCTGTTTTTTTTTTTTTTTTTTAAATCACTTTCCTGGACTAATCCTGCAGTCTGTGTACTTTTTCATGCTTGTCTACTGAATCTCTACTTGGACAGCTTAGTGGTTGCCTAACGACGGGACATATTTCCATAAACTCCATGAACCAATAAATCTCCCAGCCTTTTTGAAGGTCTCTCTGTGTATTGGTATTATGGCTTCAATGCTCTGGCAGGCAGTTTACAACTGTGCCTTAACCTTCACTTTATGCTTGTATTGTACAGAGCCTCAAAGTCAAAGATGAGAGATCAGGGCCTTCTCTTTCCTGGGCATATGTATAGCTCTGCACATGCATATGGCCTTCTAGCTCTTGGGGAATATTCAGGGCTTTTCTGAGCCTTCTATGGGCATCTCATTCCCCAGGGTTTTTGTTGTTGTTGTTGTTGTTGTTGTTGTTGTTGTTGTTGTTGTTGTTGTTTTAGTATTTTTGTTACACACTGGTAATGCTGCCTCAGGCAGCTGCACTGTTAAACAATTGCTGCTAATTATTTTTGATAATGCTCTGCAGACAAGACTGTTTGCACAGAGTTAGCCCTGAGTTAGGTAAAATAAAAACAAGCTCTAAGAATAGAGCTTCTCAGAGAGTTTCCTGATAGGTGCAATACTGACAAATTCTTTGGGGGTGGGGCTTTTCGGAAATTAAAGCCCGTTTTTGTTCTCCCTAGAGGTGGCTACATTGCTGGTTTTCACAGCTATCACAGTTGCAAGGCTGTTGTTTTTCATGGTGAGCGTGGGGCTGCCAAAAAGGGTTGGAACTGTAACAAGCTGAAATATCACAAAGCTCTGCATTACTGAGATTAAGCCATTATCTTCAAATTGTTGCAAGCCTCTGGTTATTTTCCAGAGTTCTGAAAAAGTCGATTTTGACAGTATTTTTTTTACAGATATTATTACTTGAGACTAGATTCAGTTATTTTCCAATTTTTTAATTGCTGTAAAATACACATAACATGGCCAGACATGGTGGCTCATGTCTGTGATCCCAGAACTTTGAGAGGCCAAGCCAGAAGGATTTCTAGAGCCTGCAAAGTTAAGGCTGCAGTGAGCCATGACTGTGTTACTGCACTCCAGCGTGGACAACAGAGTGAGATCCTGTCTCTTAAAAAAACAAACAAAAATGCCGGGCGCGGTGGCTCAAGCCTGTAATCCCAGCACTTTGGGAGGCCGAGGAGGGTGGATCACGAGGTCGAGAGATCGAGACCATCCTGGTCAACATGGTGAAACCCCGTCTCTGCTAAAAATACAAAAATTAGCTGGGCATGGTGGCACGTGCCTGTAATCCCAGCTATTCAGGAGGCTGAGGCAGGAGAATTGCCTGAACCCAGGAGGCGGAGGTTGCGGTGAGCCGAGATCGCGCCATTGCACTCCAGCCTGGGGTAACAACAGCGAAACTCCCTCTCAAAAAAAAAAAAAAAATCACTTAACATGAAACTTTCCTCTCAACCATTTTTAAGTGTACAGTTCAACATTTTGGAAATACAGTCATAATGTTGGATAGACATCACCACCACCATCTCTGCAACTCCCTTCCTTCCTTCCTTCCTTCCTTCCTTCCTTCCTTCCTTCCTTCCCTCCTTCCTTCTGTCCTTCCCTCCCTCTCTCACTCCCTCCCTCCTTTCTTCCTTCCTTCCTCTCTCTCTTTCTTCTTTTTTTCAAACTCTTGTCTGTTGCCCAGGCTGGAGTGCTGCCTCAGGCAGCTGCACTATTGGTGGGATCTCGGCTCACTGCAACCTCTGCCTCTTCGATTCAGGCAATTCTTCTTCTTCAGCCTCCCGAGTAGCTGGGACTACAGGCACACACCACCACACCCAGCTAATTTTTGTACTTTTAGTAGAGACAAGATTTCACCATGTTGGCCAGGCTAGTCTGGAACTCCTGACCTCAGGTGATCTGCCTGCCTTGGCTTCCTAAAGTGCTTGGATTACAGGCATGAGCCTCCAAGCCTGGCCTTTTAGTTTTTTCAGTTGTTTTGAGACAGGTTCTCACTTTGTTGCCCAAGCTGGAGGGCAGTGGTGTGATCACAGCTCACTGCAGTCTTGACCTTCTAGGCTCAAGTGATCTTCCACCTCAGCCTTCCAAGTGACTAGGACGACAGGCGTGCACCAACTCATTGGCTAATTTTTTACTTTTTGTAGAGATAAGGTCATGTAATGTTGCCTAGGCTGCCTTAAACTCCTGGCCTCAAGCAATCCTCCCACCTTGGCCTCCCGAAGTGCTGGGATTACAGGCATGAGCTACCTGTGCCCAGCCATTCACAACTCTTTTCATCTTGTAACTGAAACTCTATATCCATTGAACATTAACTCCCCATTTCTCCTCCCTGCAGCCTCTGGCAACAACCATTATGCTTTCTAACTGTATGATTTTGACTATTCTAAGTATCTTATGTAGGTGGAATCATATAGTACTTATCTTTTTGTGATTGGTCTGTTTCACTTGGCATAATGTCCTCAAGTTTCCTCCATGTTATAGCATATTGCAGAGTTTCTTTCCTCTTTATGGCTGAATGAATTCTATTGTATATATTTTTCTATAGCACATTTTACTTATCTTTATATCTGCTGATAGCCAATTTAGTTTCTTCCATATTTTAGCTATTGTGAATAATGCTGCTTTGAACATGGATGCACAAATATCTCTTCAAGACCCTACTTTCAATTCTTTTGGGTATATACCCTGAAGTGAAATTTCTAGATCATATGGCAGACAATTCTATGTTTAAGTATTTGAGAAAGTGCCATACTGTTTTCCACAGCAGCTGTACCTTCTTATATTACCACAGACCATGAATGAGGATTCCAGTTCCTCCACATCTTTGCTAACACTTTTTCTTTTCTTCTTCTTTTTTTTTTCAGTTTTTATTATTTATTTATTTATTTATTTATTTATTTTGAGACAGTCTTCCTCTGTCGCCAAGGCTGGAGTGCAATGTCACTCTCTTGGCTCACCGCAACCTCCTCCTTCTGGATTCAAGCAATTCTCATGCCTCAGCCTCCCAAGTAGCTGGGATTACAGGTGAGCGCCACTACGCCCCTCTAATTTTTGTGTTTTTAAGTAGAGACAGGGTTTCACCATGTTGGTCAAGCTGGTCTCAAACCCCTGACCTCGTGATCTACCCACCTCAGCCTCCCAAAGTGCTGGGATTACAGGCGTGAGCCACCGCACCTAGCTAACACTTTTTCCCTTTCTTTTTTTTCTAATAGTAGTCATCCTATTGGTTGTGAGGTGGTATCTCACTGTAGTTTTGATTTGAATTTCTTTAATGTTGCTGAACATATTTTCATGTGCTTATTGGCTATCTGTATATCTACTTTGGAGAAATGTCTATGCAGGTCTTTTGCCGTTGTTTTTGTTTTGTTTTGTTTTGTTTGAGATAGTCTCACTCTGTTACCCAGGTGAGAGTGCAGTGGTGCAATCTCAGCTCACTGCAACCTCCGCCTCCCAGGTTCAAGTGATTCTCCTGCCTCAGCCTCCTGAGCAGCTGGGACTACAGGCGCAGGCCACCATGCCTGGCTAATTTTTTTGTATTTTTAGTTTAGACAGGGTTTCACCATATTGGCCAGGCTGGTCTCGAATTCCTGACCTCATGATTCACCTGCCTTGGCTTTTCAAAGTGCTGGGATTACAGATGTGAGCCACTGTGCTTGGTCTGCCCATTTGTTAATCAGGTCTTTTGTTTTTCTGTTGTTGAGCTTTAAAAGTATCTATATGTCTGACTATTAAGCCCTTGTCAGATTTAAAATTTGAATTTTTTTCCTATTCTGTGGGTTGTTTTTAAATGCTGTTTATATTGTCTTTTGAGGCACACAATTAAAAAATTTTCAGAGTCCAATTTGTCTATTTTTTATTTTGTTGTCTGTGCCTTTGGTGCCATATTCAAGAAATCATTGCCAAATCTAATGTTGTAAAGATTTTAGCCTACATTTTTTTTTTCAGGAGTTTTATAGTTTTTGCTCTTATGTTTAGGTTATTAATCCATTTTGAGCTAATTTTTGTAGTGTTACATAAAGGTCCAACTTCATTCTTTTGCATGTGTATATACATTTTTCCCAGCACCATTTGTTGAAAAGACTGTCCTTTCCCTATTGAATGGTTTTGGCATCATGTGAAAAATCACTTGCCCATATATGGGAGGGTTTCTTTCTGAGTATTCTGTTCTATTCACTGGTCTATATATCAGCATCACAGCGTTTTTGTTTTGTTTTGTTTTTGTTTGTTTTTACTATAGCCTTGTAGTAAGTTTTGAAATCAGAAACTGTGAGTTCTCCAATTTTGTTTTTCTTTTTCAAAATGATTTTGGCTATTTGGGGTCCCTTAAGATTTCATATAAATTTTAAGATGGGTTTTTCTATTTTTGCAAAAAACATCGTTTTACAGAAATCTTGCAAATTTTGATAGAGATTGCATTAAATCTGTGGCTCACTTTGGGTAGTATTGACATCTTACCAATATTAAGGGCTGGGTGGCAGTGGCTCATGCCTGTAATCCCAGCACTTGGGGCGGTCGAGGTGGGCAGATCACGAGGTCAGGAGTTCCAGACCAGCCTGGCCAACATGGTGAAACCGAGTCTATACTAAAAATACAAAAATCATCTGGGCATGGTGGTGGGCGCCTGTAATCCCAGCGACTTGGGAGGCTGAGGCAGGAGAATTGCTTGAACCTGGGAAGCGGAGGTTTGCAGTGAGCCGAATCTGCACCATTGCACTCCAGCCTGGGTGACAAAGCAAGACTGTCTCAAAAAAAAAAAAAAAAAAAAAAAAAAAAAAAATTAAGTCTTCCAATTCATGAACATGAGATGTATTTTTCATTATTTATGTCTTCTTTAACCTCTTTCAGAAATTTTGGCAGTTTTATTTGTACTAGTATTTTACCTTCTTGTTAATTCCTAAGTATTTTATTCTTTCTGATGCCATTGTAAATGGAATTGTTTTAGTAATTTCCTTTTCAGATTGTTCATTGATAGTGTATAGAAATGCAACTGATTTTTGTGTGTTGACTTTGTATCCTGCTATTTTGCTTAATTCATTTATTAGCCCTAACAGCTTTTTGTGTGTCTGGAATCTTTAAGGTTTTCTACATGTAAGATAATATAATCTGTGAATGGAGATAGTTTTACTTCTCCTTTTCTAGTTTAAATGCCTTTTATTTCTTTTTCTTTTCTAATTACTTTGGCTAGACATTCCAGTACTATGTTGAATAGAAGTGATAAAAGTGAGCTGGGCACAGTGGCTCACACCTGTAATCCCAACACTTTGGGAGGCCGAGGTGGATCACCTGAGGTTAGGAGTTCAAGACCAGCCTGACCAATATGGCAAAACCCTGTCTCTACTAAAACAACACAAAATTAGCTGGGCGTGGTGGTGGTTGCCTGTAATCCCAGCTACTCAGGAGGCTGAGGCATGAGAATTGCTTGAACTCAGGAGGCAGAGGTTGCAGTGAGCCTAGATTGCACCATTGTACTCCAGCCTGGGCAACAAGAGTGAAACTCCATCTCAAAAAAAAAAAAGTTTCTAGAAGTGATAAAAGTGAGCATCCTTGTCTTGTTCCCAATTTAAAGAAATGCTGGGCTGGGCGCGGTGGCTCAAGCCTGTAATCCCAGCACTTTGGGAGGCCAAGGCGGGTGGATCACGAGGTCGAGAGATCGAGACCATCCTGGTCAACATGGTAAAACCCCGTCTCTACTAAAAATACAAAAAATTAGCTGGGCATGGTGGCACGTGCCTGTAATCCCAGCTACTCAGGAGGCTGAGGCGTGAGAATTGCTTGAACTCAGGAGGCAGAGGTTGCAGTGAGCCTAGATTGCACCATTGTACTCCAGCCTGGGTAACAAGAGCGAAACTCCGTCTCAAAAAAAAAAAAAAAAAAAAAATGAAATGCTTTCAGCTTTCCATCACTAAGTCTGATGTGTGCTATGGGTTTTTCATATATGCCTGTTACTATGTTGAGGTAGTTTCATTCTATTTCTAGTTTGTTAAGTGTTTTAATCATGAACCAGTGTTGAATTTTGTCAAGTGCTTTTTGATGATGTGTTTCATGATTATCTCAATCATTTTTTTATTCATTCCATTAATGTCATAATATACTTCTTTTTATTTTTCTTTTTTTTTTTTTTTAAATAAAGATGGGGTTTCACCATATTGGTCAGGCTGATCTTGAACTCCTGACCTCACGTGATCCACCTACCTCAGCCTCCCAAAGTGCTAGGATTACAGGCGTGAGCCAGCATGCCCGGTGTAATATATGTTCTTAATTTTCATATGTTGAACAATTCTTGTATTCCAAACCATACTTACCTTCCTCCTGGTCATAGTGTATAATCCTTTTAATATGCTGCTGAATTTGATTTGCTAGTATTTTGTTGAGTTTTTTTTGCACTGATTTTCATAAGGAATATCGGTTTGTAATTTTCTTGTAGTGTCTTTGTCTAGTTTTGGTATCAGAGTAATTCTGGCCTCATAAAATGAGTTAGGAAGTATGCCTTCCTGTTCAATTTTTTTTTTTTTAAGTTTGAAATTAATTCTTCTTTAACTGTTTGATAGAATTCGCCTGTGAAGCCATCAGGTCCAGGGATTTTCTTTGTCAAGAGAAATTTTTGATTACTGATTCAATCTTCTTACTAGTTATAAGTCTATTCACATTTTCCATTTTTTGTGATTTAGTGTTAGTAGGTTTTGTGTTTCTGTAAGTTTATTCATTTCATCTGGGTTATCCAGTTTGTTGGCATGCAGTTGTTCATAATATTCTCTTATAATCCTTATTTTTCTAGAATTGGTAGTAATGGCTGCATTTTCATTTCTGATTTTAGTAATTTTAGTTTTTTTCTTCATTCATCTAGCTAAAGGTTAATCAATTTTGTTAATCTTTTACAAGAACTAATTTTTAACTTCATTGATTTTCTCTATAGTTTTTCTTTTTTCCTTTCTTTTCTTTTCTTTTCTTTCTTTCTTTCTTTTTTTTTTTTTTTTTTTTTTGAGACAGAGTCTTGCTCTGTTGCCCAGGCAGGAGTGCAGTGGCGCAATTATGACTCACTGCAACCTCCACCTCCAAGGTTCAAGCAATTCTCCTACCTCAGCTCCCAAGTCGCTGGGATTACAGGAGGCCTGTTTTCTCTGTTTGTGTGTTCCTTATCTCTGCTCTAATCTTATCATTTCCTCCCTTGGGCCAGCTTTGGGTTTAGTTTGTTCTTTTTCCCCTAATCCCTCTCTCCCTTCCTCCCCTGCCCACCTCTCCCCTCTCCTCCCTTCCCCTCCCCTCTCCTTTCTCCCTTCCTTCCTTTCTTCTGAGACAGTTTGGCTCTTGTCCCCCAGGCTGCAATGCAATGGCACAACTTCAGCTCACTGCAACCTCTGCCTCCCAGGTTCAAGTGATTCCCCTGCCTCAGTCTCTTGAGTGGCTGGAATTACAGGCACATGTCACCATGCCTAGCTAATTTTTGTATTTTTAGTAGAGATGGGGTTTCACCATGTTGGCCAGGCTGCTCTCAAACTTCTGACCTCAAGTGATCTGCCTGCCTCAGCCTCCCAAAGTGCTAGAATTACAGGTGTGAACCACCGCGCCCGGCCCCTAGTTTCTTGAGCTGTAGAGTTAGATTGCTGATTTTAGATCTTTCTTGTTGTTTTAATGTAAGCATTTATTTATAGCTGTAAATTTCTCCCTTAGCACTGCTTTCACTGCATCTCAGAAGTTTTGGTGTGTTTTTTATTTTCCTTCACTAAGTATTTTTCTAATTTCCTTATGATTTCTTCTTTGTCCATTAGTTGTTTAAGAGTATGTTGTCTAGCCGGGCTTGGTGGCTCAAGCCTGTAATCCCAGCACTTTGGGAGGCCGAGGCGGGTGGATCACGAGGTCAAGAGATCGAGACCATCCTGGTCAACATGGTGAAAACCCGTCTCTACTAAAAATACAAAAAATTAGCTGGGCATGGTGGCGCGTGCCTGTAATCCCAGCTACTCAGGAGGCTGAGGCAGGAGAATTGCCTGAACCCAGGAGGTGGAGGTTGCGGTGAGCCGAGATCGCGCCATTGCACTCCAGCCTGGGTAACAAGAGTGAAACTCCGTCTCAAAAAAAAAAAAAAAAAGAGTATGTTGTCTAATATCTACAAATGTGTGAGATTTCCAGTTTTACTTCTGTTATTTATTTCTGACTCCATCCCACTGTGATTGGAAAAGATACTTTGTGTGATCCCTATCTTTTAAAATCTGTTGGTACTTAGGTACTTAATTTGTGGTCTAACATATGGTCTATCCTGGAGAATGTTTCATGTGCATTTGTGAAGAATGTGCATTAGGTCATTGTTGAGTGCAGTGTGCTATACATGTCTGTTTGAACTGATTGCTTTATTATGCTGTTTAGCTCCTGCATTTTCTTATCTTTTATCTGGTTGTTCTATTCATCATTGCAAAGAGGATATTGAAACTTCTAACTATAGTTGTAGAACTGCCTATTTCTCCCTTTAATTCTGGCCATTTTTTGCATCATATATATATGTGTTTGTTTGTTTGTTTTGAGATGGAGTCTTGCTCTGTCAACCAGGCTGGAGTGCAATGGTGCAATCAAGGCTCACTGCAATCTCTGCCTCCTGGGTTTAAGTGATTCTTCTGCTCCAGCCTCCTGAGTAGCTGGGACTACAGGTGCATGCCACCACACCCAGTTAATTTTTTTTTTTTTTTTTTTTTTTTTTTGAGATGGAGTCTTGCTCTGTCACCCAGGCTGGAGTGTAGCGATTCAGTCTTGGCTCACTGCAATCTCTACCTCCAAGGTTGAAGTGATTCTCCTGCCTCAGCCTCCCGAGTAGCTGGGATTACAAGTGCATGCTACCATGCCTGGCTAATTTTTGTATTTTTAGTAGAGACAGGGTTTTGCCATGTTTGTCAGGCTGGTCTCGAACTCCTGACCTCAGGCAATCCACCTGCCTTGGCCTCCCAGAGTGCTGGGATTACAAGCATGAGCCACCTCGCCCAGCCAATTTTTGTATTTTTAGTAGAGATGGGTTTCGCCATGTTCGCCAGTCTGGTCTCCAACTTCTGACCTCAGGTGATCTGCCTGCCTTGGTCTCCTAAAGTGCTGAGATTATAGGCATGAGCCACCATGCCCGGCCTGCATCATATATTTTGATGACCTCTCATTAGGTGTGTATATGTTTATCATTACTATAACTTCTTGCTGTTTTGAACCTTTAATATGTAATATCATTGTCTCTTATAACCTTTTTTGATTTAAAATCTATTTTGTCTGCTATTAGTCTAGCCACCTTACTCTCTTTTGGTTACTATTTGCATGGAATATCTTTTTCCGTATTTTCACTTTCGATCTGTTTGTGTTTTGGGATCTAAAATGGGTCTCTTATAGACATCATAAAACAGATCATGTGGATTACTTTTTTCATTCTGCCAATCTTCATCTTTTTGATTGACAAATTTAATTTGTTTACATTTAAAGTAATTATTGATAAGGAGGGACTTATTTCTCTCATTTTGTTTTATGTTTTCTTTTTTACTCAATTCAATTAATTGATTTTTTGAGACAGTCTCTGTCACAGAGGCTGGAGTGCAGTGGCATAATCTTGGCTCACTGTAACTTCCATCTCCCAGGTTCAAGAAATCCTCCCACCTTAGCCTCCTCAGTAGCTGGGACCACAGGCACATGTTAGCAATTTTTGCATTTTTAGTATAGACAAGGTTTCACCATGTTGGCCAGGCTGGTCTCAAACTCCTGGTCTCAAGTGATCCACTTGCTTCAGCTTCTCAGAATGTCAGGATCACAGGCATGAGCCACCATGCCCAGCACATTACATGTTTTTTATATGCCTTATAGCTTTTTTGTCCCTCACTTCTTGCATTATTGTTCTTTTTCATATTTTATGTATTTGGGGGTAGTAAAATGTTTAAATTCTTTCTCATTTCTTTCTATGTATATTCTCTAGCTATTTTCTTTGTGGTTACCATTAGGATTACATTTAACATGATAATCCTGTGATAGTACTCTAATTTGAATTTACGCCAGCTTAACTTCAATAACATACAAAAACTCTGCTTCATTACATACAACACTGTATTCACCTCTTTCGGTTGTTGATGTCACAAAATTACACGTCTATACATTGTGTATCCCTAAACATAAACTAAAGAAGCAGCCTCTTTGTCTGGGGTAAATACCTGGGTGGGGTTCACTGTCTCACACTGAGAAGATTAACAACAGTGACACACACACACACACACACACACACACACACACGGAGTGGGTTAGGGAGTGGAAAGTTAATAGGCAGAAGAAAGGAGAGAGGAGAGCAAGTTTCTCTCTTGTGAGAGAGAGGTGGCCAAAAGGGAAGAGGTGGCCTGCGGCAGACCGCAGCAGATTTTATAGGCAGGCCTGAAGAGGCGGTGTCTGATTTACATAGGGCTCACAGATTGGTTCAGCCAGGTGTGACATTTACATAGCATTCAGGGAAGGCTGATTGCCCCACCCTAATCTTATTACTAAACAGACTTTCCCCACTTGGCAAGTGCCATCTTGTCTGCTCTTTACTGTACACGTGGCTGGCAAAGAGAAGAGGAGATGGAGCCACCATTTTGATCGTGCCAAGTCACAGGTAGCCTTTTTTTATTGGTTCAACTGCCGGCAATCACTGGGTCAAGCTTCTAGCTTGGTTGTCTATGTCTAAAGCTCGATTTTACAGGCTGCTCTTTGTTAGAAAAGAAAGTAATTTGGGGGCTGCTTTTCATTAAAAGGAAAACCTTACCGAGGATTCCTGTACGCTATCTGCCTAAGTTCCCTTTTCTTAATTCCTGTATCACTAATATTTTGTAAATGCATTAGTCTCCTAAATTATACAGAAAACAAAATATAGAATTGCAAACCAAAGTTGAAATAATACTGGTTTTTAGGCTAATTGTTTTTAAATGTATTCATCTCTCACATCATATAAAAAATAAAAAGTGGAATTACAAGCCTTTGTGGTAATAATGCTAACTTTTATAACTGTCCATGTATTTACCTTTATTTTTATCTTTATTTTTTTCATATGGCTTCATATTATGGCCTGGTGTCCTTTCATTTCACCCTATAGGACTTCCTTGAGCATTTCTTGAAAGGCAGATTTAGTGGTAACAAAAGCTCTCAGCTTTTGTTTATCTGGGAATGTCTTCATTTTTTCCTCACATTTTTTTTTTTTTTTGAGACGGAGTTTCACTCTTGTCACCCAGCCTGGTGACAAGATTGCAGTGGCGCAATCTTGGCTCACTGCAACTGCTGCCTCCTAGGTTCAAGCAATTCTCCTGCCTCAGCCTCCCAAGTAGCTAGGATTACAGGTGCTCGTACTTTGGGAGGCCGAGGCAGGCAGATTACTCAGGAGTTTGAGACCAGCCTGGCCAAAATGGTGGAACCCTGTCTCTATTAAATACAAAAATTAGCTGGGCATAGTGGCAAAAGGCATAAATTTACAGATTCAAAAAGCTTATAAATTCTCAAACAGCAAATGCCCAAAGAAATCCACTCCTAAATGCATCATAACCAAACTGCTAGAAACTAAAGGCAAATAAAATATTTTAAAAACAGCCAGAGAAAGTTGTCAGAATCAAAATGGAGTCACTTATTTTAAACATAAGTTTAAATAAACTTATGTTTAAACTCTTGACAGGCCAGGTGCAGTGGCTGCAATCCAGCACTTTGGGAGCCCGAGGTGAGTGGATTACCTGAGGTCAGGAGTTCAAGACCAGCCTGCCCAACCTGGTGAAAACCTGTCTCTAATAAAAATACAAACATTAGCTGGGCATAATGGCACAGGTCTGTAATCCCAGCTACTCAGGAGGCTGAGGCAGGAGAATCGCTTGACCCCGGAGACGGAGGTTGCAGTGAGCTGAGATCACACCACTGCATTCCAGCCCAGGTGACAGAGTAAGACTCCATCTCAAAAAAAAAAACCTCTGACAAACATAAATGCCTGATAACAAGAACTAACACAAAAGACTACAAAAATCACAATCTTCCGCAAAAGCCATCACAACCTAACAACAACAACAATAACAAATACTTCTATAAGGACATCTGCCTAGCAACTGTCTGTCCAGACTTGGACTGACACCACCTTTGTTATTAAGGATCCTTGTAGTTAAGGATAATTGTCTCTAAACATTAAGTAATCCTCATTTTTCCTCAAAAATTTTTGGTCTTCCTTTACCTGTCTGAATACACATATTATTTAATGTGGTACTTGTTTTCTCATTGCAATGCATATTCTTGAATAAACATCAGTTTCTTTAAGAGTCTCTCTCTCTCTGTCTCTCTCTCTCTCTGTCTCTCTCTCTGTCTCTCTGTTATTTAGGTTGACAAAACTATGTATCACATTTAGGGGAAAAACAATTAGAATGACTATGAATTTTACATCAGAAACCATGGAGGCCAAAAAAGTAGTGAGACAAAAATTTTTTTTTTCTGGACAAAAGTCCAGAAATAGAACAGCCAATCTAGAATTCTATATCCAGTAAAAATATCCTTGAGGAATGAAAGCACGCTAAAGAGATTCTCAGAGGAAGAAAAACTAAGAGAATTTGTCACCAGCCACACTTTGTAAAATAAGGCCTAAAGATAGTTATTCAGGTATGCTAGCAGTGAAGTCATTGTGTAATAATAATTTTTAAAAAGATAGTTATTCAGGCTGAAAAGAATTGATAACAGTAAAACTAGCAATGTCAGGAATGAAGGGAAAGCAAAAGTGGTAAATAGCTAGGTAGATATATAACAGGCTATTTTTCTCCTTTTACGTTCTTTTTTTTTTTTTTTTTTGGAGACTGAGTTTCGCTCGTTACCCAGGCTGGAGTGCAATGGCGCGATCTCGGCTCACCGCAACCTCTGCCTCCCGGGTTCAGGCAATTCTCCTGCCTCAGCCTCCTGAGTAGCTGGGACTACAGGCACGCACCACCATGCCCAGCTAATTTTTTGCATTTTTAGTAGAGACGACGTTTCACCATGTTGACCAGGATGGTCTCGATCTCTTGACCTCGTGATCCACCCGCCTTGGCCTCCCAAAGTGCTGGGATTACAGGCGTGAGCCACCGCACCCGGCTCTCCTTTTAAGTTCTTACAAATACACCTGATGATTAAAAGTAAAATGCGTAACATTGTCTGGGGAAGTTGCCAGTGTGCGTAAATGTAACACATCCAACACCTACAACGTGAATGGGGGAGGGCGAAGGGGCCTATAAGGCAGTAAGGTTTCTACATTTCACTGAATGTCGCAAAATATTAATTCTCAATACACTGTGAAAGTTATTCTGGAATTGCCCTTTTTGGAAAGGCGAAGGAAGGACCTCTGGAATATAATCTTCCATAAAAACAATGAGAATACTAGCCAAACTGTCAAAATTGGGAGGAGAGGATTCTAGGAAGATGGTAAAGTAGAAAGCACCAGGAATTTGGTTTTCTACCTAGACAAAGGAAGTGACCTAGACAAAAATGGCACTGGTGGAATCTGTCTGATGTAACTATTACGGGACTCCAAAGTCTAAAGGGGGCTTGCAACATCCAGAGGAAGGCAAGGATGGTAAATTGTGGTTAATTTCAGTCTATGTCAACTCTTACCACAGCAGCAGCTACTCATCCACCACCACTCAGCTATATGGCAGACAGCTGTGCACATGTTCCTGGAGCAGCTTGCAAACATCCTGTGGGAGCCAGGGTTGGCAAAGAGGACTTTGTCCTCTGATTATGGGGGATCCATGCCCTGATCTCTCATTGCTGCTGCTTATGAGAGAGGTATAAACAAAGCAGGAAAAGCCATTGTTGTCGCAACTTCCCCTATCTGTTGCAAGCCTCTTGCCCTCTGGCTGATGTGAATTCCAGAGATTTAAAGCGCTGGTAACCTTTTTATTCCCCCCTTTTGTTTTTTGCCTTTTCTCCTTTTGGAAGCCAGACATTAAAGACTGGGACATTAAAACACACACACACACGCGCGCACACACACACACACACACACACACACACACACGACTACATATATGGAGCAAATTAGAAAGTGACTGGGCCTGCCCAGGGAAAATTTCAAAAAAGACTTGCAGAAAATTAGCCAGGTTTGGTGGTGCACACTTGTAATCCCAGCTACTTGGGAGGCTGTGGTGGGAGGATCACTTGAATCTGGGAGACAGAGGTTGCAGTGAGCAAGATTGCGCTGCTGCATGAATTGGGAAGCATCCCAAACCAGTAAAGGTTAAAGGTTCAGAGAGCTTTACCTAGCAATGGAGACAGGCTGTATTTATAGACAGAAAAATGAAGTGACATACAAAAAAACCCTGATTGGTTACAGTTTGGCATTTGCCTTATTTGGACATATTTTGGCAGTTTACATCCTGTGACTGGCTAAAAGTTTACCTGCTAGGATTAGCCCAAACTCAGCTACTTGTTACAAGAATATACTCTCGGGAGGTGGAGGCTGGCAGATCATGAGGTCAGGAGTTCGAGACCAGCCTGGCCAATATGGGGAAACACAGTCTTTACTAAAAATACATAAATTAGCCAGGCGTTGTGGCGTGTGCCTATAGTCCCAGCTACTCAGGAAGCTGAGGCAAGAGAATAGCTTGAACCTGGGAGGCAGAGGTTGCAGCGAGCTGAGATCACGCCACTGCACTCCTGGGTGACAGAGCAAGACTCCATCTCAAAAAGTAAATAAATAGGCCGGGCGCGGTGGCTCAAGCCTGTAATCCCAGCACTTTGGGAGGCCGAGGCGGGTGGATCACGAGGTCGAGAGTTCGAGACCATCCTGGTCGACATGGTGAAACCCCGTCTCTACTAAAAATACAAAAAATTAGCTGGGCATGGTGGCTCGTGCCTGTAATCCCAGCTACTCAGGAGGCTGAGGCAGGAGAATTGCCTGAACCCAGGAGGCGGAGGTTGCGGTGAGCCGAGATCGCGCCATTGCACTCCAGTCTGGGTAACAAGAGCGAAACTCCGTCTCAAAAATAAATAAATATAAATAAATAAGTAAATAAATAAATAAAATATACTCTCAAATTAGGTTACAGTTTGTTTACATATTGTTAGATTACAGCACATTATGTACGGAGACAGATTTCAGTCCGATGTAATTTAACAGTGTACAGTTCAGCAGCGTTACCTATATTCACATTGTTGTGCAAAATATGTGCATTTTAGGCTTCCTTTTAGTACAACTTGGGAGAAAACGAAGAGAAAAAAATTGGAAAACTGACTCTGGATTTGACAGTTCTTTGATTTCTGGTTTCCTTTGTCCATATTCCTGCCATCTACTTTTTACTTTACCATTTACTTTTCAGAATCCTCGGATCGCTGTCTTATGCATTCTGTCCAAGGTTTTAAATTACATTCACTGGGAGAAACAGAATGAAATGTGCTGTTTCCTTTGACAGGAATTGGAAATTCGTGTTTTTCTTTTTATTCTTGGGTATTTTATATATATGTATACACATACATATTAGAAATAAGTCATTTGTCAGATACATGTATTGTGAATGTTTTCTTCTCATTCTGTGGTTTGATTATTCAGTGTCTTAATGGTGTCTTTTTTGACTAGAAAGCTTTTCTTTTGATGAACTCCATTTTATCATTCTTTTTCTTTCTGATTAATGCTCCCTGGGTCCCATGTAAAAAAAAAAAATCTTTGTCTACACTAAGGCTATAAAAATATTTTCCTGTGTTTTCTGTTACAAGCTTTATCATTTTAGATTTTATGTTTAGGTATATGATCTATCTTAACTTAATTCGCATTTGGCATAAAGTAAGAATCAAGTTTCATGTTTACCTATATATTTATCTGTTTTTCCCAGCACTCTTCATTGGATATAGTCATATGCTTTAAAAAATAAAATTTAACTTTAACTTGACTATATTTTGAATGCATTCTCTCATTATTTAATGCTCAACATAAAAATTAAATCACTGAATTTGCTAAATATGTTAACTTTTCCAATCTAACTCATTTCCTATACCTTGTTTTATGCCTTTCAAATTAGTATTTTGAAAACGGGTCCATAAGCTCCACAAGATTACCAAAGGTGTTCATTTCACAACGCATGTTAAGAAGGCTTGGTGAGGTGAAAAGAAAGAAACTAAGCTTTAGAACATAGAGAACTAGGTAAATACCTGTTTGCTGCTTCCTAGCTCTGTAACCTTGAGCACATCACTCAGCTTTCATTCATATTCCACACTTCCACAGATTCAGTAAATATCTATTGAGCACCCACCACCAGCCTCTGTTAAATCTACACCTCCCGTGCTCACACAATTCTCTTGCCTCAGCCGCCCAAGTAGCTGGGACTATAGGCGCACGCTGCCATACTTGGCCAATTTTTTGCATTAAAAAAAAAATAGAGACATGGTATCACCATGTTACCCAGGCTGGTCGCCAACTCCTGAGCTCAGGCAATTAGCCTGCCTCCATCTCCCGGAGTGCTGGGATTACAGGCGTGAGCCACTGCACCCTGCTCAGCCTCTGTTAAATCTTATGAATTTAATACAGACAGACAGACAAACATAATCTTTCCTGTACAGAGTTTACAACTGAGTCGGGGAGGCAGATGAGTCCACAGGCCATTACACAACACTATAGTAAGTGCTTTGATAGTGGAAGGACTGAGTGCTTTAGGAGCTCAGAGGTGGGGCTCCCAACCTAGACTTGTGACATCAGAAAAGATTTCCAGAGATAAGGACATTAAAGTGAGACCTGAGGGATAAATGGACATTAGCCTAGCAAAGAGGAGAAGCATAATCTGGGCAGGGGGCTGAACACTTGAGTCATGGCATGGTTTGTTTTGTTTTGTTCTGTTCTGTTTTTGAGATGGAGTCTTGCTCTGTCGCCCAGACTGGAGTGCAGTGGCATGATCTCTGCTCACTGCAACCTCTGCCTCCCAGGTTCAAGTGATTCTCCTCCCTCAGCCTACCGAGTAGCTGGGACTATAGATGCACCATGACCGGCTACTTTTTTTGTGTGTTCAGTAGAGACGGGGTTTCACCACGTTGGCCAGGCTGGTCTCGAACTCTTGACCTCAGGTGATCCGCCTGCCTTGGGCTCCCAAAGTGCTGGGATTCCAGGCATGAGCCACCGCTCCAGCCGAGACATGGCATGTTTAACAAACTGAGAGGAGTCAGCATGGGGAGAACTAAGGGCTAGTAGTACAAGGCACATCTGCAGAAGAGGTCATGCTGGAGGGTCTTGGAGACCATTTAAAGGACATCACCTTTAACAGCAATGGGGCATCATGGATTGATTTTAATCACTGATGGGTTGTGACAGGATCAGGTTTAACTAATTAATTAATTTTAAATTCCCTTCTTTTCACAGGTATTGAAAATTTTATTTTAAAAAATCACATTGGTTTTGTGAAGAACGCATTAGAGGGATCACAACGGGAGACAGGCACGGGGGATTGGAGATTCCTGGAGAAATTCTGCCGAGGGGAGGTGAGTGCATGAATTGTGGCAATGGGGATGGAGGTGAATGGAGAGATTTGGGATACAACTAGGAGGTAAACACTATTAAGTGTATGAGAAGCTCTGGAGCATGAAGAAGAGGGCGACTCCTCAGATTTCTAGCTGGACCAACAGGATGGATGGCAGCGCCCTTCACCAGGAAAAAAGTGAGCTGATGGGAAACTATAAGGTGAAATTCGAATTCAGGGATTTGAGGTGACTGAGTGAGGATGTCCAACAGACGTTTGGCCATACTGGCCTGAAAATCAGAAGAGAGGTTTGGGATGAAGAGCCATCTGTGTCCATATGGTTAAGATGCTATAGGCGGCATTCCTTCTTTCCTCCAGTCCTTGGTTCAAAATCTGTTGAGATGTCCCATAGGCTGGTGCTGGGGACACAGAAGGGAACAAGAACACTGGGCTCCTGCCTTCAGCCTGTGTACCATCTACCTCTCTGAACTTGTTCTCAGTCTGTCAAATGAAGGTAATGATAAGATTAAGTAAGATGAGGTCGTGCGAGGACACGTAGCACTTAAAATTTTTGTATTGGTTTCTCTTTCCCAGAGCCGGAAGAGAAGATACTCAGTTACCCTCCTTCCGCAGCCTTTTCCGGGCGGTTTTTCCGCGCAGGCGCCCCTGAACCTCCCAGGTCGAGGGGTGGGGCGGGCCGGAATCTCAGCAGCTTTTCCCGCGGCCAGGACCGGACTTCGGGAGGATCGGGGCGCCGCGCGGCCCGTGACGTCATCAGGCTGCGCGGCCCGCAGGGCGGGACCCGAGCGCGACGGCGCGGCTGGCGGACCCAGGCTGGTTTGTGGGGAAACGAAACTGAGGGAGGAGGCGGCGGCTCTGGCAGCGGCGGCGACAGTGTCGGCCTGACCCCCCCTCCCTCCGCTCCCCGGCAGCTCGCTCTCTCCCCTTAGCGTGAGTGCCGACGCGCGGCCCGGGGGGAGCGAGCGGGCGGGCGCGCGGGCTCAGCATCCTTCTCCCCTCCACCGCCGCCTGGGTCCCCCACCTTCGGTCGTGACTCTTCTCGCCTTCTGGCCCCTTATGTCTTCCCTCCTCCTCCCACCCCCGGCGTCGGCTCCCTAAAGCCTGAGCTGCCGCTGACACACGTCTCTGCGCACACATTCACACGCTCACGTTATCTTCAAATGAAGGGACATGGGAGCGCATCTCTTCTCTCTTAAAAGGGGTGGCAGTGCTAAACCAAGGCCCAGGGAGAGAAGACTGCAGAGGGGATTTGAACCCCTTTTGTGCGGAGGCAGCAGGCAGCGCCAGGCCGCCTGCCTTCCTCTTAGAAGTTCCCTGCCAGAGCATTCTTCTGGCATGTGTGGGTCACTTGAACTGGGCACTGGTTAGCTGTGTGGCCTCCTCTGCGGCTGCAGTCTTTTCCAGCGGAAGATGGTAGGGTTGGATGAGATGATTTGCAAGGCCCAAATCTAAGGTGATGTGGTTTGGGGAGGAGCATCCGCATCTCCTGCCTTTCACACAACTGTTTCCCCTCTTCTTGCACCTACTGCCACACAGTCCTCTTTGAGTTTCTTCTACTTCCAGTCTCCCTCAGAGTCACTTCAGAATAATAAGCTTTTAGCGCTTGCAATGGCTAGAGGCAGGCTCAGTGATGAGCCTTTAGCTCACCCTGGGGGCCTTTTGGGGGTGTTTAAGACTATGGCTTAAAGTGAAATGTGGCTTAGCTTGGTCTTGCTTTCTGTTGGCTCAGTGCCTCTGTCTTCCTACTTTCCTGGGACAGCCCCTGCCTGTGTCTTATTAAGAGGCTGCTTTCTCAGGAAGGAGGCGATTGTGTATTGGGTTGATTGTCTCTTCCTTGAGTTGGAAAGAGCTGAAACATGTGATCCAGGGTTTTGTGAGGTTGAGGGGATCAGTGACACTTTTGGATTTCGATACTTTATTGCTGTCTCTGCTGTGACCCATGCTGTAGGTCCGTTCTTGTCCCCCTGCACCTCACCTTCCCTAAGGATTACGGCCCAGCTGGTCGCCCACTCTGTATTGAGTCCTCAGGTCTGAGTTTTCTACAGCCAATCAGTTGTGTTTAAGCCACACTGTATTCACTACTTCCCTTGCTTGCTTTTTAACTTGACCATTCCTTAAGATTTCAGGGTTTCATAATCACTTCATTCTATCTCATTTTTTTCTTGTGCTTATCTCATGTACCTAACCATGGGGATGGATGATTAATGGTGGCATGGTGCCTGTTTCCTTTCTTTTCTTTTCTTTTTTTTTTGAGATGGCGTCTTGTTCTGCCACCCAGGCCGGAGTGCAGTGGTACAATCTCGGCTCACTGCAACCTCCACCTCAGTAATTCAAGCAGTTCTCCCGAGTAGCTGGGACTACAGGCATGTGCCACCACCCAGCTAACTTTTGTGTTTTTTTGGTAGAGATTGGGTTTCACCATGTTGTCCAGGCTGGTCTTGAACTCTTGACCTCAGGTTATCCTCCTGCCTCAGCCTCCCAAAGTGCTGGGATTACAGGCGTGAGCCACTGTGCCCGGCCTGTTTCCATTCTTTTTTGTGGAGGTGGATTTCTGTCCTTAAAATTATTGTTTTTGTAACTCAGTTCTACAGCATGGCTGCCTCCAGTCCCAATAACTTTCCCACTTTTCTGCTTCCTCAGTCTTAAGCCATTCACTACTTCCATTCCTTACTCTGCTTAAAAACTTTCCCAATTCTTTCATATTTTCAGACATGAAGTAAACCAAAACTAGTATTTTTTTTCATATTATGTAATTTCTTAATTGTTCTGGTAAAAAAATAATGCTGATGAGCTGATGAAACAGTCATTCTGGGATGGTCCCTTCACCTTGGGAATACTGGTTAATATTTATTAGATTTCATAGTTCATTTTCAGTATACATTACCATGCATGGCCAGTATTGCATCAAAAGTATACAGGCGTCCTCAAACTTTTTACACAGGGGGCCAGTTCACTGTCCCTCAGACCGTTGGAGGGCCGCCACATACTGTGCTCCTCTCACTGACCACCAATGAAAGAGGTGCCCCTTCCTGAAGTGCGGCAGGGGGCCAGATAAATGGCCTCAGGGGGCCGCATGCGGCCCGAGGGCCATAGTTTGGGGACACCTGGTATAGAATAACTACAAGTACCCAAGATCTTTTCCCCCCGTAGCTTGTGAAGTTGATCCGTGACTTTGGTATCTGACACCAGTGGCCCAGGGCTCTCTCAGTCTGTGAGCACTGCATTTTCCAGTAAAACAGCTATTACTGAAAACCAGCACTTGGCTAGCATCCTTCCTAGATCTCATTCTTTTTTTTTTTTTTTTTGAGACGGAGTTTCACTCTTGTTACCCAGGCTGGAGTGCAATAGTACAATCTCTGCTCACCGCAACCTCTGCCTCCTGGGTTCAGTCAATTCTCCTGCCTCAGCCTCCTGAGTAGCTGGGACTACAGGCACGCGCCACAATGCCCAGCTAATTTTTTGTATTTTTAGTAGAGACGGGGTTTCACCATGTTGACCAGGATGGTCTCGATCTCTTGACCTCATGATCCACCCGCCTTGGCCTCCTAAAGTGCTGGGATTACAGGCTTGAGCCACCGCGCCCAGCTGATCTCATTCTTAGGAAGAGGCTATTCAAGTGCTGGCACTGGAAGATGTGTAGAGTTGCCAAATCTCGTGCCATTGATGATTTACACTTTGGAATCCCTGCTCTGATTCCAGTGGCTCTGACCCAGGGCAGCTGACTGTCTGGATTTATGGTTACAGTTAACGATGAAGAGGAGAACTGACCCAGAATGCACTGCCCCCATCAAGAAACAGAAAAAAAGAGTTGCAGAGCTTGCCCTGAGCCTCAGCTCCACATCCGATGACGAACCTCCCTCCTCTGTCAATCATGGAGCAAAAGGTATGCGTGCTTGTGTGGTCTGAGGCCACTGGCCATTTAGTTATTTGAACTCCCAGTGTCTGGGTGGAGCACACTGTAGTCCACTGTCCGTTGCTCTCTTGAGGAAAATTAGGAATACTTTACAGAGAGATGTTGGCTACAGACTCTTTTCCCTTCTGCCATTCTCCTGCTAAGAGTGGGGAAACTTGTTTTAAATAAAAAATGGTAATTTTTCCAGAAGTTTCTTTCTGTTGTTGGTCCTTCAGTAGTTGGCACTCTTGTTGCCTTAAACCGGAGTGCTCTGTGGTCTTAATAGCTGTAAATGATCCTGGGGCCCTTTTGTAAGGGAGGGCCTCTTTGCTGCTGCAATTGAGCCTAATTCACAGTTTTCACATGCATATTGTTTTCTCAGTTCCTTCAGCAGTTGTGGTCAGGAACATCCAACTGTATTGGAGCACTGCTGTGTTCACTGCATTAAGCGTCAAAGGATTTAACTGATGTGGTTGAATCTAGCATTTTGCTTTGCCTATCTTTTAGGGTTATTCACAGTTGACAGGTGCTTTCTGAGAAGTGGTAAAATGTCTGGGAGCTTGCCTCAAATACTTTAAGGTAAATTCGCATTTACCTTGACTTACCAGCTGTATTAGTTTCCTAGGGCTGCTGTAACAAATTACTACAAACTGGGTGACACGAAACAACAGACCTTTATTCTCTCATAGTTTTGGAAGCCAGGAATCCAAAAATCAAAGTGTCGGTGGGGCCATGTTCCCTCAAAGGCTCTCGGGAAGACCTTCCTTACCACCTCTAGCTTCTGCTGGCTACTGGCATTCCTTGGTGTTCCTTGGCTTGTGGCAGTGTAACTCCAATCTCTGCCTCCACATTTCCTCTGTGTGTCTGAATCCAAATTTCCCTTTTTTTTATAAGGACATCAGTCATCGTATAGGGCCTGCTGTCATCTAGTATTACATCTTTTGATGATATCTGGAAAGACCCTATTTCCAAATAAGGTCACATTCACAGGCTTTGTAGGGGGGATACTGTATTCAACCCGCCGTACCAGCAGGCTTGCATATTGGATCCTCTGTTGGATCACTGGTAAACTAGAATGAAATTTCATGAAAGATTGGTGACTGAACGAGTGTGAAGCACCCTTTGAGGGTAGTAGGAAATACAGTTTATTCACAAGTGTTGTAAGCTTATTGAAGGGCACTCACTCATCAGCTGCTACTGAGAAGCTGGTCCAGAGAGAAGCTTGACAGGTGGTACAGTGAATGGAGCATGGGTGCGGCTGTAGTCCAGGCTGATAAGACACTCACTTGCAACTTTGTGTGTGGAGGTGCTCATGCCTTTAAAGCAAGCTTGTCCAGCCTGTGGCCCATGGGCTACCTGTGGCCCAGGATGGCTTTGAATGGGACCCAACACAAATTTGTAAACTTTCTTGAAACATAATGAGATTTTGGGGGGATTTTTTTTTTTTTTTTAGCTCAACAGCTGTCATTAGTATTAGTGTATTTTATGTGTGGCCCAAGACAATTCTTCCAGTGTGGCCCAGGGAAGCCAAAAGATTGGACACCCCTGCTTTAAAGTCACAGTAGATTCCAGGTAGGTGGGAAAGGCTGTATGTAATTGGAGTTTCTGAGTGGGAATGCAAAAACTTACTGGATGGTTCTGGAGATTCTTGAGGAAAGGGAATTTTACCTCTCACCTGGAATTTGAGCAGCGTGGTGAAGATAGAATCTCCTTGGATAGGGGTATTGGGAGAGATGGCCTGTAAGGGAAAAAGAGAGAGTATGTCTGGGGAACAAGTGATATCTAGTTCTAAGTGGAGCTTGGGGGACTTTTGCCCTCGAGTAACATCTCTTTGAAGTAAGTCAAGGACAATTCCCAGGTAAAAGAAGGAAGCCATTCTGATTTTAATTTCGAGGTTTGTGACTGAATTGAGATTACCCTTCCCCCTTCTCTAGAAGTAGTACTATATGACTCAGTAAGGATTGACTATTGCTGTTACGTGTATAGAATGGAAATCCAGGCTGGGCATGGTAGCTTACATCTATAATTCTAATACTTTCAGAGGTCAAGGTAAGCAGATTGCTTGAGCCCAGGAGTTTGATACCAGCCTGGGGAACATGGTGAAAACCCATCTCTACAAAAAAATACAGATATTAGCTGGGCATGGTGGTGGGCACCTGTAGATCCAGCTACTCAGGAGGCTGAGATGGGTGGATCACTTGAGCCCAGGAGGTAGAGGTTGCAGTGAGCTAAGATTGTGCCACGGTACTCCAGCCTGGGCATCAGAGCAAGACCCTGTCTCAAAAAGAAAAAAAAGAGTGGAAATCCAGAGATGTCCATTTCCTTGTATGTCCCTGGCAACAGGCCACTTGGTCCTTTCATTTGCAGAAAATGAGATGGGAGGCAGAGGCAAACCAACCTTGCTATATTTCCATAGGTTAGTTTATTTTAGGAAGGGGCAGCTCTGCATTGACGCAGTAACTGAGGGCAGTATCTTTATCAGCAAGACTGCTGTGCCTTCTTTCCCACCATGCCGGGGCCTGGAGTAAAAGCTCAGTAAATAGTTACTGAGTAGAACTGATAAAAGGCAACAATAGCATGTTTTCCAAGAAGCTTAAAATGTTTCACATTTTCCATTTTGCTTATCTTCTCCAGTCTGCAGAAGATCATTTCATTAAGTACTTAGCATTTATATCATCCGTGTTCTGTATCAGATTCTCTTAGGAGTCTCCTGGACAGTATACCCTGGTGGTTTGTTGTCTGCATATCCCCTGAAATGTATGCGCAGCTTTCCTATTCAAATCATTGTATTAAAGCAAGGATGTTTCCATTTACTCCAACCACTTCTACCTGAACGTAATGTTCAAATAGATGATTGAAAAATGCTCTTTAGGGAGGACAATTAGAAAAACAAAACAGTAGTTACTATTTCTATGCGGACCTTATTTCTTCTTCCTCTGCTAAATCAATGTGGTGACTCATTATTAGACCTATTTAATCAGTGTGTTTATTTTACATTATTCACATGGGAGCTGCATTGCCAGGTCAAAGACTGACGTCTGGCCAGAGTAAAGAAGAAAAGGGATGTTGTTGTCATGGCCGCCGTTGCATCATGTGATCTTTTGAGTATTTTCAAAGGAATTTGAAGGCATTTTCAAGTGTATATACACTCTTGCAGATTTGCTGACAAATAACTTTTTGAAATAAGGAGAGGCAGATGAGGTCATTTTGTTCTTCTTGGTTTTCACAGGGAAACTGTAGTGTATACCCCAAGAAAATTTCTTTTCTCCTTAGCTGTGCATCTAGTGTGGGCTCCTGGCCCTCCTGCAGCAAGTTGCTTTGGAAGTCGTCAGGCTCCTTCACCAGTATCACATTAAAGGCGCCTTCCTCTCCACCAGGTTTAATTCTTTCCTAAATAGGCTATTTGCCCTGAAACCCCATCGCTTTCCTGTCAGCCCAGATTCATGACCTTAATCAAAAGCTTCCTTTATCAGTATCTGTTTAAATTGCTCTAACAAGTTACCATTTGTCTGGCATGAAGGATAAATGGAGTCTTTAAGCAGGAATGAGTTTACTTCACAACAGTTTTTAAGCAGAATGTGATGTTTATTAAAATTCATAATTTGTTTTTCTGTATCTGTGTGCTGCTCACCTTGGCTGTTAGTGGTTGGAGCTGCCCCCCTCTTTGTGTTATCACTGTCATTTTTCAAACATAGTATCTATATTCTTTATCTTTTTTTAGAGGCAGGGTCTCACTATGTTGCCCACACTAGCCATGAACTCTTGAGCTCAGGTGATCGTCCCACCTCAGCTTTCCAAGTAGCTGGGTCTACAGGCACATGCCACTGTGACCAGCTTGTCACTGTCATTTTTTTTGCCAACAGCCAGGAGACGTTTGATTCCTCTGTAAAGTTGAACCTTTCTTCCTTGTAATGACTTAATAGTGATTTCTGTCAGGTAGAGAAGAAATCTTAAAACCCCAAATACTGTTTGGCTCTCTGGTAGGTTTTAGGAGGGGAGCTCCCTGGGAGGTAAATGGGAATGCCATCCAGCTTTGGCAAATTCTTAACGAAATTAATGAGTTTAATAGACTGACCTTATTACTCCTATTAACTTATAACCTCATTACAAAATTATCTGCTTAATGTTTGCTAAATTCTTTATCAGTCTTGAGAAGCTAAGCCTTCTCTTTATTTCCTGCTGCAGCCATGACAGTTGTCTCCCTTTCATATGAAAAGAATTACCTCAAAGGCCCCTGAGTAAGAATAAGTAGTGGCTGTAGCAGTCTGTGGACATCAGGAGTCATCTAGGGAACTTTGTCTTAAAGCATGTCAAGCTAAGAAGTGGCCTCCTATACCACATGAATAAAAGAAAAAAATAAGACTTTTTTGCTTATCTGGCACACTTCTTGATCTTACAAGGAATTGTGTGGTAGGGTGATATTTTACTCCCATTAACCTCACTTTTAGCACCTGGAAAGGATAAGGTACATTAGGTAACACCTGGAGAGAAAAAGTAGGAGGGAAAAGTCTTTGTGCCAAAATCTGATACTGGAATTTTACACCAGAGTCACCACTGATTTGCTTAGTGAGCCTTCCACTCAAATTTGGTTCTCCCTGTCATTTTTGCCCAGAGACATTCTGATGACAGAAGGAAACAAAAGATCTCTCTGAGGTTCTAGGGTGGCAGGAACCCTTTGTGATTAGTCAGGGCCCTGGATCCCTGGGCTTCCAAAAAGGAACGTTAGGGCTGTGCTTAGGGAGCTGCCCACATTTCTGGTACCACCTGTTTCTGTATTAAGCAGTACAGATTGAAGGCATGAAAGCAACCCAGTGAAGAGAATCTACACCTTTGGAGGTGCAGTTCTTTAGCATGTGGGGACTCTGTTGCAGAGTGCATCTCTGTCTGCATGAGAGAATAGATGAGAGGCCATGGAACAGTCTTGAGCCACTTAGAAGGCCTTTCCCCTCAGATCTGCTCCTGGAAGATTTCTCTGGAAAGGAACCAACCTCTTCCCAAGGTTTGGAATGGTAATCTATTTATTTATAGCTTCTTTTACCCTAATTTTCAAACTAATACATTCTGATGCCTCACAAACGCAGAAAATGCAGGAAAGCATGAAACAAAACAAATAGCACTTCACCTTTCAGTTTCCATAGTTACTCATTCTTACTAGTCTGGGTTTTCTGAGTGGCACACTCTGGCACTGTGTGATGTTTGCCAGATTGGGTCATGTAAGCAAGTCAACTCTTTGTTAAGAGAATTGGACAGCCACCTTAAAGGGAAGGGCAGATTTTGTACCTCTCATACAGGGACATTCTCAACCAAAATTTCTGCTTGCTAACTTATCAGGAGCCAGAATTTTGGTTTTCAGTTTATTCTTTCACACATGTTCACTTGTCTTTTCTTTCTTTTGTAAAATATTATATCCTTGAAAATGCATATTTATCTATTAGATTTTTAAGGTCTCTGAGGTGGTTACTTTTGCATAGTACCCCATTACATATGGCATGATCTTTTATAGAATAGGTGCTGAACCAGTGTAGTAGTCTGATCTTTTTTTTTTTTTTTTTTTTTTTTTTTTTTTTGAGACGGAGTTTCGCTCTTGTTACCCAGGCTGGAGTGCAATGGCGCGATCTCGGCTCACCGCAACCTCCGCCTCCTGGGTTCAGGCAATTCTCCTGCCTCAGCCTCCTGAGTAGCTGGGATTACAGGCATGCGCCACCATGCCCAGCTAATTTTTTTTGTATTTTTAGTAGAGACGGGGTTTCACCATGTTGACCAGGATGGTCTCGATCTTTTGACCTTGTGATCCACCCGCCTCGGCCTCCCAAAGTGCTGGGATTACAGGCTTGAGCCACCGCGCCCGGCCTAGTCTGATCTTTTAAACAGTATCAGTGTTCTGAACTATGGCAGATGTCCTAACTCAACCTGCTGGTGGTGGGGTGGGGTCACTAAATCATAGCCCCAGGAGGGTTCCCCTCTCTGTTAAGATAGAGAGATCCCATTCTCATCCTTAAACTTTTTTTTTTTTTGAGATGGAGTCTTGCTCTGTTGCCAGGCTGGAGTGCAGTGGCACAATCTCTGCTCACTGCAACCTCCGCCTCCCAGCTTCAAGCTATTCTTCCGCCTCAACCTCCTGAGTAGCTGGGACTAGAGGCTCGTGCTACCACACCGGCTAATTTTTGTGTTTTTAGTAGAGACAGGGTTTCACCATGTTGGCCAGGATGGTCTTGATCTCTTGACTTCGTGATCTGCCCACCTCGGCCTCCGAAAGTGCGGGATTACAGGCGTGAGCCACCATGCCCGGCTGTCCTTAAACTTTTGAGGCCTGAACAGCTTGCACTACTTATCAGAGGAAATATCTTAAGGAGTCATATACTCCGTGGGTCCGTAGGAAAGTGACACTTGGCTGACACAGCTCTACATTTACTACAGTAATCATTTAATTAATTTCTATTAAATGGAAAGCCTCAGTCCAGGTGTTGGGTACAGAATTGACTGTGACAGAGTTCCTGTTCTCCAGGAGTGACCCTGTCCAGTGGGGACAGCAGGTGGCAAACAATAACTGGCTCTGAGGCAGTGTGATGAGTGCTGTGCTGATGACACTGGTGCCACTGGAGCACAGTGGAGGGACAATCAGGCAGGCCTGGGGTGCTGAGGAAAGCTTCATTCTTCTTGAATGTAAGCCTATAGCAGGTTTTTGTTCTGGTAGGGAAATGAATGAATCAGTGAAGATTGGCTTCAGAATTATGATGTAATCTTCAAATTAGAAATACCTGAATAGTGAATACCTCGGGTCTATTAAAAAAAGTTTTTTAATGCCGGGCGCGGTGGCTCAAGCCTGTAATCCCAGCACTTTGGGAGGCCGAGGCGGGTGGATCACGAGGTCAAGAGATCGAGACCATCCTGGTCAACATGGTGAAACCCCGTCTCTACTAAAAATACAAAAAACGTTAGCTGGGCATGGTGGCGTGTGCCTGTAATGCCAGTTGCTCAGGAGGCTGAGGCAGGAGAATTGCCTGAACCCAGGAGGCGGAGGTTGCGGTGAGCCGAGATCGTGCCATTGCACTTCAGCCTGGGTAACGAGCGAAACTCCCATCTCAAAAAAAAAAAAAAAAAAGTTTTTTACACACCGCCTTCCATGCCTTTCCCTCAGCACTTCTCACAAGTAGCCAAATTTTGAATCAACACCCTTTCTCAGTGATGTCCCTTCTTCTTCAAAGGAATTATGCCACATTGCTGTCAGTTTTTGCATATTTATTTTAAATTGTAATAGATAATATATTCACGTGGTTCCTAAGTCAAAAAAATACAAAAAGCCACTGTAAACTCTGATGATATAAAAATGTAATTCAGGTTTCACTTTCGCTTTCAGTAGTTCCAAGTAATCGTTTTGGTATTCTGTCTCCAAGTGCCAACCCCTGAATGTGTGAATAATCGCTTTTATTGGTCTTCTTGTATATCTTCCCTTGAAAAGCTCTTTTTGCAGTTATAAAAAAATAAAAATATGTTAGCCTTATGATGGAATTGTTGAAAATGGAATCAGGCATCAATGTTTGGATATTGATATTCAAATAATAACTACCGACAGCAGAAATAACAACCGTATCTTCAGTAAATACACTTTATATTTGACAATGTACTTTTTTTTTTTTTTTTTTGAGATGGAATCTCACGCTTTTTGCCCAGGCTGGAGTGCAGTGGTGCAATCTTGGCTCACTGCAACCTCTGCTTCCTGGGTTCAAGCAATTCTGCCTCAACCTCCCAAGTAGCTGGGACTACAGGCATGTACTACCACACCTAGCTAATTTTTCTATTTTTGGTAGAGACGGGATTTCACCATGTTGGCCAGGCTCATCTAGAACTCCTGACCTCAAGTGGTCTGCCCTCCTTGGCATCCCAGAGTTCTGGGATTACAGGCATGAGCCACCACGCCTGGCCCACTATTTCACTGAATCTTTAAACAATCCTGTGAAGCAGGTATTACTGTCCCAGTTTTGTAGTGGAAGAAATTGAAAGGATAGGGAAGGAAAACTGTTATTTTTGAGTTCCCATTGTGTTAAGTCTATTAGGAACTTTCAGTGGTGACTTGCCCAAGATTACATAGCTAGTAAGACCTGGAGAATAGATTTTACCTTGGGTCATTTAATGAACTTTATGTGCGCTGTGTGTACACTGGACAGTAGTTGAATAAATGAAACTTGAACTTCTGGAGGCTATTTTGTGCCATAAACCTACCTAAACATTTTCCTTTTTCTTTTTCAGCATCTGCTACAAGCCTTAGTGGGTCTGATAGTGAGACCGAGGGGAAACAACGCAGCTCTGACTCTTTCGATGATGCATTCAAAGCAGACTCCCTTGTGGAGGGAACTTCTTCTCGCTACTCCATGTATAATAGTGTCTCCCAGAAGCTTATGGTATGTTTGTGCTTGGGTTGGGTTTCCCAAGCCTCACCAGCAGAGTGAAAGAAGGGCAATTTGTCTTGGTATGAAGAGAAGAAAGTTTAGCCATAGGTTTTCCTTTGCTTATCAGCTACTGAAATTTAGCAGCGTGTGGCCCACTCCTTGATAGAAGTATCTATCACTTTTGTATCATCTATGGGAAGCGACTGCTTAGGCCTGGTTCTGCTGGTCTGTCCAGGACTTGATCACCTTTTCGTATCCTCAGTAATGAATTCTTATTATTAACATGTGTGAATATACTTCCCTAAACATGGATGTTTGTCAGTGGGTAAAGAAGCTTCTTGCTGTGAATTTTTGCTATAGTGCAGGCGTCCCCAAACTTTTTACACAGGGGGCCAGTTCACTGTCCCTCAGACCGTTGGAGGGCCGCCACATACTGTGCTCCTCTCACTGACCACCAATGAAAGAGGTGCCCCTTCCTGAAGTGCGGCAGGGGGCCGGATAAATGGCCTCAGGGGGCCGCATGTGGCCCGTGGGCTGTAGTTTGGGGACGCCTGCTCTAGTGAGTGGTCTCAAAAGAAATGACTAAAATCCTGTTCAGTCCCAGATGCCTAAAATAAATGGAAATATTCAATTTATTCTTTTTCTGAAACAAGGCCCAATTCTCTTTCCCAACTTTCATGCCTCATTGATATATCACAAGAAGAATGGTGAGTAGGAAGACCTGTTCATATTCCTTAGTGTATTTGCAGACATTAGAGAAATCCAAGTTTACCTTCTGTCTAGCTTTAGAGATATTATAGTTGGGCCGGGTGCGGTGGCTCACACCTGTAATTCCAGCACTTTGGAAGGCTGAGGTGGGTGGATCACTTGAGGTCAGGAGTTTGAGACCATCTTGGCCAACATGGTGAAACCCCATCTCTACTAAAAATACAGAAAATTAGTTGGGTGTGGTGGCAGGTGCCTCTAATCCCAGCTACTCAGGAAGCTGAGCCAGGAGAATTGCTTGAACCTGAGAGGCGGAGGTTGCAGCGAACTGAGATCAACTGCGTTCTAGCCTGGTTAATAGAGTGAGACTTTGTCTCAAAAAAAAAAAAAAAAAAAAAAAGAAAAGAAAGAAATATTACAGTTAACCCCTCCGTTTTCTCTTGGATTCATTTAAGAATGAGAATTGTCACTGCTAAAGTCATAGGTCAGGGCTCTAGTTTGGAGGCCACAAGCTTTGGGGAAGTTAAAGATGGGTAGGCTTGTGGCTCAGTCAGTCTGTTTGACCTGGGATTAGTATTTGTGGCTACGATAGGAATTCCATACAGCTCTTTAGCTGGTAATACCTCTTTCAGAGGGGATATAGACCCTCTAGGGAAATTTAGATCTTCTTAGGATTGGAGTTCTTTTTAAATTAGGCAGGAGTCTGTGGGGTTTGGGATTCAAGTCTCTAATCTTTGGGATGTATACCTGGACTCAGTAACCCTAAAGTTTAGTGTGAGCTTATAGATAGTTGTGACATTTAAAAAACGGCGTTTGTCCCAGGGTGTTATAGTACCTCCCATACCTCACTTTTACATGAGCCAAGTTTTTAGTTCATCTTTTTTTTTTCCCTAAAATCTGCTGAGACTTCATAGTTCATCTCTTAAGTGGGCTCCTGCAAAGCCACTTATCCTTGCCTAGTAAGGCTGTTTGACTGGTTAAGGGTAAGGCAGAAGTTACTGCTTGAAGCGGTTCCCTTTTAAATTATGTTCTCTTTATCAACTGTACTCTAGATCTGCTTCTCACTTAATCAGACAAATTAGCTGGAAGAGTAAGTTGTGCGAATGTCCAATGAGATTCATCAAGTACTCTGGGTGCTTTTAATTATGGCTATGAAGTCCCTTCTCGTTTATCCAGTTTCTGGTTGCCCTAGACTTCAACCTCCAGAACAGCCAGCCACTGGGCCCACAGTTATACTACAGTTATTTATTTATGCGTTTTTTTTTCATTAGGCTAAGACAAACTTTAGACCTTACTCATCTGTATTTCTTAGGTTTTAGCACACTGTCTGGCATGTGATGGACCTAATTAATTGTGCTCCCTTACTTCTCTTTTTCAGGCCAAGATGGGCTTCAGGGAAGGTGAAGGATTGGGTAAATACAGCCAGGGTCGGAAGGACATCGTTGAGGCTTCCAATCAGAAAGGTCGAAGAGGCTTGGGTCTGACACTCCGGGGCTTTGACCAGGAGCTGAACGTGGACTGGCGAGATGAGCCAGAGGTAACTGTTATAGGGGAAGAGGAGATGGAAAAGCCACTTGTGTTTTTGGATGCATGGTTTTAAGAAGCCATATAAATAAACTAGAAATTTCCAGAGGCAGTAAGAGCAAAGTGTAACTGGTTTTTTACATGGAAAGTACTGGGGATATCCAGAATGGAAGACAGAAGGCTGGGGAAGATAGTGGGATGTGGATTTCCTCTTGCATTAGGACTGTCTGAGATCAGTGAGTAGAAGAGGCTTGGAAGGTAGTGGATGGCTCCTTAAAACCTTTAATAAGGCCAGGCGTGGTGGCTCATGCCTGTAATCCCAGCACTTTGGGAGGCCAAGGTGGGTGGATCATGAGGTCAGGAGATTCCCAAGACCATCCTGCCTAACACGGTGAAACCCCATCTGTACTGAAAATACAAAAAATTAGCCAGGCATGGTACTGCACACACCTGTAGTCCCGGCTACTCAGGAGGCTGAGGCAGGAGAATCACTTGAACCCAGGAGGCAGAGGTTGCAGTGAGCCAAGATCGTGCCACTGCACTCCAGCCTGGGCGACAGGCTGTCTCAAAATAAAACAAAACAAAAAAACTTTAATAAATAGGTAGAGCTCTCCACTAATGGACTAGGATACCTCATGAGACAGTGTGCTCTCTCTGCTGAAAGTGTTTACGCAGGCCAAGTGCACCCACTCTCTCATTGTATGAGTGACTGGAGTAGGTGCCTTCTAAGAAGGTCCTTGTACCTCCACAGGTTTATACCATCCAGGTTCTAAATAGGTGCTTTTTTATGCCACATTGCTTTTCTACTATGGATTTAATTGCTTATCCACTTGGGTACCAGTTTGTTTTCATCATGAAGACCAAAAGAAACTCCCAATATCCCTTTTCATGGCACAGATAATGTGAGATTTTATTTTATTCATTTATTTATGTCCTATCTTATTCCACAAAGGATTTGTAGTGGGTACAATAAAAACACCTAAAAATAGGCCAGGCGCGGGGCTCACGCCTGTAATCCCAACACTTTAGGAGGTCAAGGCAGGTAGATAATGAGGTCAAGAGATGGAGACCATCCTGGCCAACATGGTGAAACCCTGTCTCAACTAAAAAATACAAAATTAGCTGGGCATGGTGTCATGCACCAGTAATCCCAGCTACTTGGGAGGCTGAGGCAGGAGAATCGCTTGAACCCAGGAGGCGGAGGTTGCAGTGAGCCGAGATTACACCATTGCACTCCAGCCTGTCACCTGGTGCCTGGTGACAGCGAGACTCTGTCTCAAAAAAAAAAACACCTAAAAATAACAATGAGATATTACCATTACAGAGTTGAAACTAGAGAAATTGGAACTCAAATGTCTAGCTTTCCACATAGTTGCTGTAGTTCAGCTTCAGATGTGGCTCTGAACTCTGGAAAATTCATATTTTATTTGTCTTCCTGGTGTTTCTGTTCAGGAAAGAAGTCCTATGAATCTGCACGTGATAGAAGCCTAATAAGCCTTCCGAGTAAGATTCTGACAAATGAGGAGCTCATGGGTTCTGGGGCTGGTCTCGCTGTTGCCTTGTAGTTGTGGGTGATGAGACCAGCAGACTGGCAATGTGGATAGATACCTGCAGCTGGTTTCTGGGTGTGGCCTTTCATCTCAGAAGTACCTGGTGCTTTTCACGTCTTCATTCGTGTTAAGACAAGAGTCCAGGCTGGGCACAGTGGCTCATCCCTGTAATCCTTGCACTTTGAGAGGCCGAGGCGGGCGAATCACAAGGTCAGGAGATGGAGACCATCCTGGCTAACATAGTGAAACCCCATCTCTACTAAAAATACAAAAAATTGGCCCAGTGCGGTGACACACACCTGTAGTCCCAGCTATTTGGGAGCTGAGGTAGGAGAATCACTTGAATCTGGGAGGCGGAGGTTGCAGTGAGCCAAGATCGCACCACTGCACTCCAGCCTGCACGACAGAGTGAGACTCTGTCTCAAAACAAAACAAGACAAAATCCAAGAGTCTATATCCTTTCATTGGGCAGAAGTTGAACTAACTTTGCTAAACTCAGAATCTGTTATTTGCCCTTTAATTTTCTGTTTTTAATGGAGACAGACTATTGAAGTTCCTTTTTGTAATATGAGGCTGATCCAGTTACCATTTACTGTAATTCAGTTTTTCTTTTACAAAGAATACTCTATAGACCGGGCGTGGTGGCTCACACCTGTAATTCCAGCACTTTGGGAGGCTGAAGTGGGTGGATCACCTGAGGTCAGGAGTTTGAGACCAGCCTGGCCAACATGACAAAACCCCATCTTTGCTAAAAATACAAAAATTAGCTGGGCGTGGTGAGGTACGCCTGTAATCCCAGCTACTTGCGAGGCTAAGGCAGGAGAATCACTTGAACCCGGGACGGAGAGGTTGCAGTGAGCTGAGATCATGCCACTGCCCTCCAGCTGTCCCACCTGGGCAACAGAGTGAGATTCTGTCTCAAAAACAAAAACAAACCAAAAGCCCTATAAGTAAGTAAAAGTTTGTAAGTAAGAGTTAGGTCACGAGTCATTTGGCAGCCATTTCCTCACAGCAGGTGAGTCTGGGTGTCCATGAGTGAATATCCAATCCTGGGATTACCATAGGATAAGTGCTCAGTGGCTACTGTAGGCTAGGAATGCAGAGGACAAGGTATGACCCTCTGGACAAAGTCCACTCTGTAGGTAATCATAATAATCAGACTCCCATAGGGAGATTGAATCTTCTTTTTCTTTTTTCTTTTTTTTTTTGAGGCAATCTTGTTCCATCGCCAGGCGCCAGGCTGGAGTGCAGTGGCGTGATATCAGCTCACTGCAACCTCCGCCTCTTGGGTTCAAGCAATCCTCCTGTCTCAGCCTCCCGAGTAGCTAGGACTACAGACGCACGCCACCACGCCCAGCTAATTTTTGTATTTTTAGTAGAGACAACGTTTCACCATGTTGACCAGGATGGTCTCAATCTCTTGACCTCATGATCCGCCCACCTCGGCCTCCCAAGGTGTTGGGATTACAGGCATGAGCCACCATGCCTGGCCTAAATCTGCTTTTTCTTTCCAAGTTTATATGAACTTCTTGTTCTTTAGAATTTATAATTTATAACCAAATCGATCACCTTTATGCTTAAAGGTGATAGATTTCAACAGGAGAAGAAGCTATGATTCACTGCCAGATTCATAGACAAAAGGCTTCAGTAATTTTTCTTTTCAACTTTTTCTCTGTTGATGCTGGTTGGCTTGCCCTCAAGACCTGGCATTGTGATACCATTTTATGGCTTTCAGAGCATGGAATATTACTTTTAATCACATTGCTTCAATTTGTAATGGTGACTCTCTTCTCCACACTTGCTTGGGAGCCAATATGTGAAGCTGCCATGCAGGTTAGCCACCTGTTTAGGTTTTATAAACCTTGTTTCTCTATCCTGGCGGCACTTAGTGCTGCCTGCATAGTAGAATCATCTGGGAACTTGTAAAAACTTATCCCCAGGCCTCACCTCAGACCAGTAGAATCTTATACTCTGGAGGTGGATCTCAGGCATCAACACTTCTGAAAATTTTGTCTGAGACAAGGTCTTGCACTGTTGCCCAGGCTGGAATGCAGTGACACCAACACAGTTAACTGCAACTTTGAAATCCTGGGCCCAAGATATCCTCCCACCTCAGCCTCCTGAGTATCTGCAACTACAGGAGTGTGCCACCATGCCCAGCTAATTTTTTAGACTTTTTTTGGGTAGAGACGGTCTTGCTGTGTTGCCCAGGCTGGTCTTAAAGTCCTGGCGTCAAGCAGTCCTTCTATCTTGGCCTCTTGAAGCATTGGAATTAGAGGCGTGAGCTACTGTGTCCAGCCCCAGGCATTGGTATTTTTTATTAATTTAATTTAATTTTGTTTTATTTTAGAGATGGAGTCTCATTCTGTTGCCCAGGGTGGAGTGCAGTGGTGCGGTCTTGGCTCACTGCAACCTCACCTTCTGGGTTCAAGCGATTCTCCCACCTTAGCCTCCCAAATAGCTGGGATGTGCACCACCAGGCTCAGCTAATTTTTGTATTTTTAGTAGAGATGGTGTTTCGCCATGTTGGCCAAGGCTGGTCTTGTAACTCCTGACCTCAAGTGATCCGCCCGCCTCAGCCTCCCAAAGTGCTGGGATTACAGGCGTGAGCCACTACACCCAGCTGCATCAATACTTTTTAGAAGCACTGCAGATGATCCTAATGCACAGCCAGAGTGAGAACCACTGCTTTGGCCTGATAGGAAGGTAATTGAAAAATTAAGAGGAAGCAGCCATTAGAGATGTCAGTTTTTGTTGTGTTTTAGAATTTAGGAATCCTTTTTACCAGTTACTGGGTTGTTTTGTGAATAACGCTTTGAAAGGCATTGGGAGATGAGACTCATTGCTATTTTTTTTTTTTTAATTTTATTTATTTATTTAACCTTTTTTTTTTTTAGAGATAGTATTTCACCAGGTTGGCCAGGTTGGTCTCGAACTCCTGACCTCAGGTGATGCACCTGCCTTGGCCTCCCAAAGTGCTGGGATTACAGGCGTGAGCCACTGCGCCCAGTTGACTCACTGCCATTAAGTCTTTCTGATAACACTTATTTTGTGATAGACCTACATCAACGTGATTACTGACTATTTACTTCTCTGTGTCTCCACTGCTCTGATTGCAAACCCCTTTTGCCAAGGACCATGTCTTATTTAGCTCTTCATTCTGAGCACTTAACACATAGTAGGTATTCATTTAATAATAATGGAACAAATGAAAGAAACCTTAGTTTTGGGAAGTTTCTAAGGATTCTAACCAGAATTGGAGCTGGCCTTTAGAAGTTTAATTTTAGAATTCTGGCTCTCACTTCATATGTCTGACCATTGCATTTGGCTTCAGCAACCTGGACCCTTCTCCGTCTGTCTCGGTCCCTTCTGCTTGTTTTGGGGAAGTCCTGATGAGTGGGGGTTTAGCTCTGAGGGTCTGTCATACCTGTCTTACATGCCTCTCTTTTGTTTGCAGCCCAGTGCCTGTGAGCAGGTGTCATGGTTCCCGGAATGTACCACTGAAATTCCTGACACTAAGGAAATGAGTGACTGGATGGTTGTGGGAAAGGTAGGCTTTCAGGAAAATGTACCCTGACACCTTGGCACTCTCCCAACTTTTCACTTGCTCAAGTCTGGTATGTACATGTACTTGCAGTTTAAGAAAAATGTGAATCTGACCATCCAGGTTGGTAGGAGTAAAGCTGTGTCATGAGCTTTACAAATAAGCTCCCCTGGAGATGTGGCAGGTATTTTGAAGTGGCTTATCATGTATATATCTGTGTATATTCTTTTTTTTTTTTTCCACTGTTTAAGGAATTTTTATTAAAGCAAGAATTTTATAATCCAAATTACGTTTCCTTGCTCAGTTTTCAATTCTATTACTTAAAACAGAACTGACATTTTGAGCTATTCCACAGTAAAGAATTACAAAATTAAAGAAAGGAATGCTTTTATATCTGTGTATATTCTTATCGCTGCTAGATGAAAAGACATTGTCCCTGTCCTTAGAAAGTAATGAGGGAATTGTTACAGAGGGAATTTGCTTAATTTTATTCTGGAAAATTGTGAGAATAAAGTAGATGGCTACCAAATCAATATGGTCTAGAGGACACGTCTCCAAGTGTATATGCTCCTGGGGATCTCCAGGATCCTTTCAGGGGGTCCACAAGGGCAAAGCTATTTTCATAATGATATTGAAAACTTATTTGCACTTTTCACCCTCATTCTCTCACAAGTGTCCAGTGGAGTTTTCCAGAGACTATGATTGATATTACAGTAGCCTGAACGAAAAAGCAGAGAGGAAAATCTGGCCTTCTATTAAGCCGGTTGCTGAAGAAATTTATAAAAGTGGAAAACACTACCACTCTTCTCAATTTTTTTTTTTTTGGAAATACGGTTATATTTCATGAAAAATATTTATGTTAACATTAGTCTTTTAAACTGACCTTTAAAATATTTTTAAAATCTCAGTTTTAATTTCTAATAATAGAATTATTTGAATTCTAGATAATGGATTACCTATCTATTATCTATCCCACATAAACAAAAATTCTTTAGGATCCTCAATAATTTTTAAGAGTGTAAAATCTGAGACCAAAGAGATTGAATTTCACTGGTTTAGAGGTGGCTTCACTCATATGGGGGTTGCACGTGCTATCCCTGTGAGACCCCTTAGAGTCCTTGTTTTCTTTTTTTTGTTTGTTTTTGAGGCAGAGGTTCCGTCTTTTTGCCCAGTCTGCAGTGCAATGGCGTGATCTCGGCTCACTGCAACCTCCACCTCCCGGGTTCAAGCAATTCTGCCTCAGCCTCCTGAGTAGCTGGGCTTACAGGCATGCACCAGCATACCCAGCTAATTTTGTATTTTTAGTAGAGATGGGGTTTCTCCATGTTGGTCAGGCTGGTCTTGAACCCCTGACCTCAGGTGATCTGCCCACCTCAGCCTCCCAAAGTGCTGGGATTACAGGTGTGAGACACTGTGCCCGGTGAGTCCCTGTTTCTGAAATGCTACCAGGTCAGTGTCTGGTATCATGCATTTGTACTCATCACAGAGTGAGAGGTTTCCTGGTAGAAGGACAAGCTTTTGTCATTTGAGGCATTCCCCATCCTTCTGTCTTTGTGCTCCAGGGGTAGACAGCTTGAATGTCTCCTTCCTGTTTGGTTTTCCTAGCCTCAGTATTCATGAGTTTTGTGTCCATATGGTGCTGTACTCAGAGCTTCTGGTGGAGGGGTGAGGGGGTGCTTCGTCTTACAGCCATCTGGTGAAGAGCCAGAGGGATTTAGGATTTTCTCTTTCCCACCCTTCAGGAATTGATATTTCTTGGCAGAGAACCAAGTCCCTTCTTGCTCTATTCAGTTGAAACCCTAATTTCTTCATTTGTCCCCCACAAATGCAGTCACATGTGGTCATTACTTACTGCTTTCTTCTCCCTGTAGAGAAAGATGATTATTGAAGATGAAACAGAGTTTTGTGGGGAAGAGCTACTTCATAGTGTGTTGCAGTGTAAGGTAAGGCCTTGTGGCTAGAACCAGATATGAAAACCTTGTGGGAGGTGATTTGTTGGACTTTCCATTTCTTCTTTGGGTTTGTTGTGGGAAAGCTAAAGTTAAGATTTTTCCAGGAGATTAGATGTGTAGCTTGGTTTGTATGCCCTGCTCTGTGGTGTTGTGCCATCCCTGTGGTCAGCAGCCAAGAACAGATCCACCTAACTGCAGTGTGTCTGTTCATTGTAATCCTGAGAGGGCCTGGTATAGCAAAAGGTGCATTCAAATCCAAAATCTACAATTCTTTTGCTGTGTGACCTTGGCCCAGTTCCTTTAGTCTGTGAGTTTGAATTTCCTCATCTATAAAATGAGGAGAAAATACTCATTTCTCATGGTTGCTGTGAGAGCTAAGTGAAATAGTGGTGTGAAGTACATAGGTGAATGTTAGCCCCCCTTGACACTTTTTGGCCTTATTGGGAAGCACATTGTCTGGGTCAGAATGAGCCAGGGAAACTCTGAGGAGGAAATGGGTTGGAGAAGGCAGGCCTCAGACCAGCCTCAGAGATTTTATTTTTTGGCAGGCATAGGGTTGGGAATATCCGTAAGGTGACTAGAACTCAGATAATATGAGGATTTCTTTATCTAGAGAGGAAATTGATCAGGGGAGTTTGAGAGGAGAAAGGATCGCTACTGTGTAGTAGGTGCCATCAGAAAACCCTGGTCTGGTTTGCTTGTTTCTCCTCTTTGTAAATGAGCTCTAGTCAGGTAAACCTTCATATCAGAGCTTTGATCCCTTGGAAAGTAGCTGCTGGTATGGGATGGAGAAACAGATTTGCTATGAGGATTAGCAATGCGCAGAGGTAACTCTGTATGTAGCAATGGGTGCTGTTTTTTAACCACTTGCCATGTGCCAGGCACCTGCTTACATTTTTTTTAACCAGTTTACTGGCAAGGTAGTTGAGAGAGTGATTGAGCAACCTGTCTAGGGTCACACAATAAGACATTTCAGAGCTGACATGCCACAGGAACCTTGTTCCATGGAGGGCTGTGAGATGGGCATTGCAGGCTCTTACGACCCCTTTCCTATCCTGGAGCTCACCTTGAGGTTCTGATTCTCTGGACAGAGCGTGTTTGATGTCCTGGATGGGGAAGAGATGCGACGAGCTCGGACTCGGGCCAATCCCTACGAGATGATCCGAGGAGTCTTCTTTCTAAACAGGTTTGCCGACATTTTCCTTCCCTCCCTTGATGCTCCCTGCTCCACCTTTTCAACTGAGCCTAGTTTTCCATACATCTGGTACTTTACTGTCTTGCTTTTTTGCAGGGCAGCAATGAAGATGGCTAACATGGATTTTGTGTTTGATCGCATGTTCACAAATCCGAGGGACTCTTATGGGGTGAGAACAAGATTCTGCTTCTGAATTCATGGTGCCAAGTGGGCTTAAGCTTCAGTGGTTCAGCCATTGCCATTTCTTCAATGCTAGGAGAGTATTCTGGCTATGTGAGGGAGATATTTTGCTTTGAGCTCCTCAGGTAGAGTCCCACAGTGCTTCTGTGGTCCCAGGAGTGAAGCAGTTGTCTCCAGGGCTTCAGTCCTGGAATCCAAGCCTTTAACCCTACGGAAGGTAGAACAGAAGGGTGAATACTGTTTTTATACTGCAAGCTTATTTTCCAAACTGAAACTTGGTGACATCACTTGATTTGGGTGCTATTTCTGATATGAGAAGGAAGTACTGGGAATATGGTTTGAGTGTTGGATGACATGTGGGCATTTCAGTGGGCATTTTCACTGATCTGTTTAAAATCAGTATTGTATCTGAAAATCTAGCCTGTGTTGTTAGAATGTGGTGGGGAAGGAGGTAGCACTTACGAAGCAGGAGGGATCACTTAAGTTTAGGCCTTCTTTGGACCTCAGCTGCCTCATTCTGAAGTGAGCCCTACCAACCTGCCAGAGGGCTGGGGTAGAACCAAAAGACTCCTAAGATTTGTCCCAGCACTAAGACTATAATTTCAGACTGGGCGGCTTTCCTTCCCTGCTTCTCTGAACAAGCTTTGTGTGGGATCGTAATTATAAGGCTTTGGCCCTTCTCAAGAAGTGGTAAAGTAAAATGATTTTCTACTCTGCTGCATCTCATTTCTCTGAACATAGACTCTCCATAGTGATAGAGAAAGAAAAAAAAAAGGAAATTTCATTCTAGAATTCCCTTAAGGGTTTCAAAGCATTTTTACTGGTACTAGAAAGTTACTTTTCTTTGTCAGTGACAGGGCCAAGAGCCAGCTACTATCCCCAAACTTGTTTCTGCTTCACTCACTCTCATTCCGCTAGACCCTCTGATTATCCACTGGCTAAAGAAGCTTATTTTTCAAGTTCTTTAATGTTTCAGCTCCACCTACCTAACTGCTTCCTCCTTGCTGGAAAAACTGGCATGTAGCCCCTCTAGCCATTACTCATTTTTCGCTCCCAGGCCTCCCTCTCCATTCTCCAATACCAGCAGGCAGCACAAAAGGGCTCTTGGAATTAGCATCTTGAGAAAATTAAGTTGATATAATGTTGATGTAATTTTCTGAGCTCCAAATGATTTCCTTTAAACCCCTGCCTGGCAGAGGAGCTCTGTCAAGCTGATGGGAAGTCACAGTGTCTTTTTTGGCTAATATAAATGCCTCCAGCAGCTGGTATCTGGTTATTGCCTTTTGCTGTCATGAAAATGAAGTAGGCACCAGGGTTGTACCATTCAGGTCTAGGGTAGAGATGTCACTTACATAGCAGAAGGCAGCCGTGTTTGTAATGCTTCGGGCAGCTTCTTGACCTGAATTGATTGTTAGTGGCCATGGAGAATTGCCCTTTCAGAGATGTTTCTCTATGCTCCACTATAAAAAAAGCGATTTCTCTCGAGTCCCTAGGAAAAGTGTTTTCCTCTCTCTTTTCATTTGCATTTTCCCCTGAGGACCAGAGTTACAGCCAAGCCCAACAGGCTCCGTGTGGTTTTCAGGCAAGCAGAGACACTAGAGTGGTCTCCAGCAGTACAAGAGTGGCTGAAGGCCCAGGCACATACCCACGTTTGCTAGGGTCATAGTGGCTCTCGGGTCAGGCAAATTACAGACGAAGAGCAGGAGAATTTGAAGCTTGGAATGTGGAGAGGTTAGGTGGTGGTCACGGGTGATGGGGAGAGCGGACTCTGAAGTTTTTAAGTAGGTCTGTGGTGCTGCAGGTTATGGTAAAAGGAGAAAAGGGGCAAGGAGAAGAAAAGAAGCTATAAGCAATAACTGAAAGAGACAAAGGAAGGAGGGAAATTTAGATCCTTGGCATATATGGAAGCATATTATAAACTGTTACATTATGTCAGGGGTTCGCATGCCTGGGGATGTTGTTGAGACAAAGTTGTCTGTGAAGCATTGCAGAAGGCAACTGAATGTAGACCTTTAAGTTTCAGTCCTAGCTAAGAGGAAAGTAGACATCATCTTTCTAATTTCTATTGAGTGTGGGGTACTGCTGTACTTGGCACTGGAAAGAGAAAAACATGGAAAAGGATAAGAGCTTTGACTCTGAGGAAATTGATCTGATTGACTATAATAGCATCTTGCATTTATTTAATACTTTACAGTTTATAAAGCTCTTCAATATAGGATACTTTATTTAGTCCTACAACAGCCTGGAGAAATACCTGCATTAGTCCCAATTTATAATTGAGCAAGCTCAAGCTTAATGACTTAAATTGTGTGCTTGCCCTTGACTGCACTCATTAAGTGGCAGGGCTAAGAACCCCAGCTGTACTTTCTGTGAAGAGACTTCCTGGCCATGACCTGTAAGGGCCACACATCTTGAAATGCCACACAGAACGAGGTCATACTCATGCCCCCTTTTCAGGGCTGAAACGCTCTCATTGATCATTCTGCATCCTTCTCCCAGTCTTCCTTTGGACTAGTGGTTCAGTCAGAGGGCACGGCCGGTGGCACGGAACCTTATTTTCCCTCTTTGCAGTATGTACAGGGCTTAAACTCATGACCCCTGATTCATCACCAGGCCTGACCTGAAGATGCTACATAAAGTTCTTGGTAAATACCATTAGGTCTTTTTTGTGTGCAAATGAATATAATCCAAAAAGGTGAATAATTGATGGCTCAGGAACAAAGAATCCTTGGGCAGTGTACTAGAGAAGTGGGGAAAGAATGATTAAGACCCAGCATGCCTGGAGTGGGCTTGTTACAGAATGATGACATTTATTTTTAGCTAAAGACACTTTCTTCAGAGAGTTTTTCAGTATTTTGATAAAGCTAGAATAGCTATCATCAGAAGAAAGGCCCATCTCACCTAGAAGTGATTGGGCTGTAAACATTTGTATGTCTGTTTCTTTCTCGTGAGTGTTTCCCCTAAAGCTTTCTGATCGTTGTCTAGCAGCTGCCGAACTCTGGACCAGCACTCAGCCATGCTGAACCTGTAGAGAGGGAAGACTAGGGTTCCTAAGCCCCTTCTGGCTGAGTGTTCATCATGGTCTGAGGCCAGCTGTAGTCTTCTGCAGTTCAGAACTCAGCCTTTTGTTGTTACCAGTGCAAATGGTTCATCCTCTCTGCTGTGGAGGGTGGGTAGAATTTCACTGTCTAGGACTCAGGTATGGGTAAGAGCTTACCTAGTATTTGCATATAAGGGAAGTATAAACATACAATATGGGCCAGTACCGGGTTTAGCATAAATGTGAGGTTAAGAGATAAAGCCAGGCCGGGCATGGTGACTTACACTTATAATTCCAACACTATGGGAGGCTGAAGTGGGAGGATTGCTTGAACCCAGGAGTTTAAGACCAGCCTGGGCAATATGCTAAGAACCTGCCTCTAAGGAAAAAAAAAAAAATTGGCCAAGTGTGGTAGTGTGTGCCTGGGGTCCCATCTACTCAGGAGGCGGAGGCAAGAGGATTGCCTGAGCTCAGGAGTTCAAGGTTTCAGTGAGCTATTACTGCACCACTGCACTCCAGCCTGGGCTGAACGAGACCTTGCCAATTAAAAAAAAAAAAAAAGAAAGAAAGAAAGTAGGGGAGAGAGCGAAGGCTACTCAAGGGACTACAAATGTAATGATGCCAAAATTCAAATGATAGTCAGTCCTGAGTTGGTTGGGTGCTCCAGGGGTTGCCTGGAAGCTGCTGTTGTGGCACACCAGCATTTCCTTCCCTCTCTTGTCTTGTCAGCTTCCAACTGTGTCCTACCCCAACCCCAACCCAGCACTGGGCAGGAGAAGAAGAAAGGGAGTGCAAAAAAGGAGGGAGGCCAAAGGCAATGTGGTATCTTGGATTGGATTCCAAACAGAAAAAGGACATTAGTGAAATCTAAATGAAGTCTGGAGTTTAGTTAATAGTAATGTATTAATGTTGGTTTTTTAGTTTTGACAGACATACCATGGTGTAAGGTGTTAACAAAACTGGAAATTGGGTGAGGGGTACGGGAACTCTGTACTATGTTGGCAACTTTTCTGTAAAATTATTCCAAAATAAAAAGTTAATTGGGATTTTTTTAAAAGGTGGTTGGGAGAGCCAAGGAGGAAGGGGAGAAAGGAAGACAGAGGTTATGATGGGGAAAGGGGGGGTTCCTGTGGCTGGGAGAGCGTGATGTTAGAGCCCCCCAGCCTTTGGTTGGACAGGAAGACCTGAGTCTAGAGGTTAGGTCAACTGGACTCTAATTTCGCTTTGTGGCAGACTGGCTGTGAACAGATTACTTTGTGACTTTGTATTTTCATGCCTCTTTTTCCCTATCTGTAATGTGGGGCGTATTCTATACAGTAGGACCGTTGAAAGGCAGGCTATGGTGAGGAAAACACACTGAGATATAAAAAATGCACAGTCAGATACTAATCAAGATGTTTTTTGTTTTTGTTGAGACAGGGTCTTGCTTTGTCTCAGGCTCAAGTGCAGTGGCATAATCTCAGCGCACTGGAACCTCTGCCTCCTGGGTTCAAGCGATTCTCCTGCGTCAGCCTCTCGAGTAGCTGGGATTATAGGCGTGCAGTACCATGCCTATCTAATTTTTTGTATTTTTAATAGAAATGAGGTTTTGCCATGTTGACCATGCTGGTTTTGAAACCCCTGACTTCAGGCGATTTGCCTCTAGGCCTCCCAAAGTGCTGGGATTACAGGCATGAGTCACTGTGCCTAGCTCAATGAAGATGTTTTTATGAGGAGTGTGAGCTAGGCCTGGTGATGTGATAGGTGTTGTGGGTATTTTGAGGGTGGGTGAGGCAATACTAAAGGGCATTGATCACCAGACGATATATTTCCTGGGTGCTATAGCCATGGTGGGAGGTCTGGATTGTACTTGCTGAAAGGCTTATTTTACTCCCTGCATTCTTCTTCCTGTTCTCCATTGAGCTGTCTTGTTTTCCTTCCTCTCCTGTCTTCCACCTGCCTTTGCAGAAGCCACTGGTGAAGGACCGGGAAGCTGAGCTTCTGTACTTTGCTGATGTCTGCGCAGGCCCAGGTGGCTTCTCAGAGTATGTGCTGTGGAGGAAGAAGTGGCATGCAAAGGGCTTTGGAATGACTTTGAAGGGCCCTAATGACTTCAAGCTGGAGGACTTCTACTCTGCCTCCAGTGAACTCTTCGAACCCTACTATGGTAGGGACACTGAGGAGGGTACTAGGAGGTATGAGGGACAGCCCCTCTATGGGGACTTCAGGTCAGAAGCAGTTGTTGGCCACATGCCATGTCTTCTTTCCTAGGTCTCTTACCCTGGGGTTCACAGTTCATGTCAGAATCTTGGTTCCCTCTGGACTATCCCTTTTTACCCTGAGCCTGCAGAATACAGGTCAAACAGTCCCTCAGCAGATTCTCATCAAGGCCATATTAATTCCTCCTTTCAGGAGCAGTCTGCTTTTGTGGTGGCAGGAGATAATGAAACTGCCTGATCTCTGGCTGAGAACTGGCGGGATTATTAACAAATACAAACCCCACACTCATCTCTAGTCCTTTGTGCCAGGTGCAGAATGCACTCGGTTGCAGACAGCTCAGCAACCCCATAGCAATCCCTCTGCTCTATGTTGATTGTAATTTGGCAGCAAATCCTAAGCCCTTTCTGAACGGTACTTATTAAAAAATTGATGCCTACATGAAGGTGCCTTAAACAGAACTTGAGTCTTGAAGAGAAAGGCCCAAGAGTTGATGACTTTTGGCTGTTCAGCTCCTTGGGGACTGTGTTTCATTATAGCAGGGTACTATTCTTCCTCCTGGTCCATCACTGTAAGGCAGCCTTGCAGGATGGGCCCTAGTTCTTGAGACACCTGATGCCTGTGTTCACTGTCCCAGAGCACTCATGTCCCAGCTCCTGACATGTATATAAACTCGCGATGACTCTTGTGTTCTGACAGGTGAAGGTGGGATTGATGGAGATGGAGATATCACCCGCCCAGAGAACATCTCTGCTTTTCGGAATTTTGTCCTGGATAACACAGATCGCAAGGGTGTCCACTTTCTGATGGCCGATGGGGTAGGTTACCTTTTTTCCATAGACTGATGCATTAAGGATTTGTTATTTTGGAGGTTTGAGAGTTGTTTTTGTTTGGTTTGGTTCTTTAGCTGCCCCCAAAGATGGTATTTCACAATTCAGATAGTAGGGAATGCATTTTTATTCTTTTTGTACATATTTTTTATGATAATTTTGTAGAGACTGTGATGTTGTGGATACCTTTGCCTGGAGCAGGGTGATCTTGGTGTTGCTGCTGGTGGAAGCTGTAAGCCTCTCATAGGCTGACAGATGGCCGCCTAAGCGAAGACGGCAGCACAGGGTAATCCACGGGAGGCTCTTGTCAGGGCTGGGCTAAAGTGAATGTTCAAGAGGCCTTGTCTACGGGCAGCTGCTTGAGACACAGAGGGAAGCCCATTGCAGCTTTGTTCAGCAGAAACTTTCACCCAGTAATCTGACAATGCAGGTGTTCCTTTCTGTAGTGAGCCACCACTTACTCCAGAGGAAGGACAATGTGGCAGGGATCATATAGCTAAAGTTGAGGAAAGCTTCTGGGCTCTTTGGATGGCCTCTCAAGCAGTAGCTATGAGGACAGTGAGGGAACGTGGGCATGATGTCAGCATGATACCCAGAGATGCCCAGGCTCAGCAAAGCACTGTGCATGGCAGGGAACAACAGATGACAGGCTTGGGGCTGGCTGTGAGGGAGGGGCTGCTCTGGCTGAGCATATGAGGGCGTCTGATAGCGCTTATGAGGCAGCTGTTGCAGTGCGGTAGCTAGAGCTGCGAACTCAAGGGCTTTCTTTAGCAGTGTAGAGGGTGACCTGGGCTTTTTTTTTTTTTTTAAATTGACCCCATATTGAGGTATGCATTTTGAGAAGGATCTTTAAGTCTGGAAGACATTGCTAAACTTTTTTTTATCCTGAGTCCTTAGCTATCACTTTCGTAGAACTGAGTCAGGGAGACCTGACCTGGCTGGGGTCTGTTTCATAGAGAACAACTTCCCTTTTTTTAAATTATAAAAAACACAAATTTGATCATCTTAATTTTTTTTTTTTTTTTTTTTTTTGTGAGACAGAGTTTCACTCTTGTTACCCAGGCTGGAGTGCAATGGCGCGATCTCAGCTCACCGCAACCTCCGCCCCCTGGGTTCAGACAATTCTCCTGCCTCAGCCTCCTGAGTAGCTGGGATTACAGGCACGCGCCACCATGCCCAGCTAATTTTTTGTATTTTTAGTAGAGGCGGGGTTTCACCATGTTGACCAGGATGGTCTCGATCTCTTAACCTCGTGATCGGCCCGCCTCGGCCTCCCAAAGTGCTGGGATTACAGGCTTGAGCCACCGCACCCGGCCCCCATCTTAATCATTTTTAAGTGTTAACAGTAGTGTTAAGTCTATTTACACTGTTGTACAACAGATTTTCCAAACTTCATTTTGCAAAACAGAAACTATCCCCATTTAACAATACTCTGCCACTCCATGTCCCTGGCCTCCTTTACTTTTATATAAGCCTGGCTCTTTGTCTCCTGCTGGGATTGCACAAGGAGGGAGACAAGTCTAGAAACAGCATCACACATTCTTTCGGGAAATACCCTGGCCAGAGAGTCTGCCAGCTGGAGGGATGAGGTATCATGGTCTTAGGACAGGAAAGTGGGTATTGTAAGTAAAACTTGAGTCAACAGAGAGAGAGATAGATTACTGTGACTAGGAGAGTTAACTTTTCTCCTGTCTCCAGACTGAAAAACCAAAGCAGTGTTTTCTCACTGCATTCACTCCCTGATCCTGTTAGGACTCACCAGAGCATTCTGTTTCCTATGTTGTGGTTGACCTGTAACTAGCCAATATTTTGCCTCTGTTCTGCCTTACTCTTCCCTGGATTCCCATGAGTTAAAACTTTCTAAACCATCTCCTTGAAAAAGCAGGCTTGGTTCTGTCCCCTGGGAATGATAGAGCAGGACAGTGGAGCTGGTCCAGTCATAGGCCTGGGTCTGTGCTTATTCCATCTAACAAGCCCAGTGACCTAAAATAACTCAGTGCTGAGCTGCTTCTTCATCAGTCAGATAGTGATCAATGAAAACACTTCAAGAGCTCTTGTGAAGATGAGGTAGTGATGTTATTCTCAGTCCTTCTCCTTTCTCTTTCCCACCCCATTCCTTGTGCTCTCATTTCAGGGTTTCTCGGTGGAGGGACAGGAGAACCTGCAGGAGATCCTCAGCAAGCAGCTGCTGCTGTGTCAGTTCCTCATGGCGCTGTCCATTGTCCGGACAGGTGACACTTCCTCAGCTGTCTCCTTACCCCAGGACTCACTAGAGGCCCTACTGAACAAGAGCATGCACAAGGGGTTGGTTGGGAAGTTAAAAAATCTGCTTCTGTTAGATGACAGGTAGCTAAATGAGTAATTTAGGGAAGAAAGGGCTGTGGAATCCTCAAAGTCCCCTCCAAAGCTGGTTCTCTCCCTTAAATTGTCTCTGATTTTTAATGGGCCCAGGTACTGATTCCTTGACTTTGTCATATTTACTCCCAAGACTATTTCACCCGTCTCCTAGAATAGACCCATTGGCTGCTTTTGGTGTTTTCTTTCTAATCCAGGAGGCCACTTCATCTGTAAAACCTTTGACCTGTTCACACCGTTCAGTGTGGGGCTTGTCTACCTGCTGTACTGCTGCTTTGAACGAGTTTGCCTCTTCAAGCCTATTACCAGCCGTCCTGCCAACTCAGAGAGGTGAAGACTTTCTCTCTATATTAGCCACATTAGTTGGCTAAATGTCGTAACAGCAAATCATGGTGCATCTCTCTGGCATGATCTCTTAAGCTACATTTAAAACCTTGACTTCAAAGAAGTGATGAGAGCCAACAGGATTGAGGATTCCTGGATCTTTTGGTCTTGTGATGTGCTAGTTTAGCCTCTGCCTCCTCCTCCCAAGCCTTATTCTCTATGCTTATGTGAGGATGTGAGGGATTCTCAGCTTGGCCCAGGAGAATGTGACCAATAATAAAAACACTTGGAGGGACATGGGCTGGGATGGGGTAAGGGTCTGCTATCCAGAGGCACTACTGGTGTCTCAGTGTGACAGTGCCCACACACGAAGTGAGATAAAATGCAACCAATCAGAATTGCCAGGTGGCTTGTTACAAACACATATTTCTGGGCCTTCTCCTGGGAGAGTTTGATTCATTAGGTCTGTAATTTAACAGACTCCCCAGGTGGTTGTGATGCAGCCCGGCTGTCACAGGGAAGTTGGGAAGGACTGACAGAGAGAGTAGAAATAGAGCCTGACAGGGAAGGATTTGAGGGTAACTTTAGCACCACAAAGGGTTGAAGAGGGAAGCTGTTAAGCTTTGAGATTCCACAAGGGTTTGGGGGGAAAGGCATGTGTGGGGAGGAAGCCCTTGCTCAGTGGAGTGACAGAGTATCTCCTGCCAGGTATGTGGTATGCAAGGGCCTGAAGGTGGGCATAGATGACGTTCGGGATTACCTCTTCGCAGTAAATATTAAACTCAACCAGCTGCGGAACACTGATTCTGACGTCAACTTGGTGGTCCCCCTGGAGGTGATCAAGGGAGACCATGAATTTACTGACTACATGATACGGTCCAATGAGAGGTAAGCCAATGGGCTGGTTTTTGCTGGTACCACTGAGGTCCTAATGAAGACCAGAGAGTGAAAGACTGAATGGGTGGCTCTTGGTATCACTTTTGTCAACCCTGACAAATTGGCCACTGGGTATGGTATGCTGGTTCCAGGGTTCCCTGGGACTTTGTTTAGTTACCCTCAGGGACCCTCATCCTGCTGCCATACTCTATCTCAAGGGTGGCAGGTAGGTGCCTAGCTGGTATAGGCCTGCCTGCAGGAGCCTGTGTATGACAGTGAAAGCTGACAGAGAGCAATCTGTGTCCCTGGAGGCAGGAGTAATTTCCCTTTAATTGCTGCTGTTCGTAAAAGGCCATCATGCTTGTTGCCTAGTGAAGTCCCCTGTTTGGAAGCAGGAGATGGATAGAAAGCATGTGTACAACATGCTTTGCAAGTTCCCAAACTTTTGCCAGTTCATGGGTTCCCCAGCTGGTGATCCAAATGCTGTTTTCCGTATCTTTCTGTTCCCCACTCCCTGTTAGTGGTAGTAATTTAAAAGTTGTGATATTTGGCTTAGTTTTCTCAGCGGGCAGTCCTTAGAAAATAGTTTTTGGAGATAGGTTGGAGGTTTGTATAGTAGCAGTGAATCAACAGAAAGTGCTCTGTTAGGGGGCCAAACAGGTGTTGGAAAGGCCTTAGTTGAGGGTCCAGTCTCAAGTCCCCCAGAGAAGTTTGAAGATACAGGTGGCCCTGGAGAATCACAGAAGGGGAGGAAGTCTTTATCCCATTCTTTCCTGTTTTTCCATTATTGGCTAGTGTTTTTACTTTCCACAGTACTGCCTTGTAAGTTCCCTCATTTTGATAGCATAGGTAGGCACCAAGGTGGAACAGACAGTAAACTTCAGCATGTTATAGATGAGGAAGCAAACAGATCCAGGGACCCGCCTGGCTGGGGCTTTATAACACTTCTGGGTTATGGAACATGTCTTTTGGCTGAACAAGTGTACACAGTTCTGCATGGCAGAACTGGACTTCTTTTCAATGCTTCCAGTAGCACAGAATGTTTAAGCAACTCTATAACCAAGTACTTTTCTTTTTCTAAAAAAATTGAGGTATAATTCTGAAAGTGAAATGCAGATCTTAAATATATACTTCAATCAATTTTGACAAATGCATACATATATCCTTGTAGCCTACATTCCTATTAAGATAAAAAAACGTTTCCATTACCTAAGGATATTTCCTTATACCTCTACTCAGCCAACCCCAAAGTAACCCGTCTTCTGATTTTTATCACCAGAGGTTAGTTTGTCTTGTTCTAGAACTTTGTATAGATGGAATCATACAGTATGCATTTTTGTGTCTGGAATTTTTTCCTCATTGTGTTTTTGAGATTAATTATATTGTGTTAGTTTGTTCCTTTTTATTGATGACTAGTATTACATTCCATTGTATGGAGATTCTCTTGTCAATGGCCACTTGAGATATTTCCAGTCTGGGGCTGTTAGGAATAAAGCTGCTACTATACAAAGCTTTTGGTGGACAAATGTTGTAATTTCCCTTGGATAAATACCTGAGTGGGAAATTCTGGATCATAGAGTAGATGTATGTTTATTTAAAAATACCACGTAGTTTTCTAAAGCACTATGTGTGTGTGTGTATGTGCATGTGTGTGTACAATAAGACAATGTATATAGTATATATAATATGTATATTATATATATAAACAATAAAACAATTTTTATATATTGTTTTATTCTCCATCCAGCAAAGTATGACATTCTGATTACATCTTTGTCAGCATTTGATATTGTCAGTTTTATTTTAACCATTTGTTGGGGTGTAGTGTTAAATCACTGTGGTTTCAATTTGTATTTCTGTGACAACTAGTGATATTGAACCCCTTTTTATGTGTTTATTGGCTATTTGTATATCTTCTTTTATGAAGTGTTTCTTCAAGTCTTTTGACCATTTACAAAAATTGATTTGCCTTTTTATTAAGTTGCAGGAATTATTTTACATTCTGAATAAAAGTCCTGTTTGTAGCTGGGATTACAGGTACCCGCCACCATGCCCAGCTAATTTTTGTATTTTTAGTAGAGACAGGTTTCACCATGTTGGCCAGGCTGGTCTCGAACTCCTGACCTCAGGTGATCCACCCACCTACGCCTCCCATACTGCTGGGATTACAGGCATGAGCCACCATGTCCGGCTGACCTTTGGCTGTTTTGAATTGTTGTTGTTGAATTGTAGTAGTTCTTTATATATTCTGCATATTAATCACTTTTCAGATATATGATTTGAAAATATCACCTGCCATTCTGTAGGGTTTTTTTCCCCCACTCCATTGTGTCATTTGATACATTGAAGTTTGAAATTTTGATGGAATCCAATTTACCATTTTTTTTCTTTTATTCCTTGTGCTTTTGGTGTTATATGCAGGAAATCATTGTTAAATTCAATTGTCATTAAGCTTTCTTCAGTTTTAAGAGTTTTACAGTTTTATCTGTTACATTTAGATCTTTGATTCTTTTTTTTTTTTTGGAGACAGAGTTTCACTCTTGTTACCCAGGCTGGAGTGCAATGGCGCGATCTCGGCTCACCGCAACCTCCGCCTCCTGGGTTCAGGCAATTCTCCTGCCTCAGCCTCCTGAGTAGCTGGGATTACAGGCACGCACCACCATGCCCAGCTAATTTTTTGTATTTTTAGTAGAGATGGGGTTTCACCATGTTGACCAGGATGGTCTCGATCTCTTGACCTTGTGATCCACCCACCTCGGCCTCCCAAAGTGCTGGGATTACAGGCTTGAGCCACCGCGCCCGGCATCTTTGATTCATTTTAAGTTTATTTTTGTGTATAGTATTAGGTAAGGTTCCTTTTGCATGTGGATATCCAGTTCTCCTAGCCCCATTTGTTGAAAACACTGCCCTTTCCTCATTTATTGGTCTTGGCATCTATCATTTGACCATATATGTAAGAGTTTATTTCTGGGCTATCTCTTCCATTGGCTTATGTGTCTGTCTGTATGCCATTAGTAGACAGTTTTTATTACTGTAGCTTTGTAGGAAGTTTTAAAATCAGGAAGTGTGAGTTCTCCAACTTTGCTCATCATTTTCAAGATTGCTTTGGCTATTTGGTGTCCCTTGAGATTCCATATAAATTTTAGGATGGGTTTTTCTATTTCTGCACATATACATATGTATATATTATTATTATTTATTTATTTATTTTTACCACTACTGCAGATGTGTAAAGAACCAATATTTTATTTTTTTAATGTTACAGTTTCCCTTTAGGGATGCTTTAGGGCCAAGCATGGTGGCTCACACCTGTAATCCCAGCACTTTGGGAGGGTAAGGTAGGTAGATTACTTGAGCTCAGGAGTTTGAGACCAGCCTGGGCAACATAGTGAAGCCCTGTCTCTACAAAAAATACAAAAATTAGCCAGGCATGGTGGCTTGCACCTGTGGTACCAGCTACTCAGGAGGCTCAGGCAGGAGGATCACTTGAGCCCAGAAGGTGGAGATTGCAGTGAGCCAAGATGACAGTACTGCCCTCCAGCTTGGGTTACAGAACGAGACCCTGTCTCAAAAAAAAGAATGCTTTAGCTGAATCTTAACTACATTTTGATACGAGTCTTTTTTTTTTTTTTTTTTTTTTTTGCAGAAAGTGATTTATTTAGGCAGAGAAAGAGGAAAAGGAGAAAGAAAAAGATAAGAGAGAAAAGCTTCCACGAGATTGTGGAAAGGGACCAAAATATGGATGCAGCCGAGAGACAGAGGAAGGAAGGGAGGGAAGGAGGGAGGGAGAGAGAGAGTGCGAAATTGGAGAAAGAGACTGTGCTTTTATTTAAACCTGGCTGGCCTGCACCACTTAAAGACAGGCTGTCCCCCTCCCCGCTGTGGCTCGGCACAGCCACTCTGGTATTTCTTAAAAGCAACAGGACAGATTTCAAGTGAAAGGGGTCTGACTCACTTACCCCTCTGAAGTAACAGTTTTCTTTTCTTTTCTTTTTTTTTTTTTTTGAGACGGAGTTTCGCTCTTGTTACCCAGGCTGGAGTGCAATGGCTCGATCTCGGCTCACCACAACCTCCGCCTCCTGGGTTCAGGCAATTCTCCTGACTCAGCCTCCTGAGTAGCTGGGATTACAGGCACGCACCACCATGCCCAGCTAATTTTTTGTATTTTTAGTAGAGACGGGGTTTCACCATGTTGACCAGGATGGTCTCGATCTCGACCTTGTGATCCACCCGCTTCGTCCTCCCAAAGTGCTGGGATTACAGGCTTGAGCCACTGCGCCCGGCCTGAAGTAACAGTTTTCTTAAGCTGCAGTCTTGGCTGGCTCGCCAATATTTCTTGCCGGGTTCTGGGACCAGGGGAAGTGGGGAGGTGGGCTGTTCTTCCGGGCTGTTGGTCTCTCACTCACCCAAGAATGGGAGAGGGAACCACACCAGGCACAGTACACTTGGAAGTAAATATCGGACTCCAAAGAGTTTTTGCAGAAAGTGATTTATTTAGGCAGAGAAAGAGAAAAAGGAGAAAGAAAAAGATAAAAAGATTCCATGAGATTATAGAAGGGGGCCCAAATATGGAATCCCGATATGAGTCTTAATTATCATATAGCTAATATATTTTAAAGTTTTTCCTTATGATTTATTCTGATTCCTGGATTATGCATATGTGTGGTATTTAATATTCAGGTAATTTAGGATTTTCAAGATACCTATTCGATTTAGTCACGCCATTCTCAGAGAATGTATTCTGTAGGATTTTGATCCTTTGAAACTTAATGAGGCTTATTTTAGGGCCCATCATGTGCTCTGTCTTGATGTTGCTTGGTATAATGCTCTATAAATGTTAATTTGGTTCATAGTGTTTTTCAAATATTCTAAATCTTAGCTGATATTCTGAGTACTTATTCTGTCAGTTGCTAAGAGTGTTGAAGTCTTTATGATTATTGGGTTGTCTGTCTCTCCCGTTAGTTTTGTCAGTTCTTCAGCAATTTGGGTTCTTTGTTGTTAGGCACGTGGACATTTAAGATAATTTTGTCTTCTTGATGAATTGACCTTTTATCATTATGAAAAATCCTATTTATCTCCAGTAATACTCCTTGTCTGAAAGTCTGCTTTATCTGACATTAATATAGCCACATAAACTTTCTTTAGCTTAATGCTTGTATGGTCTTTTTTTGTCCTTCTACCTTTTTCTTTACAAGTAAATGTGTTTCTTATAGACAACATGTGGTTGAGTCTTACCTTTTTGTCCAGTCTGACCTGGATAAAAGTCTCAGCATTTTAATTGGGGTGATTGGTACATTTACATTGAGTGTAATTATTGTTTGACTTTAAATCCCCTGTCTTGGTTGTTTGATTTCTATTTATCCTGTCTGCTCTTTGTTCCTCTCTTTCTTCCCTCCTTTTTTGGGGGGACTTATTCAGTATTTTTTAGTATTCCTTTTATCCCCTTGGGGTTTTTTTTTTAAATGCCTTTTTTGTGCTATGTTTCAATTGTTGCTCTAGTGATTACAGTCTACACCTTTAATCATAGTCTGCCTTCCAAAAATATTTTGTTGCTTTATGAACAGTGTAAGAACCTTAAAACACCGTACATGCTATTGTTCTTTTGTCTTTGTGTTTTTGTTTTTATATAAACCCTATTTTATATTGTTACTGTTTTTAGTTTAAACCATTTATTGTCTTTCAAAGATGCACATGCATGCACATATATATCTTAACTTTTTAAAAAAGGTCCTTGGTATTTACTGACATATTTACCCTTTCTGGTATTCTTCATTCCTTCCTGTAGAACCAGATTTCTATTTGGAATCATTTTTCTTAGCCTAAAGAATTTCTTTTAGACTGTCTTTGTAGTACAAGTCTTTTGGAGACTAATTTCCTGCTTTTGTTTATTTAGAAATGTATTTAGGCCGGGTGCAGTGGCTCATGCCTGTATTCCCAGCACTTTGGGAGGCTGAGGCAGGTGGATCACCTGAGGTCGGGAGTTTGAGACCAGCCTGACCAACATGGTGAAACCTTGTTTCCACAAAAGTACAAAAATTAGCCCAGCATGGTGGTGGGCTCCTGTAATCCCAGCTACTCGGGAGGCAGAGGCAGAAGAACCACTTGAAACTGGGAGGCGGAGGTTGCAGTGAGCCAAGATCATGTCATTGCACTCCAGCCTAGGCAAGAGAGCAGTTCTCCATCTCAAAATAAAATAATAATAATAATAATAATAATAATAATGTATTTAGGCCGGGCATGGTGGCTCATGCCTCAGCACTTTGGGAGGCTGAGGCAGGTGGATCACTTCAGGTCAGGAGCTTGAGACTGGCTTGGCCAACATGAGGAAACTCCTGGCAAGAGAATCACTTGAACCCAGGAGGCAGAGGTTGCAGTGAGCTGAGATTGAGCCACTGCACTCCAGCCTAGGTGATAGAATGAGACTCTGTCTCAAAAAAAAAATTTAAAAAATTTTAAAGAAAATGTATTTATTTCCCTTTCCTTTTTGAAGGATATTTTCACAGGGTATGGAATTTGAGGTTGATGTTTTTTCTGTTAGCACTTTAAAGATAAAATTCCATGCTTCTCTGCCTCCCTTGTTTCTGATAAGTCAGCTGTTATTTTTATTGTTTTCCTGTACGTCATGTGTCTTTTTCCCTCCTGGTAGCTTTTAATATTTTATCTTTTTAGTATGTCAACCTTGATATATTTATATGTGATTTTCTTTGTATTTATTCTGCTTGGGGTTCACTGACCTTGGATCTTTGGATTGATTTCATTAATCAGTTTGGGAAATTTCTTGGCCGTTTGTTTGTCAATATGTTTTTGTTGTTTTATTCTTGTGAGACAGAGTCTTGCTCTGTTGCCTGGGCTGGAGTGCAATGGCATGACCTCAGCTCACTGCAACCTCTGCCTCCAGGGTTCAAGTGATTCTCCTGCCTCAGCCTCCCAAGTAGCTGGGATTACAGGTGCCCACCACCATGCCTGGCTAATTTTTATATTTTTAGTAGAGATGGGGTTTTGCCATGTTGGTCATTCTGGTCTTGAACTCCTGACCTCAGGAGGTCCACCTGCCCCAGCCTCCTAAAGTGCTGGGATTACAGGTGTGAGTCACTGCACCTGGCCTAATATGTTGTTTTATTATTTCCTCTGCTTCTGGAACTCCAATTATGTATATGTTAAGCAGTTTGCTATTGTCCCCAATACCTAGATGATCTGTTTTTCTTTTCACTTTTTTTCCTCTCTTATGTTTCAGTTTGCGTTTCTGCTGACATGTCTGTTCTCAAAAAGTTGACTGGTTCTTTACTATTTCAGTCTGCTAATCCCAGCAAAATAATTATTCATCTCTAACATATTTTCATTTCTAGAATTTCTATTTGCCTTCTAAAAATATATTTTCTATATCTTTGCTGAAAATCTTCACCTTTTTATATATGTCATTCACCCTTTCCACTAGATCTTTTAACATGTTATCTTTAACAGTTCTTTAAAGGCCCCATCTGATAATTCTAACATTTGGGCCATCTCTGGGTCTTGTTCTGTTGGCCTGTTTTCCCTCTTGTCAATGGGCAGCATTTTCTTGCTTTACCACATGCCTCATAATTTTTTATTAAATGCCAGACATTGTTTTTAAAGAACAGTGAAGACTAAAGTAGAAAGGATAGCTGTTAGGATATATGGGTCGAGTAAGCTTAGTCTGTAGTTGAACTGAGTCTGGGCTTTGAATGAGTTCACCACTACTTCAGATTATTTAAGGTTGGGATCAGAAGCTTCCTTTTAGTAAAACTTGGGATTGAAGAACTGAGTGGCTTAGTTTTACTGTTATACTCTCAGCCTTCAGTAAGCCCCACATAACTGCACCTTGGGGTAGAGGTGTGGGTTTCTTAATTAACTGTCCAGCTCCTCCACCAAATGCAGATGGCCACTGCTCCAGCTTAACCTCTCTGTCCTGATGTCAGTTGCCTGTCTTTTTTGGGAATCCTGAAATCAAATAATTTTTTTTTCTTTTAGCCACTGTAGTCTACAGATTAAAGCTCTGGCGAAAATCCATGCCTTTGTTCAAGACACGTGAGTGTTGCCCACTTTTCAGAATCCACCTATTTCAACAACTTGCTTTTCTCCTCCCCACAAGCTGTTTGTTTGTTTCAATTCAGTGAATATTTTTAAATACCTACTCTATCTCATACTCTGCGATGGTCTCTGAAGGATGCCAGAGACGTGTGTGACATGAACCTTGTCCCCAGATACTTTACGTTGTCTTTGGGCAGATAAGAGTAACCCAGGAAAAGGATATGGGAAAAGTTATCAAGAGTGCATCAGAGGGTGTAGAGTGGAATAGCACAAGTAGAATACATAATGTTCAGGGGACACGGGGTAAAGACTGGTCAAGAGGAGAGGTAGGACTAATGAGAGAAACCTCTGGTAGGGGTGAACATATGCTAATTCAGCTTTGTGGGGCATGCTGAATCCATTGGGACGGGTTTAGTGTGAACCCTGTCAGCAGAAGAGGAGCTAGAACATGCTGATGGGTGATTGAAAAGGGGTGTCAGGGAGGACCCTGGCATCCAGGTGGTCTGGAGGGCACTTTCTCCTTTCCTATTGTGGTGAGAAGGGCAGATAATCCCATTTCATGTATGTTTGAGCTCCTGTCTTCAAAAGGAGAGCCTTCCATGTGTTGTAATCACCCTGGGCCAGTGGCAGCTTGGTGCCTGTGTGTATACTCACATGTTCATTCATTCAGGCCTCCACTCCATGGGATATGAGGGGTGCACAGGGGCTGCACTCCTGTGCCTCTTAGAGATTTTGATCACTAACTGGCTCCATATTCCTAGGACACTGAGTGAGCCTCGGCAGGCAGAGATCCGAAAGGAGTGCCTCCGACTCTGGGGGGTGAGTGTCTCCCCCAGCCCATTACTGCATCAGGGCAGGGAAGCTGTAGAGAAGAATGGCATTGACTTCCAATCCTGTCACCTTAAGGTCTCTCCACATCCAAAAATATCTGTTACCCTCCCAGTACCCTGGAGGTCGACATCTCGGCATTGTTGGTAGTTACCTCTTTGGCTGTTTCACTGCCCGTTTGGCCCTGCAGCTGGGTCAGAAAGGACTACGGGGTGGGATGTGGGGAGGTGGATTGGCGTCATTTTTGCAACTGGTGGCTCTGTGTAGCAGCACTGACCACAGAGAGCCCCAGAGAAAAGGAAATAGCCTTTGGGGTACACTACCATGGGGTCCAGAAGGGAGCAGTAAGTGAATTATCCACCTCCATCCCTGCCATCCCAGCCTCCTTTGTTGTGTGCCATTCCTCCTCCCTAGTCTAACCCTATCCTGCACCTGCATACACTCTTACATGGCCTTGGTCAAAAGGGCATTTGAAAGTCAAAGCTCTTTGCTGTCTTATTTCAGATCCCAGACCAGGCTCGTGTGGCTCCTTCTTCCTCAGACCCCAAATCAAAGTTCTTTGAGCTGATCCAGGTAAGACTGGTATCTGCAGTGGAAATAAAAAATTAGAGTTCTGTCTCTAGATGTGGATGGTACCACTGAGGCCCCAGATGGATGGCCTCCCGAGGGCTTGTGCAGGCACTTCTCATGGGCTCTAAGGGGTGGAGCTAAGGCTGCCACGAGTGAGAACCTTTGGTATAGGGTATTGAGGTCCCCAAGAGCAGTCAGGCCAACAGAAGATTCTCATCTTCAGTGCTTATGCCCAGGCACAAGCCACCCAAAGGGTGGTGCTGGCTGTGTCATCCTGGCAAGTTCAGGATCCTGTGGGATTTGCCTACAAAGGAGACATGGAGTGTGGGGCGATCTTAGGCAAGGGAGGTAATCACAGGGTGAAGGGAGCTGCCATGGACACCCACAGCAGGGCTGGTCTAACCCCAGGTTCTCTTATTTCTGGTGAGCTGGTCCTCAGAGTTCTTTTGCTCTGTTTCTTTCTACCACTCAACTTCCAGCTTTTACTTGAGCCTCATTTAAATCTGGCCTAGATCATGGGCAATTGTGTTGGTTTTGTGGGGGTCAGGGACTGGAGACCAAGGTTCAGATAGCCTCAAAACAATAGTATGTGTACATTTTTCTTAATGGGGTAAAGAGATCACTTAACTATTCTCAAACCAACTGCTGAGGAATCCTTGCTTTTAGTTTTATTGAAGGGGCAGCTTTTATATTCTGGTGACATTTTCTTATAGTTCTGGTAAATCGATCTGTACTTGGGGACTCAGTGTTCTTTCCCTTCCCAGCCTCTCCTAATAGGTCCTACAGGAACACTCCAAGGAGATGAAATGAAATAGATCCCATTTAGTGCACAGTTAGGTAGAGAAGGGGATGCTGGGGAGCATATTTCAGAGAGCTCGTGCTTCTTGTCCCTTGTCTTCTCGAGCCTGCCCTCGGCCCATATAGGCACCCATACTGTCCCTGCCACCAACCTGGCAGTGTTTTCTCTGACTCATGGCTGCAGGGCACCGAGATTGACATCTTCAGCTACAAGCCCACACTGCTCACCTCTAAAACCCTGGAGAAGATCCGCCCTGTGTTTGACTACCGCTGCATGGTATCTGGCAGTGAGCAGAAATTCCTCATCGGCCTAGGGGTAAGTCTGCAGCTGGCTTCCTGCCCAGCTTGGTATGGTGGATTTGCCCTTTGTGGGAATCTGGACAGCTGCCTGCCACATTTGGTGCATGTTCTCTTGGCACTAAGTAGCTGGGGCTTTGACCTAGTGAATGTATTTCTTGAAACTTCATTTCCTTTCTTCCTGAGTTTGCCAAGTGTCATTCATTCATTCTTTCATTTGTTCATGCATTTGTTTCTTCAACTCTGTGCATTGCTAAAGGGACACTACAACTTTTCTTGTGAAACAGAGCTTCCCAGGCTAGTAGCATGGGCAGGAGGCTAATCTTGCTTGAGCCCATGCAGCCATTTCCTTGCAGTACCACCACCACCCCATGCCATCCCCCGTCTTGCGAAGATACTCCCTCTTCCTACCCTGGGCCCCCTGGAGTCTAAAATTTAGGTGAGGGAAAGCCTTGGCAAGCAAGCTCTTTATCTTACTTAGCTGGGTAAAGTCCATTGCTTTTTCTTTCAACTCTTATATTTCTGTATAATTTGATCCTTCCTCAGTTACTTCTTTTGTGTCCTCTCACACTTTTTTTTTTCCTCATTTTACTTACTCTCTCCTCTGCTCTTTAGACCCTTCACCAAACCCACCCTAGACATACACAAAACTGGGTTTTTGAGGGCCTCTAATCATGGACTTAGGTCTTTTGAGTGGTGCCCTGCGCCTGTTCCAAGGCTGAGCCAGATGTCTGCCTCTCATCTGCTTAGGCACTGGAGAACACTGCTATCATTATGACTAAAGTATAATTGATTTAATCTCTCATAGACATTTTCTTCTGACATTTCCCAATCCCATCAGCTTGAGGCTGCCAACTAAAAGCTCTTGAGAAATAAGCCTCTTACCCTTGATCGCCATGCCTTCCTTACCCGGCTGTTTCTCTCTGCCTGCAGAAATCTCAGATCTACACGTGGGATGGCCGCCAGTCAGACCGCTGGGTCAAGCTAGACCTGAAGACAGAGCTGCCCCGGGACACTCTGCTGTCGGTGGAAATTGTGCATGAGCTGAAAGGGGAGGTCAGAGATGGTTCTGCTCAGGTGTTAGCCCTGCAGCTAGGGAACTGGGGTGCTGCTGAACCTGGCCTTTTGCCCTGAGTTAACTTGGTTACATTGTGTGGTGGCTGACAGGGCCCAGGGCTAGGGAAAGCGTTTGTAATTACTCCTCCCAGAGCGGTTCCTCTAAGCCACAGTGGTTCAGGTAAGGAGGAGCTCAGTTTCTGTGCATCAAAGGAGACCTCAGTTGTTTCTGTGCATTGAGGACCCTGATGAGTCTATTGCAGGCGTCCCCAAACTACGGCCCACGGGTCGCATGCGGCCCGCTGAGGCCATTTATCCGGCCCCCTGCCGCACTTCAGGAAGGGGCACCTCTTTCACTGGTGGTCAGTGAGAGGAGCACAGTATGTGGCGGCCCTCCAGTGGTCTGAGGGACAGTGAACTGGCCCCCTGTGTAAAAAGTTTGGGGATGCCTGGTCTACTGGGTATTTTTTAGCAGCTGATTTAGTTTTTGCTAAAAACCAGAGATCCCTTGGGAAAGAAGAGACTTGTTATTTCTCAGAAGCCATGAGTATCAAATCTATATGGTGACATTCAGAACCGTCAGTAGGAACAGTTGGCAAGGGCGGTAAGCTAGGTCCTGTCTGGAGTGCCATGGCAGCAGCCTTACTGGGTTTGAGGTTCAGGGCCTCATCACCCAGTGGCTTGGATCTTCCCCTGCTCAGAAGCCCAGGCCAATCGTGCTGAGAAGCAGCTGGGAGGGAGATGAGAAATATCCTGCATTTAGAGCCCTACCCTTCCCCCAGCCATAGGCGGAAAGAAGCCACATATCATGGTGGGTAGTGGGGGCTGAAGACTGACGCCTGGCAGAGTGGGCAGTGTACTTACTTATCCTTCTAGGGGAAGGCCCAGCGGAAGATCAGTGCCATCCATATCCTCGATGTCCTTGTGCTGAATGGCACCGATGTCCGGGAGCAGCACTTTAACCAGCGGTCTGACCTGGGCCCCAGGGTAGGGAGGGTGGGGGTAGGCCAGGGCAGCTTGGTGGACAGTGGCCTCCTGAGGTGTGGCCCCTCACCTAGGCCTTGTCTGCTTGTTGACATGCTGAGAATTCCCCTCTCCCATCCACTGGTTGATGCCAAAGTCAGGGTGAGAATTGGTGTTGCCACTTCAGAGTTTGCTAGGGCTTGGGCCCTGGTTATCAGAGATACCAGCACACTCCATTTTGCCACGGCTCGGGTTGAGGTATTTATGTTAAGGTTGAGCAAGAGGGTGACCTTGCGGGAAGAGGGGGTACTCCTTGGAAGAAATGTCCTGTGCTTCAGTGGTCTCATTTAAGTTGCTTCATCTGAGCGGGTGCACTGTGGTGTCCACAATTTGGGGTGACAGGGCAGACACATACGATAAAGACAATACTTGAAGCTCTAGTGGAGGTGACTGAGCACAGCTGAAGGCACACTTCAAGAAAACCAACAGACAGTGAAATCAGAGGCCAGAATCCACAGGGGCAGGGCATGAATGAAGACGAGAAGGGCAGGGCGGGCTTCCTGGGGGACATGGGTTCTGCCTCTTGGAGCAGTCTTGCCGTAGATTCAGAAGGTTCTCCTGTTGGAGTTGTGAAAATGCCCTGGGAGTAGGGGTGCTGGTGGAGGGATCCTTTCTTGCCTCTGAGAGAGACTGTTTGGATTGTAGAATTCAGCTTGCTGAGAAATTTGTGAAAGCCGTTTCCAAGCCCAGTCGGCCTGATATGAATCCCATCAGGTGAGCATGTGACCCCTGCCCGCCTTGCTTCTTTCTGGCTAGTACCTGCTGCCCCCATCCAGTGAGGGATGGGACGGCTCAGTGGAGGGCACTAGGCAAGTTGGTGTTAGGGACAAGACTGTTCTTGCTGAGGAGTTTGTTTGGGGGTGCTAGGTGGGTGACTTGCCCCAGAGCATCTCCCCATCCTGCCTAGCAGTGGGTAGACTGCATTCTGAGGGGTTAAGGTGTCCTTGTTTAAGATGCACGTGCTTCTAAGAGTGCCAGCCCACCTCATGAATCACCCTTTCCCACTTGGGCATTGTTAGCACATCACCTGGCCTTCTCATTTTTTTCAGGTAAGAAATGGGTGCTGAGGGAATGGGAGTTTTGAACATGAAAAAAGAGAAGGATGGTTTGAGGGAATGGGACCCCCAGTGCGTGGGGAGGAGGCGGCCAGGGTTGTTGTAATGTTAGATAGTAGGAAAGTTCCAGATCCTGAGAGGGAAAGGAGGAAGAGAACAGGGTCAGGAAGAGACAGACGGAGGACACACTTTTCCAGGGTAGGCTGAGGTCTGAGGTTGTTGCCAAAGGGCTTAGCCCTGCTCTTGGGGGCTTCATGCACTGGAGACTGAGGTATCTGTTTACACTTCACCAACATCATTTTTGTCCTTTTTAACATAAACTTAGTTAAAATTAAATCCAGTATTGAGAATGCACTTTATAGATGGCATGTGAAAGTGTCAAAGGAATTTCTGTCTGTACTTTAGAATGTCCTGTCTGCTAGGTCCTGAAAGGCAGCTCCCAGGGGGACCTTGCCTTCATTGCTTGTGGTTTGGTTGCTGGATTTCTGGGAACCTTCCCCACTAGCAGTTTCAAAGACGTGTTCAGGCCCCCCCAGAGGTAGAATGTGGGCATCAAACAGGAGCCCTGCATCCTAGTTCGGGGTCCCACACCTGCTGTGGGCAATAGGACTGTTAGGACTGTTGAGCAGTAACTTGTTATGGAAGGCCTAAAATCCATGTGGATAGACCTGGGCGAGAGCCTGCTCCTTGGTGTTCTGCCCTTTGGTGATGGTGAAGGTGAGCTGGGGGTGGGAATGCTGACAGACACATCTTTGTCCGCCAGACTTTTCTTCCTTTCTCCCTCCTGTCTTCCAGTATCCATAGTTGCAATCCCCAGTTGTCCTGATGCAGGCCCCAAACCCAGGGCTTATCTGTGTAGACAGCTGCTTGGCAGGCTTGGTGTCCTCACTGCCGGTGGGCTGGGTGGTTTCAGGGAGGGCCTGGGGCAGAAGCCAAGGTCAGGTGCAGTCTCCTGCCTCCCCCCAGCTGCCTCCTGGATGAGCATGTCCCCCAGGAAGCCTTTGCCTTGTCTCTGTCCCTCTGCCTGCAGGGTGAAGGAGGTGTACAGACTGGAAGAGATGGAGAAGATTTTTGTCAGGTGAGTGACTTGACCTTTGAAGCTGAGTCAAGAGGAGGCGGGGGTGCGGCCGTGTCCTGGAGTCATCCTACGTTTTGTAGAGATGGGTCAGGGGTGAGGTAGTGAGCTGGCTCCAGTGGTCACCTCACCTGCCTTGCTGCAGTGCCGCTGCAGCCAAGAGCCCCCTGGCTGAGAGCTGCTTCAGCTTCCTGTCAGGAGGGACCCGGGCAGGCTGTGTCAGGCAGAAATACGGGCTCATTGATGCTGTCATAGTTACGACGGGCCCTGCGAGGGGCAGAGCAGCAAGCTGCTTGAAATACCATAAATCCCAGCTCCCAGTGCTGAGAGAGAGATTGAGCCTGGAGGGGTAGAAGGGGCATAAATGCGTCCTCTTAGTGGTGTGCGGGTGCTCACAGATCGCAGTCTCCTTCTGGATGTGCTTATGTGGAGAAGGTTACGTTAACTCTTTCATGGCCACAGTGTTGCCATGGCACGCATGGTCTCAGATCTCACCCTTACTGGTGTCACCTTGAAACCCCCCAAACAGCAGCAACACAGCAGGGTCATTTGTTACTCCCCTGCACCGTCTGAGTGGGAATTCAGGGCCTGAATTTTAACCCCAGCGTGGCTACTCACTCACTTGGCTCTGTACCTCAGTTTCGTCTTAAGTCAAACCAGGATCAGATACTACAGTTGGGTAATTTTATTAGCCAGAGACTAATTTTGTCAGCCAAGGCCTTTTCGCTCTCTCATGTACATACCTTCTCGGGGAAATCAGGTTGGAGATGAAGATCATCAAGGGCTCCAGTGGCACCCCAAAGCTCAGCTACACAGGGCGTGATGACCGGCACTTTGTACCCATGGGCCTCTACATCGTCAGGACAGTGAATGGTGGGTGAGGAGGGACTGTTCCCGCCACTCCCTCGCCTCTTCCCCCTTTCCCCTTTCCCCCTTCCCCGCTCCCTGCCAGGTGATGGGCCCAGATGCTGCCTGAGCCAGAGCTAAGGGCTCCCTGCTAAGGTGGGTAGCAGCCAGGCTGGCATTTCTCTGAGGTACACGTCAGGGGACAGTGTTCCCTGAGCCTCTCCTGTTCTTCCGTGGGCCCTGGGAGTGGGGTAGGAAATAGTGAGAGAGCTCAACTTGTACACATGCGCGTGTTGTTCTCATGGCAGGAAAAGGGCCTTTTCAGTAGACAGCAGCATGTCCAGAAAGTCAAGCTTGGCTTCTGTCCATTTGCATCCCCCTTTCTTCAGAGCCCTCTGCTGAGAGTCCTAGAGATGTTACCCTGATAGCTGGTTGGCAGGATTGGGGTGGGGTCATTGCGAGTCATTGCTTGGTCATTCTCCAGGAGCCCCTTTGGGCTGGTGATGAAGGCCGCCACCTCATGGGCTGGTCCCTGCCTGCTTTTGGGGGGAGGCAGGGATAGGACCACCAGGAGTGGAGGAGGGCATGCACCTGTCCTCCACAAGTGCTTTGTGTCCCTTCTGGGTTTCATTCCCTCTTGCTCCTGTCAGAGCCCTGGACTATGGGATTCAGCAAAAGCTTCAAGAGGAAGTTCTTCTACAACAAGAAAACCAAGGACTCTACTTTTGACCTCCCTGCAGACTCCATTGCCCCATTTCAGTAAGTAGCTGTTCTCCAAGCCTGCCCTCCTTAGCAGCCTCAAATAAATACTCCTGCAGAATGCTAGCCAGCTGTCCTGGGGCACACCCTGGGTTCTGACACTGTTGTCCACCAGGGGTTCCACTGAGCCTGAGAACCCCTTTGTGGGGATGGCAGCCCCCTGCAGGTGTGGCCGGGCATGATGCCTGGACCTGCTGTGATAGCTGGGGGCCTGGCTGTGGAAGACTCATCTGGGCAGCATGTTCAGTCCGTGGAGCAGCCACGTTTCAGTGACATTCTGACGCTGGCCTGATGGTGGGAATATGCTGAGGGCCCACAGCCCTGCCCCTTGGCACTCAAGGTCCCAGCTGTCCCTTTGTAGGACCCAGTGTCCATTAGATTGTTGGTCATGGGCTTCCCCAGCAGCCCTCATGTGCCTGTAATTAGCCACTGACATTTTCTGTCGCCACAGTACTAATACTGTTCTATTAGAGAAGCACAGACAGATAAAGCAGGAATATCAGTCTTTGTAGGAATCCAGTTGGATGCAATTAGCAACAGCTGTTTGTTGGGAAAAGTTGGTTCAGGGAGGCAGGGAGGAGCTGGGCCTACTGGTGCCTTTCGGCTGCCGGGGGAAGACCCTCAACTAGTCATTGACAGACCCCTGCCTCCCACACCTTTAAGAACACTTGACCCTATTCCATCTGGGTGCAGCCCTCTGACCTCTTTGCCCTCCTCTTCCTCCCCAGCATCTGCTACTATGGCCGGCTCTTCTGGGAGTGGGGGGATGGCATTCGTGTGCATGACTCCCAGAAGCCCCAGGACCAGGACAAGCTATCCAAGGAAGATGTCCTCTCCTTCATCCACATGCACAGCGCCTAAGGGCCTCAGGATGTGCCACCCCTGCAGAGTGTCCTGTCATTCCTGAGACGGGGCCACCTGGAGCCCACAGTGCTGGCTTCTTCCCCTCTTGAAAAGGGACCTGGGAGCACTGCACCTGGCATGAGGAGTGGGTGGCCTCCTCTCCATCCCCTGAAGAGCTCAAGGCAGGGCCCTGCAGAGGACACTCCCATGTTCCTTCTGGGACACCTGCCTGGGAACTTCCCCCTGCTAGGACTCAGCCTGAAGGAAGCTGCTCCTGAGGCAGGCGTGAGGTCAGTGCCTAGGGCACGTCGGGCCGATGGAGGACACGTCAGAGTCGCAGAGCTGTGGGCTCTCTCTTCTCTCCTGCATCCTGAATAGACTCACTTTTCTGAGTTCCATGCACTGCCCCTGAGGGTAGCCATGCCCTTGCTTTGCCCAACTTTTTATTGGGCCATCCCTGAGTAGGCGGAGGCCTGCTGCTGTGAGCGGGCCAGGAGAGCCTGTTGTAAAAAATCAAGGTTTTGTTTCTTTGAACTTACCGTTTTGATGCCAAGTTGGAGACGATTTTCTTGTCTCCTCCCCCCACTCCTCCTGGCCGTCCCTGGAGTTCTTCCTAGCCCAGAGCTCTGACAGTCCAGCAAGGTGGGAATGAGGGAGTGTAGGCCTCACTCACGTCCTTGACACCATGTTGAGATCCTGGGAGCCCTCTCTTTAGTACTGAGTGGGCCCCATCCCCTTTTAGTCCAAACATTGGGCAGCACTAGAGGGCAGGAAGCAGCCTTGAAGACCTGTCTTTCTCTCCCCGACAACAGTGGCCCCACCAGTAACAAAGGCACCTCTAGGGGTTTGGGTGGTGCTGCCCTCTGGCAGTCATGCACCACCATCTGCCATAGCCACCCTAAGGTCTTGGCAGAATTCTGAGCTCGAAGTGCAGCTCCCTTTCTGCCCTTTCCCGTTTTTCTTCCCTAATAGGAGGTATAGTATGCTTTTGTTTGTCGTTACATGGTCACTCCCATTTCTTCTATCTTGGCGGAGGCAGAGAGGAGGGGAAGCTGGGCAGTAGCTCTGGGTGGGGGAGGGCACCTGTGGTTGTTTTTAATGGGAAATACCTCTCAGAGATGTTCATGCAGGCTCCCTAGGGCCCCATCCCAGTGCCAGGCTGGTTTCCATGGAGATAGGGCACTGAGGCTCCCGTGAGGTTGGAATCGACTTCACCATGGGGGTCCTTCAGCCAGCATCCAGCTTCCCACCCCCAGGCTGGCAGCAGCACTGCTGAGATGCTGTATTTCCACCCAATTCTGGGTATATCAGTGTGTCTTGCAGAATCTTGGATCATTAAAGATAAACATATTTTTAATGCCTGTGTGGCTCTGTGTTGGGGCTGCTGCTGTTTGTCCTCAGTGCTTTGTGGTCTGGGACTGGCGTGGATGAAACAGCTTGGGCCAGAGGTGAAGGGGAGGCAGCTCTACTCATAGCAGAGGAGAGAAAAGAGGGTTTGTTTAATCGGAGCCTGTCCAAGCTTCTGGGGCCCTGCAGGGCTCCCAGGCCTGTTGCTTGCTGCTCAAGAAGGGGCCTAAGGAGTTGGGGGAAATTATGCTGCCCCTGTTAGAAGCAGGGACTGCAGATGAATGAACCTACAGCCCCGGGAGGGCAGAGACACCTTCCCGCTTTACATAAATCACGCAGCTCACTCTGTGGTGGCACTGTGACAGTCCAGGATCAGGCTGTGTGACTAAAATAACAGAGGCGTCAGACCAATTAGTGTCACTAGACTGGGGGGAAAGAGGGAGGGAGAGAGGGTTTCACTGACCCCAGCCTGCCTTCCCTCCATGGAGGGCTGGTTCTGTCTGCAGTAAGTGGGGGAAGGGGGGAAGGGGGCCTAGGCCTGGGGGCTCTGTTTCTGGGTGTTTTCTCCACCAGTAAGTCATGGCGCTGGTGCTGGTTCCCCCACAGAATCCACCTGCACTTTGCTAGGCTTCCTCATCCTGGCCCCGAGTCCTTTGTGGATGGCCTTAGCTTCCGGGGGCAACTCCTTCCCTAGTTTTTCCTACTTAATTGGTTTCATCTCGGCCATCCACGCCCTTCCTCTGTTCTGCCTTGCTGCAGCCTCCCACCTGCTCCCCTCCTTATTCCCAAGCTAGGAGTTAGAGTTGTGGGGTGGAGGGATAAGGGGCATGTCTGAATTTGCTGCTCCTGCCACAGCTCCCCCTCTGATCAGCCCTACCCCTGCTCACTACACACCCCACCTGATTTACTGGCCACTGTCACCGTAAGTCTGGCTGGTCATTACCGTGACTCTGCTGCCCACTCGCAGCCTCCCCAGCCTTGCCTGCCTGTCGAAGATGGATTAACTCTGCACTCCCCCGGGATCGCCACATGACCACTTCAAGTCCCCAAGCCGCCCTTCACTGCAGACTGCATTTTTTCTGCCATAATTACAGGCAATGGCACTGTCTGTAGGGTACAGCAGTGTGTGGTGGGGGGATGGACAGGTGGCACAATGTCTGCTTCTCAGCCCCGGCAGTCCCCGAGCCCTGGAAGTGACTCCCACTCCTAGCCTTGGAAAGTGCTTCCCACTATCTCCTTACTTCCCAGTCAAGCTGGGGGCCGCCTCCTCTCCTCTGAATTGTAAGCTAGAGCTTTCCCTTGAACATCTCTTCTTAATTCCCAAGTGCCACCCCTGCTACCACCGCCCCCTCCCACCCCATCCCCCAACTCCCAGGTAGTCACACCATGACATTTACTCACCAGACAGAAGCAGCTTGGTGTTCTTTATTGCCACCATGTCCTTCTGGAGACACAGAACCCCCCAGCAGGCCAGGGAGGCAAGGCGGCCTGGGCTGCCAGGAAGCTGGGAGGGGGATGTCCTAGCACCTTGGTCCTGTTGAGGCTTGAAGTGCCTGCTTGGCCCTGACCAAGGGGCCAAGTGGAAGCCTGTGCTGGCTGTGGGGAAGTGCCAGGCTCACATGGTCCAGTAGGCGTAGACGAGGGTCAGAAGGATGAAGATGGCCACAGAGAGCAGCATGTTCTTCCGGTTCTCTTGCCGAAGCAACTTCAGTTCCTTCTCTGGGAGGAAAGAGGGTGACAGGGATGGGACCGGCAGTTTAGGCCCATCCACTGCTCTTCGCTGCCTCTCCAATGAGTGAGTACACACTGCTGAGGGCAGAGACGCCCCCTTCCAGCCACCTCCCCACCCGTAAAAATGACCCTGTCCTTAATCTGCCCAAATCATGACACACCCTTTTGGCTACAGAACCAGCCTAATAAAGTCCCGATGCCCAATGCTGCTCAACTCTTGCTCATTAAATGTGGTTGGGGTTGAGGATGAGGTGGGTGTAGTCACCAAAAATGCCACACCTGAAAGCCAGGCTAGGAGGTGGTGTGACATTGCCAGGTGAGTCTGCTCACCTGTCAAGGGGTTGGGTGTGTTGTGCCCATCATCCACCAACCAGAAACTGAGGGCTCCCTGGGCCCAAAAGTGGAGTAGGTGCCAGGTGGGGCTGTTTCCTGAGTCCCTGCCCTCTGTCAGGTGCCCGGTTGAGCAGAATCTAGGGATGCTAAGAGGCAGTTTGTGTCCGTGAGGCAGCTGGTCTTGACTCTAGAGGAAATTAGTCCTGCTGCTCTGTGGCCCCACTTGTACCTAATTATCCCCTCCAGGTGACATGCAGGTAGGGGGTAGGTACTCTGTGAGGGCTAAATTGAGTAGTGGTATGGTTTTGTGTGAAAACTGCAAAACTTGAAGGGAAACTGATGTCCCACCCCTGTCTGTGCTGGGAAGTGGGAGGAAACACCTGCCGAGCTGCTCTGGGCAGGCCAGACGGAGTCCAGGGCCCAGAGTGCACCGGCCCAGCCATGCTGAACTCCAGGCAGGGTGGGTGGGTATGCTCTGCGCCTACGGCATTCATCAGACCAGCGCTTCTGGCGGGCTCCCTGCCATCAGAGCCTTCCTGGGGCCAATTCTTGGCCAGGCCTAGCCCCCCAGGGGAGAACAGAACAGACAAATCTGAGGAGCACCACAGTCCTCCCCAGCCTTTAGTGGGGAGCCCACCAGCCTGCCAGCTGCCCTCTAGCAGCCCGCCAGGCCTGGCCTCTACCTGCCTCTGCCCCCAGCGCCCAGAAGGTGGCGGCATCACTCCACCCACAGGAGCCCTTGCGGTACCCAAGTGGGAGGTTCAGCTTCCTTTACCCATCACTTCCACTGCACGGTTTTCCTGGGAGAGTGTGGCAAGGTAGGCTGCACTGGGGTAGGGGGAGGGCAGACTTCCAGTGTCTGGGTGAATGAGTGTCTTCTAGACCTGGCCACGGCCACATCCCTTCATCCCAAAGAGCACAGACCCACAGGCCATCTCATCCTCCCTTAGAACAAAGGAATAAACCTGCTCTCCTGCAGGCAGCTGGGCCTGGCATGAGTGTCTGCAGCCTCTGGAGGCTGGCTCCCTCACAGAGGACCCCCTTGCTCCCTGCTGCCTTGTCAGGGTCCTTGGGCTTCTGATCCCTTCGGGCCCTGGGAACTGGAGGCTAGGGCTGGTAACTGACAGGAACTTTCTTACCGTAGTTGGAGGCTTTGCTCATTAGGCTGTTTTTCTCCTTCTCCAGGGACCTCCTGTGAAGGGGAAGGTGTTTCATGGCCCAAACCCTTTACCTTTTTCCCACCTGAGCGGCAGCTGGCATGCCAGGTTGGCAGGGCTCAGGTCTTGTTGGGGCGGGGCATTGAAGCTAAGATGTCAGAGACCCAAACCCTCTGCCTCAGGCCTAGTTACTTTGGGGACCCAGGATAGAGACAAGAGGTGGCGGCCTGACGGGAAGGGTGGGGTGGCTGGGCAGGAGCATTACCTGGCCTCTGGGCTCAGATCCCCGCTGTGGAGCCTGGAGTTCACGGCCTCTAGGTCTCTCCGACACTGGGACAGCTTCTTCTCTAGCCCATCGATCTGAAACACAGGCCACAGAGAGGTGGGCTGCTGAGCCTTCAGCTCTCAAAACACTGGGACCAGGAAGCAGGGCCTACAGGAGTCTTCTTGGACAGGTGTCCCCCCCCCCCCCCCGATTGGTTTTGGCAGGGCAGGGCACCCAGGCCCATCTTCCCTGGAGTGTCTTTGTTTTGCTGTCCTCTGCCTCCATGGCTCAGTTCTGAGCTGTACAGGACAGTGGCCTAAACCACACTGGAAACAGCAGTGGGTTTGCCCAGGGTATCACAGCTGTCCTGACCCTCTGGGCCAAGCACAGGTTGGGGGTTGAGAGGAGCAGCCCCTTGGTCTGCTGTCTCCCCAGCCCCAGTTGGGCCCACAAAAGGAACAAATAGAGCCCTGAACACAGAACGCACCTGCCCCACAAGTGTATCCTAGAGTGACGGAGACGCCGTGAGGAAACCCTGGCTTCCAAACAGTCCACACATGGGGGGCCAGGTGATCAAACATCTAGGGGCAACGCAGAGGTGTTTTTCTCATTGACACACTTTTTCTTAAAACTTAGCAATCCAAGTTGTAAAAATATACATTTTTCTGTAAGAATCAATAAAAAGTACTGAGAAAAATGCCCCCAAAACACCTTTCTTCCTTTCTGACTTGGTTCTTAAGCAAAAACTTTGCCTATCATCAAAGTGGCAAAATAGTTACCTGTTTTTCCATTTGTTTTGATGAGTTTCAGAGATGTGTTCTTGGGGAAATATCTGAGCAGTGGGGAAATGTTTTATAACATACTGGACTGGATTGTCCAAACCTGGGTCTTGGCACCATGCATTTGGCATTGAAAGTCCATCTCCTGGCCAGACACAGTGGCTCATGCCTGTAATCCCAGCACTTTGGGGGGCCAAGGAGGGCAGATCACAAGGTCAGGAGATCGAGACCATCCTGGCTAACACGATGAAACGCCATCTCTACTAAAAATACAAAGAATTAGCCGAGCGTGGTGGTATGCGCCTGTAATCTCAGCTACTCAGGAGGCTGAGGCAGGAGAATAGCTTGAATCTGGGAGGCGGAGGTTGCACTGTGCCACTGCACTCCAGCCAGAGCAAGACTCCATCCTCAAAGAAAAAAAAAGTCCATCTCCCTGTGTCTGATTCAGGCTCCAGGTCTTTAGCCAGCCACCTCCCTGGCTGGGGTGACCCTGGCTGTCAGTGGGTGGAAAGGTTCATGGGGTTCTGTGGCCTTCACAGCAGCTGACTGCAGCTAGTGCCTCAGAGCCCCATAATGCTCCATTTCCCATCTCTGACTTCACTCATTCTCACCACTTCCCTAGGAGACATGGCAAATAAGACATCTATTTCAGGAATGGTAATGGGGGCCCCCCAAGTGGAATGACTTTCTGAGGAGTCAGGGTGGGGCACCCCTCTCCTTATCAGTCTCAGCCAGTTCTCTGCTTGATTCGCTTCTGGTGTGAGCCCCTGCAGGTTCAGTAATCGATCACTGCAGGTAAGATCCCTGCCTCCCAGGACGGACGGCTGGTCAGAGGGTGGCAGGCATTTTGGGGCTGGGTGTCAGAGTCACATTCCAAGTCTCTGGACCTTATGCCTCTCTCCCTGGCCAACACCCGTCTCAGCCACTTTCCGTCTTCCCAAGAGAGGCCTGGCAGTGACACACCATCCACCCCCTGCCCTGCAGCCCCACCATTGCCACCTCCAGCCCCATAAGCAGGGCCCTGTGGGAGGGAGCAATGGCAGAGCCTTGAGTTAATTGCCTACTTAACTGTGTCATTTCTTTGCTAATGGGCACCCAAAGGGAGGGCTGTCCTGGGAAACAGATGCAGCCAGAAGATGGGGTTGTCCTTGGGGAGGCCAAAGGCCTTCCTGGAACCTGTGTGGCAGGGAAATGAAGGCAGGCTCAGGGAAGAGCCACAGCCCCATGCCAGTGCCTCAGGCCACCACGCACCTCCCACTTTGTAGCAGCACCCCCAGCACACACAGCCCAGCCCCATAGCACCCTGAGACTGTTTCCTGTGGTGTAGAAACCACAATCAGGGAACCAGATTCCACTCGGGCACAAATACAGCTTAATTCTTGATGCCCTACCTCCTCCACCAGGCTTCCCTGTTGCCCCTCCTTCTGGCAGATTAACCAGTCAATGAGGCCAAATGTGTGTGTGTGTGTGTGTGTGTGTGATCACTTTCTTTTCTTTTTTCTTACTATAATTTTTTTTTTAAGACGGAGTTCTGCTCGTTTCCAGGCTGGAGTGCAATGGTGTGATCTCGGCTCACTGCAACCTCCACCTCCCAGGTTCAAGAAGTTCTCCTGCCTCAGCCTCCCTAGTAGCTGGGATTACAGGAGCACACTGCCACACCTAATTTTTTTTGTATTTTCAGTAGAGACAGGGTTTCACCATGTTGGCCAGGCTGGTCTTGAACTCCTGACCTCAGGTGATCCACCTGCCTCAGCCTCCCAAAGTGCTGGGAATACAGGCATGAGCCATCGCATCCGGCCCAGAATAACATTCTTTGTTGCCCTCCTGTTTGTGTCCACATTTTATCTTCTCAAACTCTAGGGGTCTCTAGATAGTACCAACTGGCAGCCCATAGGCCAGGTCTAGTCCACAGATTGGCCCATTCCACTTATATATGTGACCTGCCTGGTCCTGGCAGATTCCCGAGTCCAAAGCTCCTGTCCTAGAAGGAACGGTGGCCATCTGTCTCCTCTTTGTGCCCACCACAAGGCCTGGCCTGCTACAGTCTTTGTATTTTTAGCCACAACGAGTGGAGTTGAGCATGGGTAGGACTGAGGGGATGGGACAGACGGTTTAGGTCTCCTGTAGCAACTGGAGTCTGAAACCATCCCTCATGTCCACAGAAGCTAGAAAAAGCTCGGAGGAGGAGAAGCAACTAGACATGCACATAATTGCGCACTTTGCAGACTGCCCAACGCAAGCCTTCCTCTTAGGTGAGATTTCTCCTTGAAGCCCCTGAGCCAGGCCTTGATTTGCATGTCATTCTGGGGAGGGGACAGGTTGGGGATTTCCATCCCAGAACACCTCTGGAAGGCCACCAAGTGCCCAAACAAGTGGTAATTGCCCCCAGAGCAAGGCCAGGAACTCATGCTAAGCAAAATCTTAAAATTGAGGTTGGCCAACCACAAGTGGCCAAGCCAATCTGCTATCATGCTCTGGGCAGAGCCTGCGGAGCTGACAGTCGGGGGCCTTTATCTGAACAAGCCCAATTTATCTGCAGTTCCACTGAATATTCCCGCTTTCATTTGCCACTTTTTAATGAGGCTTAAACGGTGGAACACAAATCAAGGTTTTAGGGACTCAAGTTCTAACCTCCCTCTATGAATATTTATGTCCTGCTGACAGCTCTCTCTCTGATTCCCTTCTAAATAGCAAGTTCCCCTTCTTTATAACCCAGCTGCTTGATGTGGGCTAAGTAAGGGGAGGCTAAGGCTGTCAAGAGGCTCCTTAGAGGCCACAAACCCATCCTCAGAAGGTGACCCTGCTGGGTCCCCAGCACTGGGCCTGGTTCGGAAGGCTGAAAATCAAACACACTGCAGCATCTGCTGATGCAGGAGCCAGCTGTCACTATGGGTGCAGAGACCCCAGGGGACCTGGCTGCAGAGGCAGGGAGGGAAGGTTGGTCCAGACGCCTCTTTCAGTTGTGGCCAGGGTCAGGAGTGGTGGCTACAGAGCAGAGCTGACACAGCAGGATGGGCCTGGAGAGGAAGGTCGGAGGGGACCCAGAAAATGGGCCTTAAAGGAAATCCTGACTTGGATTTTCAGCCAACTCTAAACTACATGCACACGGGTTATGCACTTTGTAGACAACCCGAGACAAATGTGCAGTCTTTGGTTAGCCCCTCCCTGCGACCACCGGGCTGAAGGCACCAGGACGAGAGCCCAGGTCAGGACAGAAGACATGGGAATTAGGACCAGATAAGGAGACAAATGTCAAGGAGATTCTAGAAGTGTAAGGGCCAGAACTGGGCAAGCATTTGGGAGCTCGAGTGCCCAGGAGCCTGCAGTGGTGGTTCAGGGTAAGCGAGTGGTAAGGAGCATGCGCTATAATCAGTGCCCTCGGCTGTCACTCACTTGTGGTACGACCAGGCGAGTCCCTTAGTTCTATGGCTCAGTTGACTCACATGTAAAACGGATAACCATGTTTCAAACTGGAGCAACCCAGGTAAGGTGCCCAGAACACACTTTACATGGTCAGAGTTCGGTAAGCGTTTGGCATCTTTATTACCCGAGAGTGGTTTGCACTGGATCTTTGGAGAATAAAAGAAAGCCTAGTTAGTCCGTGGCAAGAGGAAGAGAAGGTGATAGAAGCAGGGGTGTGAGGTGGGGCGGAATCTCCATGGGTTGCTGACGGGCAGCACAGGGAGGAAAGCCTCTCTAGCTTGGATGTGGCCATTCCCAGTCCATGAAGGGGTTCAGCAGGGAGAGCCCCCAGGGTAGATGTCAGACTGCAACAGGCCACGGGCCAGCTCGCTCTGCTTGCTCCAGACATGGCATGCTGGGAACCTTGCCATCTTGTCCGGGGAGGAAGCTGGGGTGGGCCTCCAGAGCCAGGGCTGGTTGCAGACATGGCGCCTCATAGAATCCTAGCATGAAGGGCCTGGAGCCGTGTCCAAGGTGGAACAGCCACAGGGTGGCTTGGGCCTCAGTGGGCATCTGAGGAAATGTGGAACGGCTGGTGAGGCCTGGCAGCCAGAGCCAGGGTGCACCCACACCTGAAGAGGCCCCAAGGAAGGGATCTGACCAAGCCCAGTGGGAAGAGAAAGTTATACTCTGAAGGCCACAGCGGCTCCCAGGACTCCTGCCAACAGGCTGCATAGCAGGGGCCCCTGGCAGGAAGAGGCATGGCTGGCTCAAGTGCCAGCACTCATCCAGAGCTATCTGGGCAGCACTTCTGGCTGTGACCTTAACGGCACTCATGCAGTGTGGGGACAGAGGGCACCTGCTGTACAATAACATGAAGAAGCCCCATGCGTTACATTTACACTCAGAAAACCAAGGTCCATTTTTACACAGGGAAAAAGAGCACTGTGTCCCAGTCACTGAGATAAGTCAGCAGAGGGCGCAGGGCTTCGATCTGCAGGGCGCCTGGGGACCCCAGAAAGTAAGAAAGGCGGTGGTATGGACAACTGTGAGCCAGCACACCGTGCTTCCTGGCACCTGGCCCAGTCTGAGCCCTTGGGAGGCGTTGTGTGAAGCCCTGTGTGGACCATCCAGGGGGCCCAAGGAACAGGTGGGCGAGTGTGAAGGGTGTCCTGGGGGAAAGTCTGTTCTTTACCCATAGACATGCAGTGGCTAAAAGCTGCCCAGGGGAATGGCTGGGGAGTCTGCCTAGGCAGGGGAGACACAGAGCATGAAGAAAGAGGGGAGGAGGAAAGAAAAAGAGGCAAATGAGGCAGGGAACGAAGAAGGAGCCTCCCTCAGGCAGAAGGGTGGGAAAGGCCAGGGGAAGCCTTTGGAACTGGGACCCAGCAGGTCTGTTCTTTTAACAGAAAAGCCCCACAAGTGATGCTGCCGCAGTTAGTGTGAAAACTGCAGCTTTTTGGTATCAGAGTCTGGGCCACGGAATCCTCCATCCACTTGCTGGGTAGAGGATAAGCTCAGGGAGGAGACTCATGAGACCAAGAAGGCGGGGTTCTGTGCAGAAGAACGAAAAGATCTAAAGTCAGCCTGGCAGTCAAGGCCTCAAAGGCTGCGTTGCAGGCCTGAGGGATGCTGGGGACAAGGCCTGAGCCAGGTAGGGCCGTCAATCCTGCTGCCAGGTGCCAAGAGCAGACAGGGCTGCTTCATGCCCAGCAGCAGGAGCAGGGACTCTTCCTGCAGCCTCCCTGAGAGCGCGTCCCACAGAGGCAGCTCTGAGCGCCCGGGCCTGGAGTTCAGCAGCCCCCAGGCAGATAAGCGAACGCCCCTCTGCCGCCTGACTTGGGGAATATCACCTTATTTTGGGAGCTTTAGGGAACTCTCCCTGGGGTCTTATACACCATAAAACCACTGTGTTAAGAGAAACTGTAAAATTCGCCTGAAATCCCCACGAGGCATCTTTTCAGGAGTGTAGGCCATCTCAGAATCAGAGCCCCACTGAGGCCTCACTGGGGCACGGAACTTCGTGCCAGCTCATGCACAGATAATGCCCCCGCATCCTGGCCAGGTCAGCTGAGGGGGTGCCAGCTCCAGGTCTGGCTGCTGTTGGGGGCCTCATGTGAGGCTTTTCTTCTGCCAACAAGCACAAGACAGTCCGAGCCACAGGCTGCCACTGAGGCCATTCTCCTACTGAATGGTGCTCCCACAGAGCATCTGGACAGCCGGGAGGCGGCTCTCTGCCCAATCCCTAACGAGCCGCTGTCTAGGGCGAGACCTTTTTCTGGGAAAGGGCAGAAGGCACCTCCAGGGTTGACACTGGGCCACACAGGCCACTCTGCTTTCTGGTTTAGGAAGTTGTTTGCTGTCTCTCCAGCCTTACTCTTGGGAGCTTCTGGCCAGCGAGTGACAGGTTTGCCACAGACTCAGGCAGTGGTCATGGGGCATACCCTGCACCCGGCTGGCCAGGTCCTTGCTGGGCACTGAGACCTTTCAGTAAAGAGCGTGGTGCCAGGGTACCTGAGCCATGCTCAAGTCACGGAGTCTCCAGTGTCTGCATGACACAGCATGAGTATAAACAGTCCCCGGAAACCACAAGTCCACACAAAATGGAACAACAGTGACAGCAGCAACAACACTTCTGTAGTCTGTGCTGTGTGCCGGGCGCTGACGTACATGCTTTACACGGATCAGCTTGCGTAACACTCACAAGAACCCTTTGAGGTGGGCAGTATTATCAGCATCCACATTTGACAGACGAGGAGACTCAGACACGGGATGGGGTACCTGTCCAGGGCCACACAGGCAGTAAGCCGGGAAGCTGGGCAGCCAGGTCTGTGCCCTCCACTGCCACGCCACATGGAGAAGGCAGCAATCACCAGTTCTGAGGGACTCCTAGCCATTGGGCACAGCCTCCACACCTTATCCCCAGGGCTGGGCAATTTGTGGGTGGCTTCCTGTGTCTGCAACCGCCCTGCAAGGAAGGGTCTGTCTGTATCTACAGAGGAGCACGCGCCCCACTCAGAGGTCTTCAGCACCTTGCCCAAGGTCATGGAACTTGGAAGGGGCAGAATTGGGGCCTCGATGTAGGTTTTTCTGCATCAGGGCTTATGCTCTTTCCACCACTTCAAGCTCTTTCTCCAAAATCGGTCATGAAAACATTCATGACAAAGAAGGGTTCTGCAAAACAAAGTGATTCCACATCCCAGCTGAAGCCCCTCTAAGCTTGCTGATCTGGCTTCAACAGATTCTCTCCTCGGAAGAATCTTGTACAAGGCTCTGCTCAGTTTCTGTCTACGTAACAGATACTCTCTGTGAGGGAGAGCCCCGATTGAAATTTGTTTGCTGAGACAGAGGAGGCAGAAGCCCAGCGTCTGCCCTCACATCGAGCCAACTCAATGAGCTTCACAAACATCCCAGGCACCCTGCCCCAGATCACCTCCACTGTTAAAGCACCCTCCAAAATTCACACAAAACAGATCCAGTTTGGAGAAGGAACACAGTGGGCTACTGGGGCCTGATCCCTTTCACTTGCTAATTCACAGCCTGGAGAGTGGTGTCAGCTGTTTCATCTCCACCCTAGCAGCCTGGGAACTGGGTTTTTGAAAATCCACTCATTTTCACACGTCAGGAGACCCCAGGACGTTTATTATAATGGGTAAAGCAGCCAAGTGCCTCTCCAGATGGTCTCTGGCAAGAGCACAGGGCCTTTCCATCTGGGGCCTCCAGTCTCCACAGCAAGTCACATAGGAGCCTTGGGCCTCAATTTTCCAGGTGACCAGCCTGAAACCCCAAAGGGCCCATCATCCTGACACCGTTTAAAGGATGTTCTGTGGAGGCAGTTCACAAACAAACCTCTGCCCACAGCCCCCCAAATCAGCAGGCCCTGTGAGGATTTCTCTCGCAGGTTGATGAAGACGGCAGACCTTCCCAGTTTTTAATCAATGAACGATTTTCAGGAAGAGCAGGGAGAGCCTGGGGGCTTGTCATTTGCCTGGTCACTCACCCCCAGGCCAGGTTGGAAAGTGTGGGGGTTGCTGCAGGCCGCACGGAGACGGAAGCCAAGCCCGGGTAGCACCCGAGTCAGACCGTGCCCGAAGCCGCCAGCTGTCCCTGGGCTGGAAGGTGGTGTGGGGTTTGTTTTCTCTTCTTTCCTCCCAATATCTATTTTTTGATAAATTAGCAAAAGCTTCTTCATCGCTGAAAGGCTCAAAGCACTTTTCAAGAACTGGCATCCACCCTGAGCCTTATGAATTCATTAATTAAGATGCTGGCAGACAGCCACTCCACACAAGCCGCCATCCAGCCACGCTAGGTAATGAGGTTTTAGTCTCCTGACCCCCGTCAAGTGGCACAGAGCCAGACGCAGGCTGCGCAAGAAATCACCTGCCCAATGGCGACCTGTCGCTCTCGTCTGGCAGCAGGTGAGGCTCATTTAATGGTCAGCGGCCCCTGAACAGTCCTCTGCGTGCTGTGAGCCTTTCTCCCAGCCCCTGGGCTCCCAGCAACGTAGTGTCTAACCATGGGCTCTACTGTGGCCGCCTCACCTCTGACCACCGAGCCACTCAACTGGGCCCAGATGTCAGGGTGGAAGTTCAATGCCTCCTCCGGCCACTCGAGCCAATTCAGCAAATATTTATTGACAGTCCACTCACCTGCTCCTAGCCTTGTCTCAGGAAATTGGGAAGTTCCCATCAGCCCTGTGCAAAGCCTGCTCCAGAGTGGAGACCCTCTTCATCCACACTTAGTGCTTCTGCCCTACCCTGCCCCATGGAGGCTCCTGGTCTGGCTGGCACCATACAAATAACTACAAGCATCAAGGCCCTTTCCTTCCAGTGCTCTTCCCGGCCTAGGCCATTCTCTCCCCTCAACCTACCACTTCTCCCTCCTGGTCAGTGATCCCGCCCTTTTTTTCTGGTGAGGGTTCCAGTAAATTTTCAATGACTCCTGTTAGCTTTTACTCCTTACAGCAGGTATTCTCAACTGGCCAACACAGCACCGACTCCCTACCCCTGCTCTTTTGCCCACCTCTACTCCAGAAGGTGGAAAACCTCAGCAGACACCCTCCCAGCCTCCCTGCAGTTCGGCTTGCTCATGACCCAGTTCTGGCCAATGAGAAGTTCCAGAAGTCAGCTAGGAGACTCCTGGGGAAGCTTAGGCTCTGTTCATAAAAGGGACAGTGTTGTTGTTCCTTCCTCCTCCTTCCTGACTTAAAGTTTAATGATATGACTGGAGCTGTGGCAGCTATCTTGTGACCATGAGGGAACAGCTAAGAGAATGCTGAAATAGATTTCTGCCAAGATGGCTGAATAGGAACAGCTCCGGTGCGCAGGTCCCAGTGAGAGTGATGCAAAAGGCAGGTGATCGCCACAGTTCCAACTGAGGTACCTGGTTCAACTCATTAGAACTGGTTAGACAGCGGGAGCAGCCCAAGGAGGGTGAGCCGAAGCAGGGTGGGGCATCACCTCACCCAGGAAGTGCAAGGGGCTGAAGGACTCCTTCTTCCTAGCCAAGGGAAGCCATAAGGGACTTATGACTTATGGCTGACACTCTGGCACTCTGGCTTAGATACTGCACTTTTCCCATGGTCTTCACAACCCACAGACCAAGAGATTCCCTCTGGTGCCTACAACACGAGCGCCCTGGGTTTCTAGCACAAAACTGGGCAGCCGCTGTTTTAGCCACAGAAGGTTTTTTTTTCCTCATACCCCAGTGGCTCCTGGAATGCCAGTGAGACAGAACTGCTCATTCCCCTAAAAAAGGGGGCTGAAGCCAGGGAGCCAAGTGATCTGGCTCGGTGGGTCCCACCCCAACAAAGACCAGCAAGCTAAGATCCACTGGCTTGAAATTCTCACAGCCAGGACAGCAGTCTGAGCTGGATCTGGGACATGTGAGCTCCTTGGAGGGAGGGGCGTCTGCTGTTGCTAAGGCTTGGGTAGGGGGTAGGCGGTTTTATCTTCGCCCGTGGAAACAAAGTTGCTAGGAAGTTTATACAGCAGCAGGGGAGAGCCCACAGCAGCTCAGGGAGGCCTCTGCAGGCAGACTGTGTCACTGGACTCCCTTCTTGCTGGGCAGGGTGTCTCTGAAAAAAGGCAGCAGCCCAACAGGGACTTATAAATAGAGCCCCCACCTTCCTGGGACAGAGCAGCTAGGAAAAGGGGTGGTTCTGGGTTCAGCTTCAGCAGACTTAAGCGTCCCTGCCTGGCAGCTCTGATGGGAGCAACAGATCTCCCAGCACAGTGCTCAAGCTCTGATAAGGGACAGACTGCCTCCTCAAGTGGCTCCCTGACCCCTGTGTATCCTGATTGGGAGACATCTCCCAGCAGGGACTGACAGACACCTCATACAGGAGAGCTCTGGTTGGCATCTGGCGGGTACCCTTCTGGGACAAAGCTATCAGAGGAAGGAACAGGTAGCAATCTTTGCTGTTCTGCAGCCCCCACTGGTGATTCCCAGGAAAGCAGGGTCTGGAGTGGACCCCAGCAAATTCCAGCAGACCTGCAGCAGAGAGGCCTGTTAGACAGAAAACTAATAAACAGAATGAAATAGTTTCAACATCAACAGAAAGGGTGTCTGCTCAGACCCATCCAAAGGTCACCAACTTCAAAGACCAAAGGTAGATAAATCCATGAAGATGGGAAGAAACCAGTGCAAAAAGGCCGAAGTCTCCAAAAACCGGAACGCCTCTTCTCCTCCAAAGGAGTACAGCTCCTCACCAGCAAGGGAACAAACTGGATGGAGAATGAGTTTGACAAATTGACAGAAGCAGGCTTCAGAAGGTGGGTAATAACAAACTTCTCTGAGCTAAAGGAGCATGTTCTAATTCAATGCAAGGAAGCTAAGAACATTGAAAAAAGGTTAGACGAAATGCTAACTAGAATAACCATCTTAGAGAAGAACATAAATGACTTGATGGAGTTGAAAAACACAGCACAAGAACTTTGTGAAGTATACACAAGTCTCAATAGCCAAATCAATCAAGTGGAAGAAAGGATATCAGAGTCTGAAGATCAACTCAATGAAATAAAGTAAGAAGGCAAGATTAGTGAAAAAAGAGTGAAAAGAAAGGAACGGAGCCTCCAAGAAATATGGGATTACATGAAAAGACCTAATCTATGTTTGATCAGTGTAACTGAAAGTGATGGGGAGAATGAAACCAAGTTGGAAAACACTCTTCAGGATATTATCCAGGAGAACTTCTCCAACCTAGCAAGGCAGGCCAACATTCAAATTCAGGAAATACAGAGAACACCACAAAAATATTCCTCCAGAAAAGGAACCCCAAGACACATAATCATCAGATTCACAGAGTTGAAATGAAGAAAAAAAAATGCTAAGGGCAGCCAAGAGAAAGGTTAGGTTACCCACAAAGGGGGAAGCTCATCAGACTCACAGTGCATCCCTCAGCAGAAACCCTACAAGCCAGAAGAGAGAGAGGCCTAATATTCAACATCCATAAAGAAAATACCCAGAATTTCATACCCAGCCAAACTAAGCTTTATAGGTGAAGGAGAAATAAAATCCTTTACAGACAAGCAACTGCTAAGAGATTCTGTCACCAACCAGGCCTGCCTTGCAAGAGCTCCTGAAGGAAGCACTAAAAATGGAAAGGAACAACCAGTACCAGCCACTGCAAAAACATACCAAATTGTAAAGACCATCAACACTATGAAGAAACTGCATCAATTAATGGGCAAAACAACCAACTAGCATCAAAATGGCAGGATCAAATTCACACATAACAATATTAACTGTAAATGCAAATGGGCTAAATGCCCCAGTCAAAAGACACAGACTGGCAAACTGGATAAAGTGTTAAGACCCATCAATGTGCTATATTCAGGAGACCCATCTCACATGCAAAGACACACATAGGTCCAAAATAAAGGGATGGAGGAATATTTACCAAGCAAACAGAGAGCAAAAAAAAGCAGGGGTTGCGATCCTAGTCTCTGTTAAAACAGACTTTAAACCAACAAAGATCAAAAGAGACAAAGAAGGGCATTAGGTAATGGTAAAGGGATCAATGCAACAAGAAGAGCTAACCATCCTAAATATATATGCACTCAATACAGGAGCACCCAGATACATAAGGCAAGTTTTTCATGACCTACAAAGAAACTCAAGACTCCCACACAATAATAGTGGGAGGCTTTAACACGCCACTGTGAACATTAGACAGATCAACAAGACAGAAAATTAACAAGGATATCCAGGACTTGAACTCAGATCTTGACCAAGTGGACCTAACAGACATCTACAGAACTCTCCACCCCAAATCCACAGAATATACATTCTTCTCAGCAGGACATCAGACTTATTCTAAAACTGACCACATAATTGGAAGTAAAACACACCTCAGCAAATGCAAAAGAATGGAAATCATAACAAACAGTCTCTTAGACCACAGTGCAATCAAATTAGAACTCAGGATTAAGAAATTCAATCAAAAACTGCACAACTACATGGAAACTGAACAACCTAATCCTGAATGACTACTGAATAAATAATGAAATGAAGGCAGAAATAGAGATGTTCTTTGAAACCAATGAGAATGAAGACAAAATGTATCAGAATCTCTGAGACACATTTAAAGCAGTATGTAGAGGGAAATTTATAGCACTAAATGCCCACAAGAGAAACAAGGAAAGATCTAAAATCGACACCCTAACGTTGCGATTAAAAAGTACTAGAGAAGCAAGATCAAACAAATTTAAAAGTGAGCAGAAGACAAGAAATAACTAACATCAGAGCAGAACTGAAGGAGACAGAAACACACATACACACACACACACACACACACACATACACAAACCCTTCAAAAAAAATCAATGAATCCAGGAGCTGGTTTTTTGAAAAGATCAACAAAATAGATAGACTGCTGGCCAGGCTAATAAAGAAAAGAGAGAAGAATCAAATGATGCAATAAAAAGTGACAAAGGGGATATCAGCACCAATCCCACAGAAACACAAACTACCATCAGAGAATATTACAAACACCTATGTGCAAATAAACCAGTAAATCTAAAAGAAACATAAATTCCTGGACACTTACACCCTCCCAAGACTAAACCGGAAAGAAGCTGAATCCCTGAATAGACCAATAACAACGTCTGAAATTGAGGCAGCAATTAATAGCCTACTAACCAAAAAAAGTCCAGGACCAGATGGGTTCACAGCCAAATTCTACCAGAGGAACAAAGAGGAGCTGGTACCATTCCTTCTGAAACTATTCAAAATGATACAAAAACAGGGAATCCCCCCTAACTCATTTTATGAGAGCAACATCATCCTGATACCAAAACCTGGCAGACACACAACTGAAAGCAAAAATTTCAGGCCAATATCCATGATGAACATTGATTCAAAAATCCTCAATAAAATACTGGCAAACTGAATCCAACAGCACATCAAAAAGCTTATCCATCATGATCAGTCGGCTTTATCCCTGGGATGCAAGGCTGGTTCAACATCCACAAATCAATAAACGTAATCCATCACATAAACAGAACCAAAGATAAAAACCACATGATTATCTCAATAGATGCAGAGAAGGCCTTTGGCAAAATTCAACAGCCCTTTATACTAAAAACTCTCAATAAACTAGGTATCAATGGAATGTATCTCAAAATAATAAGAGCTATTTATGACAAACCCACAGCCAATATCATACCGAATGGGCAAAAACTGGAAGCATTCCCTTTGAAAACTGGCACAAGACAAGGATACCCTCTCTCGCCATTCCTATTCAACGTAGTATTGGAAGTTCCGGCCAGGGCAATCAGGCAAGAAAAAGAAATAAAGGGTATTCGATTAGGAAAAAAGGAAATCAAATTGTCTCTATTTGCAGATGACATGACTGTATATTTAGAAGACCCCATCGTCTCAGCCCAAAATTTCCTTAAGCTGATAAGCAACTTAAGCAAAGTCTCAGGATACAAAATCAATGTGCAAAAATCATAAGCATTCCTATACACCAGTAATAGAGAGTCAAATCATGAGTGAACTCCCATTCACAATTGCTACAAAGAGAACAAAATACCTAGGAATACAACTATCAAGGAATGTGAAGGACCTCTTCAAGGAGAACTGGAAACCACTGCTCACGGAAATAAGAGAGGACACAAACAGATAGAAGAACATTCCATGCTCATGATTAAGAAGAATCAGTATCGTGAAAATGGCCATACTGCTTAAAGTAATTTATAGATTCAACGCTATTCCCATCAAGCGACCATTGACTTTCTTCACAGAATTGGAAAAAAACCACCTTAAACTTCATATGGAACCAAAAAAGAGCCTGCATAGCCAAGACAATCCTAAGCAAAAAACAAAACAAGCAAACAACCAAAAAAAGAAAACACAAAGCTAGAGGCATCATGCCCCCTGACTTCAAACTATGCTACAAGGCTACAGTAATCAAAACAGCATGGTACTGGTACCAAAAGAGAGATATAGAGCAATGTAACAGAACAACCATCTGATCTTTGAGAAACCTGACAAAAACAAGCAATGGGGAAAAGATTCCCTATTTAATAAATGGTGTTGGGAAAACTGGCTAGCCATATGCAGAAAGCTGAAGCTAGATCCCTTCCTTACATATTACACAAAAATTAACTCCACACGGATTAAAAATTTAAACATAAGACCTAACACCATAAAAACCCTAGAAGAAAATCTAGGCAATACCATTCAGGACATAGGCATGGGCAAGGACTTCATGACTAAAACACCAAAAGCAATGGTAACAAAAGCCAAAATAGACAAATAGTACCTAATTAAACTAAGGGGCTTCTGCACAGCAAAAGAAACTATCATTAGAGTGATCTAGCAACCAACAGAAAGGGAAAAAATTTTTGCAATCTACCCATCTGACAAAGGGCTAATATCCAGAATCTACAAAGAACTTAAATTTACAAGAAAAAAAAGCCATCAAAAAGTGAGTGAAGGGTATGAACAGACACTTCTCAAAAGAAGACATTTATGCAGCCAACAAACATATGAAAAAAACCCTCATAATCACTGGCCATTAGAGAAATGCAAATCAAAACCACACTGAGATACAATCTCACACCAGTTAGAATGGCAATCATTAAAAAATCAGGAGACAGATGCTGGAGAGGATGTGGAAAAAAAGAACACTTTTACACTGTAGGTGGGGGTATAAATTAGTTCAACCATTGTGGAAGACAGTGTGGCGATTCCTCAAGGATCTAGAAGTAGAAACACCATTTGACCCAGCAATCCCATTACTGGGTATATACCCAAAGAATTATAAATCATTCTTTTATAAAGACACATGCATGGGTATGTTTATTGCAGCACGGGTCACAATAGCAAAGACTTGGAACCAGCCCAAATGCCCATTAATGATAGACTGGATAAAGAAAATGTGGTACATATACATCATGGAATACTATGCAGCCATAAAAAAGGATGAGTTCACATCCTTCACAGGGCCATGGATGAAGCTGGAAACCATCATTTCAGCAAACTGACACAAGAACAGAAAACCAAACACCACACGTTTTCACTTATAAGTGGGTGTTGAACAATGAGAACACATGGACACAGGGAGGGGAACATCAGACACCGGGGCCTGTGGGGGGTTGGGGCCTGGTGGGGGAATAGCAGGGAGTGGGGGGATTGGGGAGGGATAGCATTAGGAGAAATACCTAGTGTAGATGACAGGGTGATGGATGCAGCAAACCACCATGGCACGTGTACACCTATGTACATGGCACATGTACCCCAGAACTTAAAGTATAATTAGAAAAAAAAAAAAAGGAAAAAAAGAGAGAATGTAGAAATATCAGCCCTGACATAGCAGAGCTGTTGAACCAATGCCTGTAGTCACCTACCTACAAATTTCTATAGGGAGAAAAGTCATTTGCTTAAGTCACTGAGGTCAGTTTTCTATAACTTGTAGCGAAAAGCTTTCCAAACGGATAGATTTTCTGTACTAGGGGTCAGATCCAACCAAGTTATCTGCTTTAGCATATCGGCTAAGACACCACACATCTGTTAACTTATGACCAACTGGTCACTGAAACATCTAAAGACACCAGCTTGAACAGTCCAGATACAAAAGAAAAGTGCAATGACCAAGGACTAGCTTGTTAATATAAGAGATCCGAAAACACAAACAGGTTTTACATCAGCCAAAATCCTCCCATCCGTTTAGACTGAAAGTCAACCTTTCCTTCCTCCCACACAAAATTAAAATCAGAACTGGGTGGGTGATTTCTCATTTGAACTATAATTTTCTTATTAAGAATAGACTTGGCCGGGCGCGGTGGCTCAGCCTGTAATCCCAGCACTTTGGGAGGCCGAGGCGGGTGGATCACGAGGTCGAGAGATCGAGACCATCCTGGTCAACATAGTGAAACCCTGTCTCTACTAAAAATACAAAAAACTAGCTGGGCGTGGTGGCACGTGCCTGTAATCCCAGCTACTTAGGAGGCTGAGGCAGGAGAATTGCCTGAGCCCAGCAGGCAGAGGTTGCGGTGAGCCGAGATCGCGCCATTGCACTCCAGCCTGGGTAACGAGAGTGAAACTCCGTCTCAAAAAAAAAAAAAAAAAAAGAATAAACTCTCAGAAGCTAAAACTCACAGTTTTTTCCAACTCTGAGATCTCATACGGTGGCAACTGAATTGGATAAAAAGACCTCAAAAGGAACCACTTTGAGGGGGAGGCTAGAAGGTGCCCTGGTTGTCTTAGGAGGTGACTGCCTGTACAGCTGGCCCAAGCCAGCCCTAGGGGTGAGTGCTGCCTGCTTGGTAATTGCTTCATTACAAGTGGAGACTGTTTGCAGGTGCTGACATCACTCACTTGTGGGCGTTCTATTGCACTCGTCAGATTAACAAACATTTTTTATTAAATCACCACTTCACTGGCTCTGAGCACACGACTTTTAATAAGAGGACGATATCTACTGCTACTGAACATCAGTGCACATTCAATACTCAGACCTGCTGCGGGCACAAGGTGGGGAGACAGCCAGACAGATGTCAGGCTTTTTCCAAAGCACAGGGTTACAGATGTCAAATCTTCAAATATCCAAGCAAAAAGTAAACTTGGAAACCAAGATAGCAAATATAAATATCTATGGTGGTGTGAAGAGGGTAAAGCCATGCAATACGCCCCAGTATAAAACACTTGGAGAATACATGCCCCACCAAGTTTAAAAACTTAAAAATCCATCCAGGTGCAGTGGCTTGCGCCTGTAATTCCAGCACTTTGGGAGGCAGAGGCGGGCAGATGACTTGAGGACAGGAGTTCGAGACCAGCCTGTGTAACATGGTGAAACCCTATCTCCACTAAAAATACAAAACTTAGCTGGGCGTGGTGGTGCACGCCTATAGTCTCAGCTTCTCAGGAGGCTAAAGTGCAAGAATCACTTGAACCTGGGAGGCGGAGGCAACAGTGAGCCAAGATCATTGCCACTGTACTCCAGCCTGGGCAACAGAGCGAGACCCTGTCTCAAAATAAATAAATAAAAACTTAAAAATCTGTGTCAAACAGAAGACATCTGTAATCTGTATTTGGACCACAGTCAAGGAGTTTGTGACCCCTGGTGAAATTCAAGTCCTTCATGTTATAGACGAGGAAACCAATACCCAAGAAGGAGTTTGACTTAGCCATGGTGGAAAGATGCGAAAGAAATACAAAGGCTGGAGCTACTGTGTATTGATTACTAATCCTGTGCCAGGCATGTGCTGGACACTTAACACATACTGTTTTATTTAATCCTCACAACCATACTGTGAGGTGAGGTGCCATCTGCAGCGAGACTGCAGGCTTTCCGTGAAAACATGCTGGCCTCTTTCTCCATAATAAGCAAGCAGTAGCTGGCTACGTGGCCTCCTGACTAGAGAGCACATTTCCTTGGCCCCCTTGCAGTCAGGTGGAGTCACATGTCTTAGTTCTTGCTAATGGAAAGTGGGCAGTTTGGTCCCAGGACCTTTAAGTTTAGGGAGAGGACAGCGGGTGTGCTTCCTCCATTCTCCTCTTTCCCTGCCAGTGAAATCAATGGGGTACACCCTGGGTCCACTGATAAGGGGATAAGATCCTGAGAGATTGGCAGAGCCAAAGGGAGGGAATCTGGCAGAACCAACATAGTCCTGGTACTCTAGACCAGGAGTTGGCAACTAAGCCCTGTGGCCAAAAGGTCTAACACTGTTCTTGTAGATAAAGCTTTAGTGGACACTGACACGCCCACTCATTTACATATTGCTTCATTTACATACTCCTTAGCCTGAGTACAGTTGGTTCTTGTTATTCCTGGTAGCTGTGTCCTATAAAGTTGCTTCCAACACTGAATTAGCAAATACCGAGAGAGAGATCCAAGATGGCTGATCACTAGCAGCTCGGGATTGTAGCTCCTACTGAAAACGCAAAGAACGAGAGGACGCCACACCTTCACATGAATTCTGGTTGCTCACGTACCAGGAGATTCCCAGCGGAGGAGCCCCACGGGTCGCCAGCGCGACTCCTGTGACCGGCGAGGCGGTTTTGCCGGCGCCTCGGAGCGTCGGTTCTTGGTGCAGAGTCAGAAAGGCACCATCAATCTTAACGCCGCTGATTTGGTCGGCGCAGTGGGTTGCTCAGATTTCGGCGCTGAGAATCAGTAAGTTGGACGTCCACTCAGAAACCCAATTACAAAGACGGTAATTATAAAGACCACAAATGGATAAATCTACAACGAAGGGAAGAAAACAGCCAAAAAAGGCTGAGAATACCCAAGATCAGAACGCCTCTCCCTCAGCAGGGGATCCCAGTTCCTCATCAGCAATGAAACAAGGCTTGATGGAGAACGAGTGGGTTCCAATTACAGAAGCAGGCTTCAAAACGTGGATAATAAGAAACTTCTGTGAATTAAAAGAACTTGTGCTAACACAATCTAAAGAAACTAAGAACTTTGAAAAAAGGTTTGACGAAATGTCAACAAGAATACACAATTTAGAGAGGAAAATAAGTGAATTGATGGAACTGAAAAACACAATACGAGAACTACGTGAAGTATGCACAAGTTTTAACAGCCGAATTGATCAAGCAGAAGAAAGGATATCAGAGGTCGAAGACTCAATGAAATAAAACTAGAAGGCAAGATTAGAGAAAAAAGGATAAAAAGGAATGAGCAAAGTCTCCAAGAAATATGGGACTATGTGAAAAGACCTAATCTACGCTTGATAGGTGTACCCGAATGTGACGAAGAGAATGAATCCAAGCTGGAAAATATGCTTCAGGATGTTATTCAGGAAAATTTTCCCAACTTAGTAAGGCAGGATAATATTCAGCTCCAGGTAATACAGAGAACACCACAAAGATATTCCTCAAGAAGAGCAACTCCAAGGCACATAATCGTCAGATTCACCAGGGTTGAAATGAAGGAGAAAATACTAAGGGCAGCCAGAGAGAAAGGTCAGGTTACCCACAAAGGGAAACCTATCAGACTCACAGCAGATCTCTCAGCAGAAACCCTACAAGCCAGAAGAGAGTGGGGACCAATATTCAACATCCTTAAAGAAAAGAACTTTCAACCAAGAATTTCACATCCAGCCAAACTAAGCTTCCTAAGTGAAGGAAAAATAAAGTTTTTTGTGAACAAGCAAGCACTCAGAGAATTCATCACCACCAGGCCTGCTTTACAAGAGCTTCTGAAAGAACCACTACACATAGAAAGGAACAAACAGTATCAGCCTTTCTAAAAAATACCAAAAAGTAAAAAACATCAATATAATGAAGAATTTACATCAACTAATGGGCAAAATAGCCAGCTAACATTAAATGACAGTATTAAACTCACACATATCATTATTAATTCTAAATTTAAATTGACTGAATTCCTCAATTCAAAGACAGGCAATTTGGACAAAAAACTAAAACTGTATGCTGCATCCAGACCCATCTCACATTCAAGGATACACAAAGACTCAAAACAAAGGATGGAGAGAGACTTACCAACCAACTAGAGAGCAAAAATAAATAAATAAAAAGCAGAAGTGACTATTTTTGCCTCTGATAAAATAGTATTTAAAGCAACAAAGATCAAAAGAAGCAAAGAAGGACATTATATAATGATAAAAGAATCAATGCAAAAACAAGAAGAGTTAAAGGTCCTAAATATACACGCACCCAATACAGGAATACCCAGACATACAAGACTTATAAAGAGACTTAGACTCCCACACAATAATAGTGGGAGACTTCAACATTAATATTAGACAGATCAATGAGACAGAAAATTAATAACGATATCCAGGACTTGAACTCAGATCTGGAACAAGTAAACGTAATTAATATTTATAGAACTCTCCACTTAACACAGAATATACACTCTTATCAGTACCACATCATATCAACTTGGAAGTTTAAACGAAATGATGGTTGGCTCCTTGTTTGTTGCTCTCTTCCCTCATTTTCTTTCATGTCTCCATTATTGGGGACAATTGTAGGCATACCCATATTTGGACTGCATTCTAGCCCGGGCAGCAAAGCAATACCCCCATTCTCTCTCCCTCTTCCTTTTTCTCTTTCTTCCTCTTCTTTGTTCTTTTTCTTATTATTCTTTTTCTCAAAAAAAAAAAAAAAAAAAGTGGGGCCTTTAAGATGGGGCCTTTATAAAAAATAAAAATAAAAAAAAAAAAAAAAAAAGAATCCCTGGCCTCTACCAACTATATGCCAGTAGCCTCTCATTCCCTCTAGCTGTGATAACTAAAAAAAAAAAAAAGAAGAAGAAGAATAGCTATTATGTGGTCACAGACCAACTTGGTCATTTTCCAAAAAGAAAATCCAAATTCTAATTTGACTCTTGTTATTAAAAAAAAAAAAAAAAAAAGCAAATACCGAAACAGGTTAGGTTCCTGCAAGCCTCTGGACACAGCATTTCGCAACTGATCCACAGAAAATCTTGTTTTATGTGAGATTCTGTTTAAAGTGACCTTATTTAATATATATTGTTGCTTAATTAACAGTGGGCCTCACAACCAACAACACATATAGTGCTGTTACATCATGAGTTATATCATGCCTCAACAATTTGTCTAAGAAAACCGTTTTCTTCTACAACACATTACAGCCTTCTTGGACTTAGGAACGCCAACAGCACTTATGCTTGGAGAGGGGTGGGGGGCACTTTAAACAGCAAAATCAGGCCGGGCGTGGTGACTCACATCTGTAATCCCAGCACTTTGGGAGGCCAAGGTGGGCAGATCACCTGAGGTCAGGAGTTCTAGCCTGGCCAACGTGGTGAACACCCTCTCTACTGAAAACACAAAATTAGCTGGGTGTGGTGGCAGATGCCTGTAATCCCGGCTACTAGGGAGGCGGTGGCGGGGGATGGGAGGGGGCTGAATTGCTTGAACCCAGTCAAGATTACACCACTGCACTCCAGCTAGGGCAACAGAATGAGACTCCATCTCAAAAACAAAACAGTAAAATCGGCAATAAAAAACACGAGAATGCAAAACACGGGGCACTAAATAGACCACAATAAGGACCCTTGTTTACAAGACAGCTGCAACAAGGCAGGGCATCACCTGTTCGACTTTAGCTGGGAGCACGGACCTCAGGTGACTCCAATTTTTTCCCACTGCTTTGCATTTGCTGCCCCTTGTGCTAGCCTGTTAGAAAAAAAAAACCTCTCAAACTTTCTTGTTCTAGAAGCCATTGAGTTTTGGGGTTTCTCTGTTACTTCAGCTTATGGTACCCTAATACAGGTTGTAAAGTCTGTGTTCTTCCCGCTACACAGTGCCATCTCATTTCACCACTCATAAACCCTCCTCTTCACATTTCCATCAGCCTTTTTCCTACCAAGTAGGTAAGTATTTCTCAAGGGGTGCTAGTAAAATTACTTGCATCACCATAGGGTGTGTGTGGCTTGTTTAAAAAAAAAAAAAAAATGCAGATTCTGGCCGGGCATGGTGGCTTGTGCCTGGAATCCCAGCACTTTGGGAGGCTGAGGTTGGCAGATCACTTGAGATCAGGAGTTCAAGACCAGCCTGACCAACATGGTGAAACCCAGTCTCTACAAAATTACAAAAGTTAGCCCGGCATGGTGACAAGTGCCTGTAATCCTAGCTACTCATGAGGATGAGGCATGAGAATCACTTGAACCCGGAAGGCAAAGGTTGCAGGGAGCTGAGATCTCTCCACCGAACTCCAGCCTCGGCAATAGAGCGAGACTCTAAAAAATGCTGATTCCTTGTTAAGAATGCACATCACAAAGTCCTACTGAATGACTTGGGGCGTGGGAAGAGTACAACTCTCCGTAAGTGACTCTATGCATGCTAAAATCTGATAATCACTGAACTCACTAGTGAAGCCTGAAGACTGTTACCCTGTACGTCTCCTGCAGCCTCTGGGAGGATGCCCTAAGCGGGACGGGAAACAGGAAGCAAGACGTATTTCCAGGAAGACCACCTGTGCTTGATCCTCAGCTCCACCACTTCTACCACCTGAGCCTGGATTCCACCTGAAACCTCACTTTCCTCATCTGTACAAACCTCACGGGCTTGCGGTGAGGATGAACCGAGGATGCAATGATGGCAGCATATAGCAGTTGTTCAATATGCATGTTTTCTCTCCCTTCTATATGCATCAAATTATTTTTAAGCCGTTCAGCGACATCACCAATTCCAGAATTCTCTTGTCACATTCCCAAAGTAATTTTGAAGGTACAAGCTTCAATACTCTGGAGGAAAAATTTCCTCTTTTAGAGGATATTTAAACTATTAGTAATATACACCAGAATGGGCTCCCTCATCTTTGCGTCCTAGCCCTTTAGAGGCCCCCTCATCTACAGGTCCCCATTTCCCTGCGGTCTCCCTCACCTCTGTACCCATCTTTTTGTTCTGTGTCCCCCGCTTTGAGTCCCCTCACTTCTGTGCCAGGCCGTCTTTAGGGCTGCCCCTCACTTCCATGTCTCTTCCTCTCTGGAGGTGCCCTCGGGTCTGGTTCGCCCATCCGGCACCCCCCTGGGCTCGGTCGCCTCCGGGAACCCCGAGGGCCTTGTCACCCCTCGCGTCCCTCTCCCCAAGCCGCGTTGCCCTCTCTTCCTCCACTTGGCTCCTCCTCCCACCTATAGCCCAGCCCATCCCTTACCCCACGGCCAAGAGAAGGCAACTGACGAGGCGGCCCAAACCCCACTTCTCCCCTCACCTCTAGAGCGACGCCCAGATTCTCCCGCTTCTTTTTAGTCATGTTACTTGCAGGCATCCCCGAGTCGTCACTGGACGCGCCCACCAAGTAGCTATGCGCATGCTCAAGTCTTCGTGCTTCTCTCTGATTGGCCGTCGAGACAGCAGGAGGTGAGGCTGCCGTCGCCATCTTGTTGAGGGGCGCGGCCGGCTTGGTGCGGCCATATTTGTGAGGGGCAACATCTAGCTTGAGGCCTCAGCCTAGGCGGATGGAGGGAGGAAAATTCGGTGCAGGGGGCACAGGGGACTTCCCCGGAGTGAACCTGCCCCTTTCTTCCCCAGTTCTAAGCCGCTTTGATCACTGAGAGCCTTTTCAACACCATACTCTCTTTCAGTGTGTTTTGTGTTTCAGCGACCACCCCACCCCCGTGTAGGCCACGCCCCCCATTCAATTTCTGTCCGTCTTTCAAGGCCTGTGCTGGAGCCCTGGGCTCCTTGGCCTATGGAATCTGATAATGGCCTTCCATTGTTATTCCTCCTTTGTGTCTTGATTTCTTGCTCTTTTATTTGGGTTTGTTTTATCGTAGTAACAGCCTACAAACAGCACAGAAAACATGTAACTGAGAAGCAGCATCCTTTATTCTACCAACCTTATCAGTTCCTCTTTGCTTCTGTTTATTCCTCCCTGGCTTGGCCCCACACGCAGTATTTTGTACCGTTGTAATCCTACTATACTGTACACCGTAAACCCACGGCCTTTGAAATATTTTTGACTGTGACCCCACGATAAAAAATATATTTTATACCATGGCCCAGTTACTGATGAAACCAAAACCAAAGTTTCACAGTAAGTACCTTTACCACCTGTGATGCACTCTGTTATTTTCTGTTCTAGCCTATTTAATTAAAAAAACAAGTTGGTGGCAGGAGACCTCTCAGGTTTATTTCATGACCCCTTAATGGAGGGTGAACTGCAGTTTGAAAAACGCTGCCAAAGACGTTTTTCCGTGTCTTTGAAGTCATCATTTGCAGTGGCGGCATGTGGCACCGAGTCTCTCCCGTTCTTGCACTGGACGTCATTTTATTGACAGTAACTCCAAATATTGCCGAAGCAAACATTTTCGTGTACACAGCTCTGTTCTTCTGGATTATTTCTTCAAGATAAAATCACGGAAGTAGAATTATTAGGTCAAAGAGTATGAGACCAGAATCAAAGCTCCTTATTTCCTGACTGGTTATCTCTCTGTTGGTGCCTGGGTTTTTGTGTGTGAATAATAACCCCAACTCAGTGTTTGGGGAAAAAAAGTGTTTTCAGATTTGTGTTCTCCTCTTGATAGAATCATTGAGTGATGGAGCTGGAAGGGGCCTGAGATACCATCTCGCCTGGCTGCCTGACTGAGGCCCACAGAGAGAAGGTGCAGTAAATTCTTCTGAACGGGAAGCAGGCCACTGAGCAGTTGTTTAGTGCAGTTCTCAGCTTACCGCCCAGCACAGGAAAAACTGATTCAAGAACATTGTCCATCAACTGTCAATCAACAACATTTATTGTCAGAGAACTCTTCACAGCATTGGTTCCAATCCCAGAAAAACCAGACTCTTTGCTTCCCAATTATCACAGGCACCAGCCCAGGGGAGGTGAGAAGAGGAAGAAAAACACTGTGTTCTTTTAGAAGTGGCTCCTTCTGCATTTGTTTGTCACCAAGAAAAAGCCACAGAGATCTGGGTGCACCTCCTATAGGTCCCTTGTCTCTTTCTCCCATTCCCCCATGAAATGATGGCCAGCCTGTTGTCTGTCTCCCTGAAGAGCCTCATATTTTCCCAAACAAATCTTGTCCCACAGGTCTGCTAATGGGACGAAATATTTGAAATGGGGTTGGAATGAGAGTCTATGTGGGTTGTAGTGCAAGGGGAGGCTTTTAGAGGGAGATCAACCTGGATGCCTATCCCAGCTCTGCCTCTTAGCAGCCTGTGATGTGAGGCAAGACACTTCAGCTCCCTAAGCCTCAGTTTCCACGTCTATAAAACGAGCACATCATGTGAAACTCATAGGGTGTTTGCGGGAAGTACTAAGTGGCGGGTACTGTGACTTGTGAGTGCCCAGGAGAGGCTCAGCAGGACTGATGAGCCTGCTGCCAGCTTGTCATAGGGTTTTGCTTAGAAATTGTTGCCATTGGCATTTTTTGTTATTATTTTGTTTTCAGTTTCTGTCAGCTTTAGCACTATTGTGTAGTCTCTGTTGTTATAAATTTGGGGCAAATACTTGGGTGGTTTCCTGCTATCAAGGGTGGGTAGTTCGTTGTAAAAGACAGCCCCTAGCAAACACAAGCATCTCTCCGTAAACAGGAGATGCGCTCTCCACCTATGTGTCCTTCCTGCTGAGACCATCAATTGCTAGTTTCCTTGCCCCAGACATCGCAGACAGTAGTGGCCTGCGTGGTGTCAGGTTGGATGCAGACGCCCCAGGTACCCCACTGAGGTCCTTTCATCCCTTGCACATACAGAGACCCAGCCTGGATTCCCTTGGAGGCTGTTTGCTGAGCCTTAGAGCAGCTTGGCTTGGCTCTGTGTTGGAAATTCTGCCCAGGAGCAGATGGATTACTGTGGGCCAGCTGTCTGTCTGTCTGTCTTTATTACCCCAGGGAGATGTGCTTCTGAACCTCCTATTTGGGGGTTTTAGAGGTAAGTGTTTAAAGGAAGTAGAAGACTGCACTGGCAGACAGGAGAACTGGGGTCGTTCCTGGCTAGGTCAAGTTCTCACTGCATGACCTCGGGCGGGTCAAGCCTCCTCTTTGGCTCTCAAATTTCTTTCTTTCTTTCTTTCTTTTTTTTTTTTTGAGATGGAGTTTTGCTCTTGTTGCCCAGGCTGGAATGCAATGGCGCGATTTCAGCTCACTGCAACCTCTGTTTCCCGGGTTCAAGTGATTCTCCTGCCTCAGTCTCCCAGGTAGCTGGGATTACAGGCATGCGCCACCACACCGGCTAATTTTGTATTTTTAGTAGAGGCAGGGTTTCTCCACGTTGATCAGGCTGGTCTTGAACTCCTGACCTCAGGTGATCCACCTGCCTCGGCCTCCCAAAGCGCTAGGGTTACAGGCATGAGCCACCGTGCCTGGCCTTGACTTTCAGTTTTGTCTGCGCAATGGGTACAGTGGGGAGAACAAGACAGAAACCCTAGGCTCTTGTTTTTCATGACCTTGTTATTTGGTAGGTACCCAGACATAAAGCTCCCTCGTTAGCTGTAAGGGAGACATATAAAGTAAGAACTAATGATTACCCTCAAGATCTCTTTAATCTAGTTAGAGAGACAGACTGACAACATGAAATAGTGCGTGCCAGGCTTCATATAATTAAATGCCAGCTGTCTGGTACTCACTCTTGATGCATTAGGAATGTAGAAAAAAAAGAATGGGGTGGGTATTTGGGGGTGGCTTTGTGGAGGCTATGGGTCCAGGAGGACAGAGGAGATTGTGTCAGGCGAAGATGCAGGAGAGGGCATCCCAGGTGGGAAACCACAGGATCTCCTGTGCCAAGAGGAGGCGCCCTTTCCAACTTTGCACAAAAGCACTTTATTCTCTAGCCACATCTCTGGCTTATTTGTCCTAGAGACCCTGGGAGACCATTTTCTCTATCCCATGCCTCCTTCGGGCCTTGCCTGAGCTGTGGGGCCCAGTGCGGGGTCCCCATCACTGCCTCAGGGGAACCTTTTCAGAGCAAGAGTGAGGGAGAGTGGCATCGTTCACTGTCAGAAGCATTTCAGGCAGGAAATGAAGAATTTTGTAGGTGGTTAAAAATACTGTGAAAGCTGATTTATGTTTGAATTTTGTTCCAGGGCAGCAGATTATAGCCCAAGTTCTGAGGCAAAGGCAGCAGCGCCTTTATGGCCTGTTTGGAACAGTTTTATGTCTCTGTGAGTTTTATACATTTCAGCTAAGCCAAGATGCTAGAACTTTTTTGTCTACATACTTCACTGGGGAAAACTCACATACCACTCTTTGCACCCAACCTTGTGTCACCATACAAAAAGAAAAGGAAAGAAGGAAGGGAGGAAGGAAGGAAGGAAGGAAGGGAGGGAGGAAGGCAGGCAGCAGACAGAGGAAAAGAATGTGCTTTCTATTTTGCTGGTATCATTTTTAGCTAACGTAAATCAAATCATAGACGGTGAATCCACATGAATTTGAATTAGACATCCAGTGACATGAAAATCAAAGGATCTCTAAATATTGTTGAATATGCAGACCACTCTACCTCACAGCATCCTTTTTTTTTTTTTTTTTTTTTTTGAGACAGAGTCTCGCTCTGTCACCCAGGCTGGAGTAGAGTGGCACAAACTTGACTCACTGCAACCTCTGTCTCCTGGGTTCAAGCGATTCTTGTGCCTCAGCCTCCTGAGTAGCTGGGATTACAGGCATGCGCCACGACACCTGGCTAATTTTTGTATTTTTAGTAGAGACGGGGTTTCACCATGTTTGCCAGGAGGTTGGTCTCGAACTCCTGACCTCAGGTGATCCACCTGCTTCGGCCTCCCAAAGTGCTGGGATTACAGGAATGAGCCACTATGCCTGGCCCACCCCGCAGCATCCTTTTGATGAGAAGAAATTTCTACCAGATGTTGGTGCCAAGCTAAACTCTGTGGCCTCCCCTGGCATGCTGATATTCTCTTATCCTATGACTACTATAACTTTTGTTAACTGATCGTGTTTCTCACTTTGCTCATGAGGAATCTCAGAGCCAAACTTGTTCAGGGACTTTGAGCTTAAGTTTCCAGGTACTAGCATTTTCCCTGGCTTTATTTCATTTTTCTACCTGTGTTTTCCCTCTGCTCTATCTCCTTACTATTTTTATCCCACTATATTGTGTGTGTTTTGGTAAGCTCCCTCAAATCCTTTTTTGAAGCACAAAGGAACATAAATAAATCAATAAATAACTCCCGTGTTTGTAAATATGGCGCTTTGTTCTTTTCAAAGCCTTGTTTATATCCATTAACTCTGTGGGTTCCTCACATACCTCTGTGAGGAAAGTAAGGTGGGTTCCATTGCCCCAATTTTGCAAACGTGGAAGTTGAGGTATATGTATAAATGAACAAGTTTGCAGAAGAGGATTCTCACCCCCTCCTTCTATATAGAAGCCTTTCTATATGATTCTCTTCTATATGAGCCTCTCTGAAGAAGACAAGAATGTGAAACGAACAACCCATTAGGTGACTTCTTAGTAGATACACGTTGAGAAAGGAGAAAACCAAGGTTGCTGTTGCCAGTTGGAAAGGATACAAATTGGGGTGACCCAGGCTTCAGAGTCCCCCAGAGTTCACATCGGTGTTGCCATCTCCCCCTTCCACTCCACCATCCTAAAACAGATTCACTCCCACTGGTCACATGGGTTGCATAAGATCTAAGCTGGGCAGCCAATCAGAGAACCACACATCCCTAGCTATAATGATTGGTTCAGAAGGAAAAACTCGTGATCTGAGCTGGGTCAGTAAGAATCCTTCCCTGAGATTTGCTGCATCTGTAGCTGGGAAATGAAATCCCACCTTAGGTCTGGTTGCAGGGCAGTTGACATGTGATCCTGGAAGTGCTGGCAACCGTGTTCTCGTCCTGAGAAGAAGCTTATGAGGTATGAGAGAGGACAGGCAGCCAGTAGAGGGCAGGAGCAATGAGAGACAATGAGGCAGACTGCCCTGGGGGTGCTTGTTTGAAACTTGAATTCCAAGTGCCCTGGCCTCACTTTTGCCCCCCAGAGAATGGAGGCCAACAAATTTCCTTTTTTGAGTGAGCTAATTTGAGCTGAGCTACTTCATTTACAGCCCACGGATTTTTTGATTCTTGCAGTTTTTAGACTGAAAAAACAAACCCAGAAGTTTTCTCCTGTGGTGTTCAAGTTTTGGCATCTCACCTTTGGTTCCCAGTATTCAGCTCATCCAAGGGGACTTAGGCCCTGGGAAGTAATCATAATAATGTGTCTGTCTACAACTGGACCACGAACAAAGGTACTAGTGGTTCAGAGCATAGCATCTGACTGTTGCTCATCAACTGTGTGACTTTAGGCAAGTTATTTAACTTCTGAGCATCAGTTTTCTCATCTGTGCAACAGCTATCATAGTAGCAGCTACCTCATAAATAATAAATGTATTATTATTATACATAATAATATATTTCAGCACATGATGCTATGCTTGGCATCTAGTTAACACACCACAAATATAGTTCAATTATTACGGATAATTTTATACGCAATATTCCTCAAACAGTTCTATGAATAAGGCAGAACAAATATTCTCATATCTGTCTGGGCAGCGAAGACTGTGATGCTCAGAGGGCTGTGACCCACCAGGTCACATGATAAGTGGAAGAGTCTGGATTCTGGACACTGTAATGAAATCTGGAGTCCTCGCCTTTGGACTGTGCTTTCCGAATGGCATTATGTTGGCAACTCTCAGGAGGCCAATTTAATGGCTTATAAAGGGCACTGTCCCTCCAGGGACAGTGTTTATTAGAGAAGTCACGTTCTGGCCAGAATGCTGCTTGGTAGGGACTGAGGATTGGCCCTGAAAAGATGCCCAGAGAAAAGACTGTTTAAGCTGATGTCCCCAGGCACCCCTAGCCAGTGTCAATGCACCCTCCTTCTCCCCTTCATCTCCCTCGCTGCCAGCTCCTTGTACCCACACACTCTACTTAGGAGAATTCTAAAAGACAAGACAGTCAGAACCAGGAGCTAATATAGAGATCACTGTAGTCCATTCAGGATTTATTAAACAGGTATAGTAGATGTAATGATGAACCAGACACAGATCAAATCTCTCATTTACAATGAGAACCGTGAGTCCTGGAAGGAAGATATCTTCCCTACGGTCTACTATGGATTAGTAACTTTGTTAGACACCTTCTAGAGAATATCTGCCTAGCTCACTATAGGCCTCCCTTCCTGAGGTTTGTGTGATCCTACCTATGCAGTCACAGCTGATTGGACCAGAGGAGCACACCTACCGAAGCTGGGCCAATCAGATTTTAACTCCCAGGAGTTTGACCCTAGGATGAGATGCTGATCATAGTTAGCCCAGGGAGGAAGGGGACAGAATGACAGTATGGGTCTATCAATGGTCCAATTCTTGGTTCCAACCCTTGGTTGTCCTACGAGCACCACCCATTCCTTACAACACATGTCTCCTCTTCATTTAGGGGTTTTGAAGTTACTGAAGTTATTGATTTCTTTTCCTTCCAACCAAAATAATCTAAATTAAGATTGTGGCCAAGCTTGAATTCAAACCCGCCTCCTGGTTCCAAGACCCATGTTTTTTCATCATGCCAACTGGCAGCAAAGACGGTCTCCCCATGGATTTTTCAGAACTCTCTCTGCTGTTTAAATGTGACGTTGGATTCACTAAACAAACTCATGCCATCCAAACGCTGGGGGTAGGTGGGGTTGGGGGGGTGGGGGCAGGTGGTGGTGTAGGGTGGGGGTAGGGGTGCGGGTGGGGGTAGTTCTGGCAGGTGTCAAGTTCTTTGATCTCTAAAGCAATTACCCTGGGGTGGGAGTGTGATGAATAGCAACAGAGGATGGTGGCTACAGTGAGGCCTTCACCAGCTGTGCACCCTGGGCAAGCTACTTCTCTCAGCTTCCTCCTTTGATACTTATCTCATAGGGTCATTGTAAGGCTTCACATATGTGTAAAGTGCTTAGAGCAATGTGCGGCAATGCAGGCTATTTATTAGGTGAGTAACCTGCTTTTTAAAGATGGCATTTGCTCACAAAACCTTCCTAGACCCTTAGGGTTTAGCTTTCACTTACATCTCTCTAGTTACTGCAGTTCCTCTGAGATCCGGCTTGGAAGGATCACATTTTTAGCATGAAAACAAGTCGCATTCAAAGCCCATGCGTGATAACCACATGAAAAGCAATCAGTCTCTGTCCTTTGACACACCTTGATGTGAGGACTGTGCCTGTGATGAGGCAGTTGTCTTGGCGTATACACTCCCCCAGGACAAGAGCTGACCAGCTTGATTGGCGTTTCCCATGAAACTTTCATTCAACAACTATTTGCTGAGCGCCTACTATGTGTTGAGCTCTATACCAGGGCTGGACAGGGAGTGTCCGTATGGGGACAGATTAATAGATAAATAGAATACCAGGACTGTGAAAGAGGCAAGCATAAGGAGCTATGGATGCAATGAGTATATGGACCCAGTTCAGACAGGGGCGTTAGGGAAGGAGGTCCAGAGGAAGAGAAAGGTGAGCAGAGTTAGATGGGCGATGGAAATTTACACCCACAGATTAGCAGACGCCTGACAAAAGCAAGTGTTGGCAAGCCTGTAGAGCCAAGAAAACTCTGACATTGCTGGCAGAGTGTAAATGGGTACAAAACTTTGGAAAGCAAATCAACGTTAACCAGCAAAGTTGAAGATGCATTTGTGCACCAGTTGGAGTATATGAGCCTGAACTTTGTTGCAACAACAAAGAAGCAAAGATGTAAATGTCCTTTGTATTCATTGGCTGCTGCTGCAATAAAGCTGTGCAACAAACAATCCTAGAAATACCATTGGCTTATAACAACAAACATTTATTTCTTTTTTTTTTTTTTTTTTTTTTTTGAGATGGAGTTTCGCTCTTGTTGCCCAGGCTGGAGTGCAATGGCGCGATCTCGGCTCACCGCAACCTCCGCCTCCTGGGTTCAGGCAATTCTCCTGCCTCAGCCTCCTGAGTAGCTGGGATTACAGGCACGCACCACCATGCCCAGCTAATTTTTTGTATTTTTAGTAGAGACGGGGTTTCACCATGTTGACCAGGGTGGTCTCGATCTCTTGACCTCATGATCCACCCGCCTCGGCCTCCCAAAGTGCTGGGATTAGAGGCTTGAGCCACCGCGCCCGGCCTAAACATTTATTTCTTACACACCGGAGTGCAGGTGAGCTGGGGTGAGCTCACATTCACATTGGCTCTCATTTGGGGACTCAACCTGAAGAAACAACAGCTTACTGGGAGCGTGCTCTTCTGTGTCAAATGGTAGGACCACAAGAGGCCAAACTAAATCATACAAGTCCATTTAAAACCTCCGTATGCATCCATTGTTTCACAGTTGGATGGTTAAATTCCATTAGGCCAAATCCCAAGTCAATGGGATGGGGATGTATTCTCCCTCTACTCTGGACATCAGTGTGAATGTATAGTCCTATACAGTCATGGAGTAAAGAATCGGGGGTAGCCGGGCGAGGTGGCTCACGCCTGTATTCCCAGCACTTTGGTAGGCCAAGGATAGCAGATCAGCTGAGGTCAGGAGTTCAAGACCAGCCTGACCAATGTGGTGAAACCCTGTCTCTACTACAAAGACAAAAATTAGCTGGGTGTGGCAGCAGGCACCTGTAATCCCAGCTATTCAGGAGACCCAGGCAGGAGAATCACTTGAACCTGGGAGGTGGAGGTTGCAGTAAGCTGAGGTCATGCCATTGCACTCCAGCCTGGGAGACAGAGAGAGACTGTGTCTCAAAAAAAAAAAAAAAAAAAAAAAAAGAATTGGGAGTGATAATTCAATCATACCATGAATAGAAGAATGGATCAATAAACTATGGTATAGTCATACAATGAAATATTATACAGCAATGGAAACAAATGGCCTAGATCAGCAAACTATGACCGATGGGCCAAATCCAGCTTGCTGCCTGTTTTGGTAAACAAGGTGGTATTGGAACATGGCCACATTCGTTCATTTAACCATTGTCTGTATCTGCTTTTGCACTATAATGACAGAGTTGAGCGGCTGTAACAGACTGTTGGGCCCACAAAGCTTAAAATATCAACAATCTGTCCCTTTCCAGAAAATGTTAACCAAGCTCTGATCTAGATGTTAGATATAGTGAACCCCAAGTTTCTCTTCAAAGATTCAGTATGTCAGTATGTTCAGCTCTCTTGTTCTTTAATTCTGGAAAGTTTAACTTCTTTGTAGTTTCAGTAAACAACCTTCTCCACCAGTTCTAATCAGTAGTTCACATCTGTTCCTCCGGTCCCCTGCCCCATCCTGACTCATCCCAGTCACCTGTTCCGGTCACCTGCTTTGACCCCTGCTTACCTGCTCTGACCTGCCTATAACCATCCTTTCTGCCAAACTACCCACCCCTCCACTTTGGCTTATCCCCCTGCTCCCTTTAAAATAGCCAATTGGAATTAGAGTAGACTGTGCTGTCTAACCCTAGCCAATAGGGGAAAAACACAGCAGTAGGGGTGACCTCCATCATACATAAGTACCCCTTCCCCTCCCTTGTCCAGGTGTGCACTCGCCATTGCTCCATCTGTGAGCTGCACTCTTCTATAGAAGTAATTGCCTTGCCGAGGAAATTTATGTTAGAGTGTTACTTCTTTTGTGGAACTGAAAATTTTACTTATAACATAGATTTACCTATGTCGACATGGATACATCTCACAAACATAATGTTCCATGAAAAGACAAGTTGCAGAGGAATGTAAAGCAGAGGATCCCATTCACCTGCACGTCCGAAACATTCAAAATATTCAAAATGGTGCGACATACTGCTTGTCTTAGTCTCTTTGTTCTGCAATCACAGAATACCACAGACTGGGGAGTTTAAGAACAAAAATGTGTTGCCTCGAAGCTCTGGAGGCTGGGAAATCAAATATGAAGATGCCTGCAGATTTGGTAGTTCTGATTCCAAGATGGCGCCTTGAATGCTGTGACCTGCCGAGGGGAGGAACGCGTAGTCTCTGCATGGTGAAAAGCAGAAGGGCAAAAGAGAGCCAGAGGGGGCTGAATCTGCCCTTTTCTGATGGCATGAATCCCACACATGAGGGTGGAGCCCTCAGGGCCCAATCACTCCTTCAAGATCCCACTTCCTAATATTGTTACAATGGCAATTAATTTTTCAACGTGAGTTTTTGGGGGGACAAATATTCAAACCACAGCATGGCTAACTTTCAAATATGTGCTGTACTAATGGTAGATATAAAAAGCAAGATAGTGATGGTCCCCATCACTGGAGAGATAGATGTGCCCAGGGGGCCTCTATTGCATTGGTAATGTGTTCTTTCTTAAGCTGGGTGGTGGTACCCGTGCATGGGGAATCATTTTACTGTTATTTATACCTTTTACGTAGGTCCTAAATATTTATAATATTAATATAAAGAGAAGTTAAAAGAGATAGGAGAGCACAGAGGTGGGGGAAGGGTGCTCCAGGCCCAGGGTCCAGATTGCAAGGGTGGAGGTATGAGTAAGACCAGGCATGGTGTGCACAGGGAGGAGGGAATGGGGAGAGGAGGCTGGGAGGACAGCGGGGTCTTTGGGCCATTCTAAGGAGTCTGATTTCATACCAAAGCCAAGGGGAGCCCCTGGGCTGCACTGAGCTTTTTGCCATCGTGATCGGATTTGTGTTTGAGAATAGACAGCCTGGTTGTAATAGGGAGGATGGTGGGGAGCAGGGCTGCAACACCACCCCGGAGGGAACACCCCCTTAACATTTGTCCCTGCGGTGCCTCACTCTCTCACCCTACTCCTGGCCCTGGCATGCCCTCCCTCCTGAAGCCTACATGGCTCCCTCTGTCCCCTCGTTCCAGTCTTCACTCAAAAGTTGCCTTCTCCACGAGGCCCTCTTGGCTACTGTCTTTACACTGAGTCCCCTCTGAACTTCCCTTATTCCCCTTCCTTTTCCTCCATAGCATTTCCTGTATATTTTGCTTACTCGTTTTGCTTATTGTCTTACTCTACTAGAATGTAGCTCCATTTCCTCACTGATGGATCCCCAGAGCCTAGCGTAGTGGAGGATAATAGGAAATGTTCACTAAATATTTGCTGAATGAATGAATTTATAGGAACTCCAGGACTGATAGGAAGGTGTTACTTTCTCTTGCTGAACTCAGCCGCCTGGAGGATGAAAGCAGCTATCTGGCCTGATTCAGAGATGGGGCCTGGCTCAGAGGAGGCAAAGGAAAGTCAGCAAGAGGGGTGAGGGCTTTGAGAGGCTCCTCTGGGGCGAGATCTCCACGTCTGCGATTATCAAGGCACATGGTGTGGTGTCAGAGAGCATGGACTCCAGGACCTGTATCCAGCCCTTCCCGGCCAGCTCTCGCCAGTGGAAAGACGGCTGCCCCCTGCCCGCCTCCCTCCCGCTCCCAGCATCTGCCTTTACCTGGGCGGCTCCTGTCATGGAATTCTGACTTCTCCAGTCCTGCTGCGTAGCCGAAGTCCCTGCCTCCTCCCACCAATTTCCCCCTTTTTGGGATTCCTGTACACTGAAACCTGTGCTCCTCCCCTCAGCCCAAGGATGAATGCAGTAGAGTTCTCACATTGTTTTTTTTTTCTTTCTTTCTTTTTTTTTTTTTTTTTTTTGAGACTGAATTTTGCTCTTGTTACCCAGGCTGGAGTGCAATGGCGTGATCTCGGCTCACCGCAACCTCCGCCTCCTGGGTTCAGGCAATTCTCCTGCCTCAGCCTCCTGAGTAGCTGGGATTACAGGCACGCGCCACCACGCCCAGCTAATTTTTTGTATTTTTAGTAGAGACGGGGTTTCACCATGTTGACCAGGATGGTCTCGATCTGTTGACCTTGTGATCCACCCGCCTCGGCCTCCCAAAGTGCTGGGATTACAGGCGTGATTTTTTTTTTTTTTTGAGACGGAATCTTGCTGTCGCCCAGGCTGGAGTGTAATGGCACATCTCGGCTCACTGCAACCTCCGCCTCCCGAGTGCAAGTGATTCTCCTACCTCAGCCTCCCGAGTAGCTGGGATTATAGGCGCATGCCACCACACCCTGCTAATTTTTCTGTTTTCAGTAGAGATGGAGTTTCGCCATGCTGGTCAGGGTGAACTCGAACTCCTGACCTAGTGATCCACCCACCTCGGCCTCCCAAAGTGCTGCGATTACAGCGCCCAGCCATCTCATATTGTTTTTTGTGTGTTTTGTCTGCAGCCCCACTTCTAGCCTGCAAGAGCAGAACCCATCTCCTCCTGTGCGCCAAGAAGCCCACAGGGTGAGGGCCCCCACTGATGCTCAGTAAACTCTCGTGGGGAGAGGGAAAGGTGCTGTCAGTTCCATCAGACACATGCAGTGACTAGCATTTCTTTTGGGCTTCCCATCAAGTGGAGCTCGCCTATCCCCCAGCCCCCGCATTTCTTCTGATGGGAAACACATGGCTTTCACCTGTGCTGTCACATATCATCCTCCAAGAACCCCGGGAAGTGGGTGCTTTATTGCCACTTTCCAGACGAGCACGCTGCCGCCCCAAGAAAGGCAGGAGCCTGCCCAGAGCCGCTGCACAGTCAGTCGGAGGCACAGGGGTCAGAGCCAGCTCTGAGTTCCTCAGGGCTGAGAGAGAGTTCGCTCCCGTGCCCACTTCTCTGCCAGCCGCCTCGTCCCAGCTAGTTCAGAGCCTTCAACACCAGAAGCCTCCACTCCAGAGGGAAAGTCAGAGCCTGAGCTGTGTATATGGCAGTGAAGAAAGACTCAGGGGGCTCTTCCTAAATGTCTTGCTGGAGGGCCAGCATTTGTATTGGTGACCTGTCTCCCTGCCTTCTTTCTTTGAGCTGAGTAAGGTTCAGAGAGCTCTCCTTCCACCTCCTGCCTGCATCCCCTCCATGAAGGCAACTGCTGGGGCCTGGCTTAGCCAGATCACTGCTGAGCTGCCTTACACAGCACCGTGCCGCCGGCTGGGAAAGTTGAGGCTTCTTCATCTGACATTCCACTTGATCCACCCAAGCTCACCCCTCCAGCCTCTGCCCCCCTTTCCTCACTGCTCGGTCCCTCTGCCCTCTCTCCTTCCTGTAGGGGAGCTGTATGGAGATGGGATGTGATTATCATGAGTGCCTGAGGGGCAAGGAGCGGCCCTGTGGGTAGGGGTCAGGCCTTTCTGGAATAGAGGTCTCTTGCAGTGCATCCAGGAAAGCTTCCCTTTGTCCCTCCCGATGCATGCTCCCTTTCCACACCTGGTTCCCCCTCCTTCTGTGCCTGGAATGCTGACTTCTCTGCATCCAAGGGTTTCCTTGCCCTCTGGCTCGCAGCTGGGTTTGGAGGAAGGGAGGGGAGTGAGGACAGGGAATTTATTACCCCAGCTCCCTCCCTGCAAGGTCACCACAGGGTGGCTGTGTCCCTCTGACCCCTGCTTGCAGCTGCTGCCAGGCAGTTACTCTCAGAGGGGGCTCCCCACTTTTGACAGTCCTAGGTTCCAAGGCTCCGCATGCTGGTTTCCCTAAATCCTCCCTCCATCTTTGCACAGACGCTTTATTAAAGTCTCCTCACGTTGTGCAGGGTGAGGCTGCCATCACGGTGCTACCAGCACCCTGCACGAATCCAGTGCTTGAGGAAGAGGCGAATCCCCAGACAGGAAACAGGGACCGAGACAGCAGGCTGCGGGCAGCCACTCCCTGAGCATCCTTTCCCTGGAATGGAGGCACCCCTCGGGGAGCTACAGGCAGGAGCTCAGTAAACGCCACTGACTATCTTAGCGTTTGCTGCTTCCAAGTATGGAGCTGAGAGCCAGGGCTGAAGGTGGCTCCTTCCACTCCTCGCCTAGGAAGGGGAAGCTGCTCTGAACCACCAATGGGGACCATCCAGTGCACTGACAGTCACCTCCAAATACTTTGATCACACACCCCAGTGGGTAGAATATTTTGGAGGATGTGCGGAGTATCAGGTCAGGGTCCCAGCAGGAGACAGATGCCACTTTTAAATTAGGGTAATGCAAGCAGGTTTCTTCACAAAGGACTCTTTATAAAAGTGCAAGTGCAGGGGAAGAGGGGGGCAGTGCAGTAAGCAGGAGCTGGCCACCACTGCAGGGCTGTGACTGCTTCGAGGGGAGCGGGTGGCGAGCCAAATTTGGAAGGAGAGAGTCAACCTGTAAGCAGCTTCCAGGAAAGCTGCCTGCGGTGCCCTGCAGGGGTGGAGCGGTGGAATCAATTCCCAATTGCACTTTGCTGTGTCCTCTGATCTCCCCAAGCCTCCCTTCAGTCAAATCCTACCTGACACCTGAGGGCAGGGAGCCCAGATGAGGGGGTCCACACAGGACAGCCTCAGAGCGGGACAGAGGAGGCGAAAAACCCAGGGTAAGCAGGAGATACTCAGCGTGAATCCCCAGCAAATGTACACTTATTTATTAGTAAATTTGAAACGTGCAGCTGTGCTAATATGTGCATTATATTACACAGAAAGTACATAGAAAGACCAGACAAAGTGGCTCATGCCTGTAATCCCAACACTTTGGGAGGCCGAGGAGGGCAGATCACAAGGTCAGGAGTTTGAGACCAGCCTGGCCAATATGGTGAAACCCCGTCTCTACTAAAAATACAAAAATTAGCTGATTGTGGTGGCACATGCCTGCATTCCCAGGGATACTTGGGAGGCTGAGGCAGGAGAATCACTTAAACCCAAGAGGTGGAGGTTGCAGTAAGCTGAGATCACACCACTTTACTCCAGCCTGGGCAACAGAGCAAGACTCCATCTCAAAAAAAAAAAAAAAAAAAAAAGTATATAGAAAAAGGTGGATGGAAAAGTATGTGGTAAAATATTTAGAAGTGGAAGTTCGATTTCATTTCTTCTGCCCCCTATAGATTCCTTCCTGTGCCATGGGAGTGTGCTTTCCCTGCTCAGAGGAACACTGTGTTCAAAGGCCAGGGCACTGAAGGAACACTCCAGGGTGATGAGAACATGATCTTGATCTGCATGGTGACTAGACGAGTGTGCACACATGTAAAAAAGTGCATGTGGCTGTGTGTGAATCACATGCACACCAATCTGGGCCTGGGGGTTCCCCCTTTTCTTCTGTTCAACAGGAGGCTGGGGCTGCCTGTAGTTCCAGGGCTACCACCCTCCCTGTCTTTTCTTCTCACTCCTCTTAGCCCATCCCTACAAGGCCGAGGTGGTCCAGCCCAGAGTGTCTGCCTTCCGGGGAGACCCAGCCACCTTGTTCACTAATAGGAATAAGGAGTCACATGTATATAGCTCTTCCTATGTGCTGGAAGCAGCACAAAGCACTGAATATGAACATTCACTCATTTAATCCCCACAACAGGCCCATCAACACTGGTACTGTTTTCACTTTCATTTTACAAATGAGGACACTGAAGCACAGAGACGTCAAATGACTCACCCACAGCCACACAGCATGCTGAGTAGAGCCAGGACTCACCCCAGGGCCTGTGCTCCAATCCACATTATGCAGCTTCTCTTGTCTTCCCCAGGGCCAGAAAGAAAGCTACACTCGGGGCCTGTTCCCTTGAAGCTGATCTCTTTTCGTCTCTCTCATTTTCCCCAAATTCCAGCCCTTTTCCTCTCATGTGGCAAGTGGCCTGGGACCTGAGTCCAGGCTGGGGCTATCCTGGCTGCACTGCGGTAATTAACGAGCAGCGCGCTGGAGCAGGCAGCCTGGGAGGCAGAGGCAGAGCCTGGAGTGGAAACTTTCTCCCAGCCAGCCTGGAGGAGGGACAGGTTTCTGTTTGCTCAGACAACCCCGGGCAGGCTGGCTTCCTTCTCTCCCTCCCTGGCTGACTGGCGACCCCTGACCTCTGCTCTTTTGTCACCTCCCTCCCCACCACCTGCAATGGGTTGCTGCCCCTAGCCCATGAGCTGCGCCCCCGCCTTCCAGGCCTAGCGAAATCCCACAGTGTCTTTGGAGAGTGTCCTGCTCACCCCAGCCTTGTGAATCTGAGAGCCCAGATTCCCTCGCTGTAACTCCTGGAAGGCAGGAACCACATCTGTCTTCCCCACTGTCACCACCCAACACCTTCCTCAAAGGTGCTTTGGGATGCAGCAGGTACCAATGACTGCTGGAATTCGGTGAAGGAACATTCAGATGTGCTCAAGGGTTTTGACATGTTCTGTGGGCCTGGTGGGTCACCAGAGTTTTCCAGCAGGTGAGTTTCACGGTCAGAATTCTCCAAGTGTCCTGGGGTGATTGGGACTGGCTGATGTCTTCCCTCCTTTCCGTTTTTTTTTTTTTTGAGATGGAGTCTCTGTTGCCCAGGCTGGAATGCAGGGGTACGATCTCAGCTCACCGCAAACTCCGCCTCCCAGGTTCAAGCGATTCTCCTGCCTCAGCCTCCCGAGTGGTTGGGACTACAGTGCACACCATCAAGCCCAGTTAACATCTTGCCTTCTTTCTGAAGTGTCTGCTGAGAGCTCAAGCAGCCTGATGAGACTCCTCCCCATGGGCTGCAAAAGAAAGGGTGGACCCGGCTTATCAGCAGCACGAGGCGTGGGCCGCAGCAGGGCAGCACTCATGAGGCTGCTTCCTCAGTCATTGGGCACCATTAGTGCCCACCCGGTGGGAAAGACCCTGCAGGGCATGGGCCTGGTGACAGCCTCCCTCTCGTCAGAAGGCCCTGAGCAGACTGATCTCCATCTCCTCACAAGACAGGTCACTCCCCTCCCAAGCTTCCAAGGCTTTACTGGAGCTGTTTTCTTGTCCCTTAAGTCTGTTGGTATTGAAGTCTGGGCGGCCTGACAGCCCTGGCAGGCAGCCCAGAGGCCAGCGCCCCAGGCAGACACTCTCTCTGCCTTATTATGCAGCTTCGAGGCCTCGCTGCGATTGGGTGGCATTTGTGAGCACAAAAGAGAAGACTCAGGCATTCAGAAGGCCCTTTCAGCAAAGGGCGCCACAGGCCTGCTGGCTGGAGATTCTCCTGAGGTCGGTTGGAGTCTATTTGCAGGCGTGCGGGCGTTTCTGTTTGCTTCCTGACCCTGGCCTCCTGGGTACTGCGGGAGGGGGGCAGGCCTCTGCTTGAGGGGACAGGAGGGGTTGGTGCCGAGGTTTCTGCCAGGGCCTCACTGCCTGGAGGACCTGGCCTTGTGGTCTTCCCCAGGCATATGTGCCCTGCTTGCCTGCCCTCTCACCAACAGGGTGATAAGGTGGCATCCACAGGGGTCAGTCCTGTGCCACCTGGCCTCCCCTTCCCTGCCTCTGTAGCCCGCTGAGAAGTGAACAGAAGCTGCTGCAGTGTGGCTGAGAGTCAGCTCTGAAGGGCCAACCCCCTTCATTGGTGCCCCATGTGACTGGGGTTCCTTGGTCACATCATCATTTGTGGTACCCAGGTCGAAAGTCCTGCCAGCGGCGCACCAAGCCCTCCTCTTGGCAGGAAGCAGCAGACTAAAGCAGGGGAGGGGAGAGCCGAAGCTGGCGGGGTCTTTCCTAGGCAACAGCCTGTCCTGTGCTGGTCCCTGCCGGCCCCAAATCAGGAGTCCTTCCGGCCCCCGCCCCACCTTGTTTCTAGTCCTGGGAGCGATGGGCTGGGGGCTGGAGGCTCTGAAAATTCCACCCAGGTATGGTGCCCCGGTTCCGGCATACCCCATGGCCGTCTGTTGTGGATTTTAAATCTGTTCGCTGAGGAGTCCCAGTTCAGCTCAGCAGACAGCAGTATTTGCTTATTAATTTGTTTATTGATTTACTGGGCTGTACTTGGGGCTTCTCCCGGGAAAGACTCCAGACGCGTGTGCGCCCAGCTCCAGCCATCCGTCAGACTCAAGTTTGGGCTTAAGATGCCATAAGGCCTGGAGCGGGCAGGCCTGGAGCCAGCGCGGAGCTCCCAGAGGACAGACAGGACCATGGGCACTGGAGGACTGCGGGCAGTTCAGGAGGAGGGAGGCCACCTGCAGTCACTGCAGTGAGGCAGGCACGCTGTACCCTGTGGGAATGGCGCCCCCTGGAGTTGTGCAGCTGGGCAATCCTGGTTTGGGCCTCTCCCTATAGAGTGAGGGGAGCACACGTCTTCTTAGGAGCAGCCCGTCTCTGTCTCAGCCCGTATTTAAGAGGCTTCCTTCCAGGGGCAGGGGATGGAGGAGAAAACCAGTCCAAGGTCTTCCGTGCCCCAGAGACTCAGATTCATACCTTCGGATGGGTTTTCTAACGTGCCAGGATTAAGTAAGGTGAGGGGTGTTTCTAGCAACGATTCTCTCAGCTCCTGCATAATAATACCATGTTTTTAAAAAACCTCTGAGGACGTGTCTGTGGCTTTGTTGCCTTTTTGAGGCATATGCTGACTACAGATTGTGGTGGCAGGATGGAGGGGAGGGGAGGAGAACAGGGAGAGGCCGCAGCGTCTGAACAGAATTCTGTCACTGATGTAGAAAGAGCCTTGCCTGAGGACTTGTAAGAGCAAGATGGCTGTGAATGTGGACTTATCATCAGGCCGACCTGGGGTGAGTCCTGGCGCCCTCATTTAGGAGCTGGGCAACTTCAGGCAAGTTACTTACCCTTTCTGTGCTTCATCTCATCTGGAAAGTGACAGTCAGCTTGTCAGCCTCGTAGGACTGATGTGAGGGTTATAAATGAGACAATGTAAGAAACACATTGGTATATAATTAGTTGTTACCTCCTTATCACACACGTAAGATGGGAGATGTGATGCTTCCTGATGGAACTCTCATCCCTGGAATGAAAAGAGGGCCGTGTCTGAGTAAACCCAAGGGCTCCCTTTTCAGATCTGCCTTTCTTGTTGGCCGCTCTGGACTTCGCTGGGCCTCTCTGGCGCCCCTTCATTTCTCTTTCCCTCCATGTCCAATATCAAAACCTCCCGATATGTCTATAAGCCAGCATCGATGAACAGGAGGCCTTGGAGGATGCTGGGCGTGGACACGGGTGCTCAGGTCAGGAGCGGGAAGGGGTGATGGGTACCCTCAAACCCCGCCCCTTTGTGAGAGTGGAGCATGCTAGCTGAGGAGCCCCACTGCCCAGGCTCCAATCCCAGCTCTGCTGGGCCCTGCTGTGCAGCCTTGTGCAGGTGGCCTTAACTCCCTGTGCCTGGTTTCTGCATCTGTGCAGGGAGACAATGATAGTTTCAAACTTAGCTCGGAGGGTGGTGAGGGTAAGTGAGTTAATGCGAGTTACGCACTTAAAATACGAAGCACCCGGTACCTAGATCCAAGCCCTCCCCAACATCTGCCATCATTCCCAGCCCCTCCCTAAGCACACCACACTCAAGCCACGTCCAGTCGGGGCCTCTTTGCTTTTGCCCTTGCTGTTTTTTAGTCAGGAACATTCTTTCTCCCAACCTAAGTCTTTCTCATCATTCAGAGCCTTGCTTCACCCACTATGGAAAAAATTTTCTCAGTCCCTTAGGATAAAATTTCTCTCTCTCTCTCTCTCTTTCACTCTTGAACTCCCCAAACTCTTTGCGTGTATCTGTCGCAGTTATAGCACTTTCTTCCCTCTCCTTCCACCTCCAACCGTTCTTCAAGACTTGATGTGGATGTCACTCCCTCCAGGAAGCCTTCTCAGATCCCCTCTCACCCTTCCCTCGCCTGTGCTTCCTCCCACAATAACCAGTGCCTGCACATCCTCACCTCACTCTGAAGGATGGGTTAGTCTGTTTCTTTGTGTGTCTCCTCCAGCTGATTGTGAGTTTCTAGTGATGGGTCAGTATCAGTTAGCATTAGCATGGGCTGTAGGTCATGAATAATACAACCGCAAATATTGGCTTATGCAATTTTTTTTTTTTTTTTGAGATGGAGTTTCGCTCTTGTTGCCCAGGCTAGATGGAGTGCAATGGCGTGATCGCGGCTTACTGCAACCTCTGCCTCACAGGTTCAAGCAATTCTCCTGCCTCAGCCTCCTGAGTGTTGGGACTACAGGCATGCGCCACCATGCCTAGCTAATTTTGTATTTTTAGTAGAGATGGGGGTTTCTCCATGTTGGTCAGGCTGGTCTCGAACTCCCGACCTCAGGTGATCCTCCCACCTTGGCCTCCCAAAGTGCTGGGATTACAGGAGGAGTCACTGTGCCCCGCGGTTTATGCAATTTAACAGTTTTCTTTCTTTCTCTCCTGGAGGTCTGCAGTATGGGGCGGGTTGATGGCTCTGTTTGATTTGGTCCTCTGAGGCCCAGGGTTCTACTGTCTTGTTGCTCTGTGAGGGGTGACTTCCATTTCCTCACAATCTAACAGGGCTGCTTCAATTCCAGCCATTTCATCCACTTTTCAGTCACCAGGGGGAAGAGGGAGTGCTAGCCATCCCTTAAAGAGAGTTTCAGAAGCTATCACTTGACACTTTGCACTGTATTGATCTGAATTTAGTGAAAGGGCTATCTAGCTGCAAGAGAGGCTGGGAAATCTAGTCTATTCTGTACGCTGTGTGCCTTCCCACAAATTCCATGACTAGGGAAGAAGGGGAGAGTGGAAAGGGGACGACCAGCAGTCTCTGCCATAAGGCCCTTGCCTCATTTGTCCCTGTGTTGTGCCACAGCCACCCTGCAGCACATTGCCTGGCACATAGTAACCACTCCATGTTTGCAGAAAGGACTGTATTGACAGTTACAGTGCCTGCGTCTGCCTTCCTAACAGGAGTAGGTGTGTGGCTGCCGCTAATTGATCCATGTGTTCCCCCTCCCCAGTTTAATCATTCAGCGAACATCTGTGCTTCCTGTACACTGGATGTCATCCTAGATACAAGGATGAAGCCATGAATAAAAGAGGTGGAAGTCTGTATCCTTCTGGGGCTCACATCCTAGTCGCTTCTATAGTGGTAGAAAGCACTTTTCAGCCAGATGTGGTGGCTCATGCCTGTAATCCCAGCGCTTTGGGAGGCTGAGGCGGGTGGATCATTTGGGGTCAGGAGTTCGAGACCAGCCTGGCCAACATGGAGAAATCCTGTCTCTACTAAAAATACAAAAACTAGCCGGGCGTGGTGGCACATTCCAGCTACTCAGGAGGCTGAGACAGGAGAATCACTTGAACCTGGGAGGCATAGATTGCAATGAGCCAAGATCGTGCCATTGCAGTCCAGCCTGGGCAACAAAGCGAGACTCCGGCTCAAAAAAAAAAAACAAAAAAAAAAACCCCAAAACAACCCCCCCGCCAAAAAAACAAGCACTGTTTGCAGTGCTTTCTTTCTTTCTCTCTTAATTTAAAAAAAAAAAAATTTGAAACAGTATCTTTCTCTGTCGCCCATGCTGGGGTGCAGTGGTGCAGTCACAGCTCACTTAACCTCCTAGACTCAAGTGATCCTCTGCCTCAGCCTCCCGAGTAGCTGGGATCACAGGTGTGCCCATCACACCCAGCTAATTTATTTACTTATTTATTTTTGAGACAGAGTCTTGTTCTATCGTCCAGGTTGGAGTGCAGTGGCATCATCTCCGCTCACTGCAACCTCCGCCTCCCGGGTTCAAGCACTCTTCCTGCCTCAGCCTCCCAAGTAGCTGGGACTAAAGGTGTGTGCCACCACACCCAGCTATTTTTTGTATTTTTAGTAGAGACGGGTTTTTACTGTGTTAGACAGGATGGTCTCGATCTCCTGACCTCATGATTTACCCGCCTCGGCCTCCCAAAGTGCTGGGATTACAATCGTGAGCCATCATGCCCAGGCAGTTTTTTAACTTTTTGTAGAGCCGAGGATCTCGCCATGTTGCCCAGGCTGGTCTTGAACTCTTGGGCTGTAAGGCCTCTCACAGCCTTACAGGTGTGAGCCACTGTGCCTGCTCCAAATTGCTTCTGAGGACTAAGTCATGCAAGCTGGGTCCTCACATTAGTTACCTCTGTCATACAGGTGAGGAAACTGAGGTACAGAAAGGTTGAGTGACTTGCTACTGTTGCATGGCTTATGTGAGGCAGAGCTGGGTTTCAACCTGGGTGGTCTGCTGGAGAGCCTGCCATCGCCTCTAGCACTCTTGCACTCCAGTGCCCTCGCTGCCCGCCCTGCCTGTGCCCTGCTTCCCTCAGTTAACGGAGCCACAGATATTTCCCGTAGTTTCTGTCATCAGCATCTGTGGTGGCTCCACGGGGAAGGGCAGGGCAGAGCAGCTGAGGTCTGCTGTAAATGGGGGGAAGGGAGGGGCTTGTGGGTCCCACTTGGGGTGGGGAAGGATTTGTGGGCACTTGGCTGGGTGGGGCTTGTAATGAATGGAGCCGCGGCCTCCTGGCCTGGCTGGCATGTTCTCTCTGCCCCTCTTTCATTCTTCCCCTGGGGCCTGCCTGCCTTCCCAGTCCCTCTCCAAAGTCCAAAGGGCGGCTGCAGGGCCTCGAGCCCCACCCACCTCCCTTGTCCTTGTCTTGCCCTGTGACTGACTTCTAGACCTCAGGATCTTTCCGCCTCAGCCAGGGGAGCTGTGAGGGTCCGCCACCCACACCCTGAGGAGCACGTCTGTCTTCCCAAACCCTTTCCTAGCCCCGGGGAAAGGGAGAAAGGAGAAGCGGGAAAACGAGAGCTCTGGAGGAAGGAAAGCATGCCACAAATGAGATGCGGGAGCTCACTCCTCTGTACCTCCCACACCTCACCACCCCAGCGGCCCGCTGTGGAGCTTCAGGAGAGCGTGGCCGTTCGCACACCTGCTCCATTACTGGGAATGTGACAGTGCACAGGGGAGGATGCTGGGGCTTGAGGAGGGCTGGTGCCCAGCTCCACTGGTTACTGAGAGGAAGGGTTGAGATTAAAATTCTGCCCTTGAGGCCGGGCGCGGTGGCTCAAGCCTGTAATCCCAGCACTTTGGGAGGCTGAGGTGGGTGGATCACAAGGTTGAGAGATCGAGACCATCCTGGTCAACATGGTGAAACCCCGTCTCTACTAAAAATACAAAAAATCAGCTGGGCATGGTGGCGCGTGCCTGTAATCCCAGCTACTCAGGAGGCTGAGGCAGGAGAATTGCCTGAACCCAGGAGGCAGTGGTTGCGGTGAGCCGAGATCGCACCATTGCACTGCAGCCTGGGTAACGAGAGCGAAACTCCGTCTCAAAAAAAAAAAAAAAAAAAAAATTCTGCCCCTGGTGCGGTGGGCAGGGAGGGAGGAAGTAGAATGTGGCTGGCCATTTTTCAGATGGGCACATCGAGGGCTAGATATTTAGTTAAGTGACCCCAGCCCATAAGCCACAGGTTGCACAATGAGCTGGGAATGGGACTTGTGTTGGGGGGACTCTCAGCCCAGGGTGGGCCTTTCTGATTTCACCTCTGGCCCCACAAGTTTGGTTTCTAAGACCCCAAGGATTTTAAAGCAACTAGATAAACCTGTGGACGTCAGTAAGTGCTTGTGGCCAGGCTGGTTCCTGGTAAGCATCGTGTGAAATGCTGTGGAGAATAAAAAAGAAAGTCAGAGGCCGGCGTGGTGGCTCATGCCTGTAACCCCTCACTTTGGGAGACTGAGGTGGGCAGATCACAAGGTCAAGAGATCAAGACCATCCTGGCCAACATGGTGAAACTCCGTCTCTACTAAAAATACAAACAAATTAGCTGGGAGTGGTGACGCATGCCTGTAGTCCCAACTACTTAGGGGCTGAGGCAGGAGAATCTCTTGAACTCGGGAGGAGGAGGTTGCAGTGAGCCGGAGTCGAGATTGCGCCACTGCACTCCAGCCTGGCAACAGAGCGAGACTCTGTCTCAAAAAAATTAAATCAAATCAAATCAATCAAAAGAAAATTAGATAGACCGGGTGCAGTGGCTCGCGCCTGTAATCCCGGCACTTTGGGAGGCTGATCATGAGGTGGGTGGATCATGAGGGCAAGAGATCAAGACCATCCTGGCCAACATAGTGAAACCCCATCTCTACTACAAATACAAAAAAAAAAAAAAAAAATTAGCTGGACGTGGTGGCACAGGCCTGTAGTCCCAGCTAGTCTGGAGGCTGAGGCAGGAGAATTGCTTGAACTCGGGAGGCGGGGGGCGGAGTTGCAGTGAGCCGAGATCATGCCATTGCACTCCGTCCTGGTGCCTGGAGACAGAGTGAGACTCTGTCTCAAAAAAGAAAAAAAAAAAGAAAGAAAGAAAGAAAGAAAATCAGATGTGATTCTCATTGGTGGTGGTGATGGTGCGTTTCCAAACAGGTTGGTGAGAAGAGTACTTGGAAAAAGGAAACTCTTTGAACACTGACTATTTCAATATATGGTCATGCTCCTGAGTACCTTGAGAGCTGGGATGGATCGGAACAGTTAAGAAAGCTTCCTGGAGGAGGAGGATTTGAGTTGGACCTTAAGAAGTGCTGGGAATTAAACTCATACCTGAAGGATGGAGATGGGGCAGAAGGGTGGGAATAGCAGCTTGAGTCAAGGCACAGAGGTTGGTCAGAGGTGGCGTGTGCCAAGTACAGTGCAAAGTTTGTCGTGGTAGGGGTGGCCTTGCTGGAGAGGAATGGGCAGTGATGCTGGAGAGCATCGTGTGAAATGCTGTTGAGGAGCATTTCACCCCTCATTAGGGGTCAGATGATGGAGGAGTTTGGTAGAGCGGCAGAGACATTTAGACTTAGTTCCGTGGTCCAGGGAAGACGGATATTCAGTGTGGGCAGCTGCAATCTCCCTTCCTTCCTTCACGGCAGACATGGATCATTGGCCACTGCACCCTCCCTGCTGAACCCACACAAGCCCTGAGAGATCTGTTCAACCCAGAGCTCCAGGCAGTCCCCACCTATGGTCTACCATTGAGAGGGAATGTCTTTGCTGTGGGTAATTGGGAGCCACTGCATGTTCTTGAGCAGGAGAATGGATGTCAGAACAAGTTTTGTGTTCCTGGATCCTGGGTGAACTGCTTGTCATGATCCCATCAACCTTGACTCATAATTGCATTGAGGAAAGGGCCCTCTGAAGACCCAAGGGCAGTGGGGTCTCTGCCTTCACCCTGTAAACTCACCTAGACCAGGCCTGTCCCCCTGGGGGAGAGGGCCCAGCTTTCTCATCACAGAAACCAGGCAGAGGCCGGTCGTGGTGGTTCACACCTGTAATCCCAGCACTTTGGGAGGTTAAGTTGGGTGAATCACCTGAGGTCAGGAGTTTGAGACCAGCCTGGCTAACATGGCAAAACCATGTCTCTACTAAAAATACAAAAATTAGCCAGGCGTGATTGTTCCTGCCTGTAATCTCAGCTATTCGGGAGGCTGAGGCAGGAGAACTGCTTGAACCCAGGAAGTTGAGGTTGCAGTGAGCCAAGATCATGCTATTATCCTCCAGCCTGGGCAACAGAGTGAGACTCCATCTCAAAAAAAAAAAAAAAAAAAAAAAGAAAGAAAGAAAAGAAAGAAACTGGGCAGAGAGAGAAGTGGTCACGCCACCCAGGCAAGATTAAATTCTGAATGAGAACCTGGTTGGCTGCCCCTCCGCTGAGGGGAAGAGGAGGGCAGGGGCAGGGTTGGGTTGGCACCACCACTGATCCAGATTCTAATTTAGTGAGTTTAAATGCACCTTTAAAATGCATAGAGGTCCACACAAAACTCATCCGTCATGGTTTTCAGGGTGAGAAGGATCCATCTATCCACCACCGATACGTATCTGAGTATGTGTGTAGGTATATATATATATAATTTTTTTTTCTTCCCCCAAAGTAAGTATTGATTCTCAATGAATGTAAACAGGTCATACAAATGCTCTCAGGCACCCACCCTCTGATTTCAACCACACAGATAAGACTCTGAACTGATACTCCCCTATGGTTTGGGCTTGTTAGTCATTGCTGATGTGCATGTGAGTGTGTGTGTGTTCTTGTGTCTGTGTTGGGCTGGGTCAGTGAGAGGCACAGGTATTGGAAAGCTGGAAATAGAAATGGAGTCTTTCCACCTTCTGGGAGCTGCTGTGGACACCGAGTGGATGTATGCCTCAGTCGTGGGTCTTGGAGGTTGGCGAGGGGAGAGGGAGCTTCGACTTGCCAGGAGTGGGGACCTGCAGGGCCCTCCGACTTTGCAGGCCCCTGGACCCCCACTCCCCTCCAGACTGCAACTTTGTCCCCACCCGGGGAGGCTTGCTTGTTGATAACCCAGCTCCCTGGTAAGCACTAGGTCCATGAGCAGCTGAGAGATATGTTTATTTCCTTTTAATGTTGTTCAGAGTTCAATTTACCCAGTGGCATGTGAATAAATAAATAAGAAAACCAAACCTCTGATGGGGGAAATATGGGGTTTTCCTCCTATATTTTTGAGTAATATCTCAAACCTTTTGTGACTCACGAGGGCCTGCAGTGTTTGGCTAAAGAAAGGAAAAAAATCATGGAAAAGAAAAACATCTCATTTCCTATATTTGTCAACAGTTTTATAGCAAGTGGAGAATATTCTATATAATGTGGCCCCATGCACCATCTGTGCCGACACCAGGTTCCCTGAGGTCTGTGGCTGTGTCTGAACTCAGGGAAGTGTAACCTGTATAATTGTATCTCTGTAAAGGGGGCTGTTTTGTACTGCCCAGAACCCATTACCCACCAAATCTCCTGACACTAATCTCCTAGGCGTCTTAAGATCTTGGCATGGGGGTGGGGAGTTACTGCACAAAAATCGTTCAAATGCTCTGGCTCAGAACATAGCAGCAGTTAAGAAAAGAAAAAAAGGCAAATGAGGGAGAAGCTGTTACAGGCAAATGAGGTAGTAGGAGGCGAGACCATCGAGGTGGGGATGACAACTATGCATTTGTCATCTGTGTACCTGTAAGACTTTGCTGAGACCCTACTGTGTGCGAGGCATGGGGCAAGGCATGAGGAGAGCAGAGCAGAGAGCAGTAACAACAGCAGCGATGCAATCATGATAATAGTAATACTAAAAAGGCCACCTTCTAGGTACTTATTAGGAGCTGGGTGCTGTGCTAGAGTGGCTCAGAGATGAATGTCTGAGCTTCTTGTTCTCAGGGAGTTTGCAATCCGATGGAGGAGTAGGGATCGGGCTCAACTGCCCGCTGAAAAATCCAAGGAGAGTTCTGGTCTTGAAGAACAGTTGAGACAACCCTAAATTAGGGAATTTTTAAAAATTTTGAAATTCACGTTCTGATGGATGCTTGCAATTTCAACACTGTCTTTTTGAAGGACTAAGGCCCAAAGTGACCAGGAACTCCAATAATTTAGGCTTTCCTGGGAGAAATCTGCCAAGTTTATCACAGATGGGATGGGCAAAGGAGTGAGGAGAGGAGGGGGCTGGGGAAATATGACTGGGAGAAAAGGGGACAGTCAGAGCTCAGAGAAAGGCGGGGGCAGGAAGAGAAGGGGGATGAGGAGGCTGTAACATGAATTAGGCCTGTGGCATGCAGATAACAGAGTTGGGGGATCCCAAGTCCCCCAGCTCAGGGCACAGTTTTGGGAAAGGAACAGATGGGGGCAGTTGGCTGTCCGGGAGGTGGGTGCAGTGTTAACTGAGGTCTTCTGCATCCTGAAATGAATCAGTGAAGGTGACTGAGAGTGAAATTGCTCCTTCGGTTGCAGGACAGAGTTTGAGAATGTGCTTCCTGGGGAGAGAGCAGGGAGAGGCAGGGGTCTGAGTGGAAACAAGTGGTGAGTGGTGGGTGGAGGGAGATGGCGGGGAAATGCTGTCCTCAGCAGGCTCCCTGTCTCAGGCCTGAGTGGTGGATGACAATGAAGAGTCCATTGGGGAGCTGTCCACACCTCGGGTGCTGAGATGAGTTCCTGGAAGTAGCGCTTTCTGGTCCATAAAAGTTGAGATCCTCCTACACAGTGGTTCTCAAAGTGCAGTCCCAGGGCAAGCAGCATCAGAACTAGCTAGAAACTTGCTAAAATGCAGATTCTCAGGCCCGCCTCAGGTTTACTGAATCAGAATCTGTGGCGGGGGGTGGGGGGGATGTTGTGTGCAGCGATCTTTTTGTTTTGTTTTGTTTCTTGTTTTTTTCGCTTTTTTTTTTTTTTTTTTTTTTTTTTTTTTTTTTTCCTGAGACAGAGTCTTGCTCTGTCACCCAGGCTGGAGTGCAGTGGTGCGATCTCAGCTCACTGCAACCTCTGACTCCCTGGTTCAAGCAATTCTCCTGCCTCGGCCTCCCTAGTAACTGGGATTACAGGCACACAACACCATGTCCAGCTAATTTTTGTATTTTTAGTAGACACGGAGTTTCACTATGTTGGCCAGGATGGTGTTGACCTTCTCACCTCATGATCTGACCACCTTGGCCTCCCAAAGTGCTGGGATTACAGGCATGAGCCACTATGCCCAGCCACGCAATCTGTTTTTAACAAGCCCTTCAGGGGATTCTGATGGCACTGATTTTGGAGAACCACTGTTCTCAGTAGCCCTTCCTGTCCCCATCCCAGGGACCCAGCCCTTTCCTCCACAGTGCACACGCTGCACGCAACTCTGCCAGGCACTCAACCCCTGCTTCTGAAAGCACCAGAAGTTCATTTTCTTCTTATCCAGGCTGAGCTCCACGAGGGAAGGCAATATCCCTGGCACACAGTAAGTATGCAGGGAATCTTGTTAATCAGCAGGTGGAAGGATGGATGGATGAAAGCTAGAGCAGCTGCCAATGTGGTCTTTAAAAACATAAGTGAAATCAGGTCACTTTCTGGTGTAAAGTTCTCCAAAGGCTCCCAGCATCTTTGGAATGAAATACAGCTCCTTCTCATGGCCGACGACGACTTTGGCCTGGACCTTGTGTCCTCGTCACTCTAATTTATCCTGCCGTTTCCCTCGGCTTGTTCTTTGTTTCCCAAATATGCCAAGCTCATCCCTGCCTCAAGCCTTTGCACACTGTACCCTCTTCCTGGAGTGCTCTTTTTTTTTTTTTTGAGACGGAGTTTCGCTCTCGTTACCCAGGCTGGAGTGCAATGGCGCGATCTCGGCTCACCACAACCTCCGCCTCCTGGGCTCAGGCAATTCTCCTGCCTCAGCCTCCTAAGTAGCTGGGATTACAGGCATGCGCCACCACGCCCAGCTAACTTTTTGTATTTTTTTTTTTAGTAGAGACGGGGTTTCACCTTGTTGACCAGGATGGTCTCGATCTCTCGACCTCATGATCCACCCGCCTCGGCCTCCCAAAGTGCTGGGATTACAGGCTTGAGCCACCGCGCCTGGCCCCCTGGAGTGCTCTTTAACCGTATGGTCACATGATGGGCTTTCTCCCTCTTCTTAGGACTTGACACCTCCTCACAGAGGCCGTCCATGACTACCCACCTAAAGCATCACCTCCCATATTGTTCCATTGCCTTGTTGGTTGGGGCAGTTGTTTTCCTCTTCACAGCACAAGTACAGGTGCCAAGAGGGTGCTGGGAGGGATGTCCCCCCTTTCCATATGTCACTCCCAATGTCCTTCCATATAAAAGAAAAATAACCCTTCCTATATACAATTCACATTGCCTCAACTTTTGAAAACCTTCCTGTATTTGGGTTTTAAGTAAAATCATCGTGTATACTCAGCAGACTCAGCTTTAAGATAAATTCCCTTTTAATCATCCTACGGCCTCCGAGTCCCATAGGATAAGAATTCTGGAACACTCATGGACCAAGCCTCCTTCATCCCAACATGGTGGGAGTTATCGACCTGGCGCGAGACATATGGGCCACTCAGAGGAAACCGGATGCGGGCCAAGACTAAGACGTTCAGAGAAATGAGGGAAGGATGAGTGCTTTGAGACGGGGGTGCAAGGTGCATTCTGGTTAATCAGAGGAGCGTTTATGGTGCACTGGGAAGATTTTGAAGGGATGAAGACAACTAAGGTCATCATAGTAATAGTTACCCTGTAGAGTGCTGGACTCCATGCCAAGCACAGTCCCAAAAGCTTTGCTTATATTCATTTAATCTTATAAGCACCCTCTGGCCGGGTGTGGTGGCTCACGCCTGTAATCCCAGCACTTTGGTAGGTCAAGGTGGTCGGAACACCCGAGGTTAATAGTTTGAGGCCAGCCTGGCCAACATGGTGAGACCCCATCTCTACAAAAAATATGAAAATTAGCCGGCATGGTGGTGGGCACCTGTAATCCCAGCTACTTGGGAGGCTGAGGCAGAAGAATCACTTGAACCTGGGAGGCAGAGGTTGCCGTGAGTTGAGACTGAGCCACTGCATTCCAGCCTGGGTGACAGAGCAAGACTCAGTCTCAAAAAAAAAAAATAATGCCCTCTCTGAGGTGGGTACTATTATCACTCTCATTGTACAGGCATGGAAGCTGAGGCACAGAGAGGCGAAGTAACCTCGGCAAAATTCTCCACTAGTAAGAAGTTGAGTCAGGATTCAAAACCAGGAAATCTGGTTTGATTCTTCACCATCACATTCTGAGACTTCTCTGATAAAGACACCAGCACTACCCTAAGTTTCTTAGGTCTTTACAGTTCCCCAAGCCTGTCCCCATACTCCAGCTGGCTCTGAGTACCTCTGAGGTGGCCAGGGTAGGTGTTTCATCTCCGTTTTCTAGGTGAGGGTGCTGAAGCTGGCTAAGCAAACTGCCCAAGGGTCCACAAAGAGGAAGAGGCAGAGTAAGGCTCAAAGCCCTGCCACCAAGCCCACCTGCCTGTAGGAAAGCCTTCAGGATCCCTGTGGCCCAACCACAGACCCCACGCCCTGGCCATGGGCAAGTATAAGGCATCTGGGGAATGACAGTGAAAAGCCGGCAGGCGGGCGCACTCTCTCCCAGCCGTAAGATATATATAGTGCCAACAGAGAAACGACACAAATCGGGTGTTTGTCTGCAGCCCCTTCTGCAGATCCATCACGGAGCCGCGCTCGGTGCAGATTTCACAAACAGCTTGAGATTACTGAATTAATTAGAATAAAATTAATCAAAACACCCACCACAAAGGAAGCTGAGCGTGTGGAGTGTGACTTGGGTGAGGGAGGAGGCGCAGCAGAGAGAGGGCACAGCGGGCTGGACTGGCTTCCTGCCCGGAGCCTGCTGGGACAGGCCAAGAGCCTGAGGGCTGGGACCCAGATTCCTGCCCGCGCTCCCCAGCCCCCGTGTCTGCACGCTGGATCTCTGTCCAGGCAGTATCTTCTGTGGAGACTGAGCTTGGGTCCCAGTGGGTGTTGGGCTGAGCCTTTAAGGAGGTGATGAATGGGAAGGGGGCATCTGGTAGGGACAGTGCAACAGACTAGAGCTCAGAAGACCCAGAACTCTGAGCATCATTATCCGTTTTCCAGGATGAATGGTTTTGACTTTACACACCTGCTTGTCCTTGTAAATTGTACAAAACAGACCAGAGGTTAAGAGCATGAATCCTGGGCTAGACTGGGTTCAAAGCTTGGCTCTACCGCCTACCAGCTATGTGACCTCAAGCACTAACTAGCTGTATACTCTCTCTGAGTCTTAGTTTCCTATTTGTCAAATGTGGTGCTACTAGCACCTGTCTTATAAAAACTGCTATACAGCAATTGCTATAAAGATACAAGCTGTTATCATCACATCTAACCAGTCAAGAGGCCTTGTCTGTTCTTCCTTCAACTTGTCTTCATATTTCCTTTTCCTTCCTGCTGCCACCGTCTCGGTCAGGCCATCATCACTCCATTCCTTCATCCCATCAACATTTATTAAGCTCCCATGATGTGCCTGACACTAGCCCAGAGCTTGGGGATGAAAAGCTAAAACTCAGCCCCTGCCTTTGGGGGGGATCAGGGATCGGGGGTGCTTCATAGAGAGCTTCAAGTTGCAGTTCTTGGGTCATACAAACCCGGGAAAGGCATTCCAACAGGGGGACCAGCATGTACCAAGCATTGCCAGCAGAGTGGGCATCCTAAAACACCAATTTCATCAAGTCATGTAAGTTATGTCCTGGTTCAAGAACCTGGAATCAGCCCCCTTAGCTCACCGGAGTCAATGTGGCAGTCAACATAAAGTCCTCAGCTTGGGTTTCAGGCCTCCCAAAATCTGCCTCCCAGTGCCCTCCTTCAGCTGCGGGAATTAGTGCCGATATCTTCTGTAAAATGAGAGGTACCATAGAACTCTATCTGTATGTCTCTCCCAATGTCCTTCCATATAAAAGAAAAATAACCCTTCCTATACACAATTGACATTGCCTCAATTTTTGAAAACCTCCTGTATTTGGGTTTTAAGTAAAATCATCGTGTATACTCAGCAGACTCAGCTTTAAGATGAATTCCCTTCTAATCATCCTGCGGCCTCTGAGTCCCATTGGATAAGAATTCTGGAACACTCATGGACCAAGCCTCCTTCATCCCAACATGGTGGGAGTTATCGACCTGGCGCGAGACATATGGGCCACTCAGAGGAAACCGGATGCGGGCCAAGACTAAGACGTTCAGAGAAATGAGGGAAGGATGAGTGCTTTGAGACGGGGGTGCAAGGTGCATTCTGGTTAATCAGAGGAGCGTTTATGGTGCACTGGGAAGATTTTGAAGGGATGAAGACAACTAAGGTCATCATAGTAATAGTTACCCTGTAGAGTGCTGGACTCCATGCCAAGCACAGTCCCAAAAGCTTTGCTTATATTCATTTAATCTTATAAGCACCCTCTGGCCGGGTGTGGTGGCTCACGCCTGTAATCCCAGCACTTTGGTAGGTCAAGGTGGATGGAACACCTGAGGCTAGGAGTTTGAGGCCAGCCTGGCCAACATGGTGAGACCCCATCTCTACAAAAAATATGAAAATTAGCCGGCATGGTGGTGGGCACCTGTAATCCCAGTTACTTGGGAGGCTGAGGCAGGAGAATCACTTGAACCTGGGAGGCAGAGGTTGCCGTGAGCCGAGACTGAGTCACTGCACCCCAGCCTGGGTGATTTTGTGATTATGTATATACAGCAGGTGCTTGATAAATGAGCCCCTCCTTCCCTGCCAACACACACTAAGCTGCTTGGTCTGGATCTCGTTGTTTCAAGTGTGTGCAGGAGGCAGCCCCACGCGGAGTTCAGAGCGCTGGTCCTGGAGTCGGCAGAGTAATTTCTCATCCTGGCTTTGCCTCCAGTGCAGAAGTCCTGCACCTTTTCCAAGGGGATCCTCCCCTTATTTCTGCATCTGCTAAATGGAATCTGAAGTTTCTCAATAGGGGGCACTGTTGACATGTAGGGGACAGTTTGTTGTGTGAGAACATCCCAGCAGCCCCACCTCCCCCAAATATCGAGGCAACCAGAACCACCCCTGGTATTACCAGCCCCACCCTCCTTGGCCCTTTCACGATCTTTTCCAGCACTTCCCTTCTACCAATTGCTGACATATCGATTTTCTGTCTAATGCCCCCAGGGGACTCTGCTTTGTGCAACCTCCCACCCCCCAAACAGAGGAGTTTGAGGCACACATAAGGCAGGAAACAGGAAGCCAGTGACAGACTCCTGGTGGGTGCAGGGAAAGCCCAGGTTCACATTTGGCTCTGCCACTTACCACTGGCTGTGTGATGTTAGCAAAGCTACTTAGCCTCTCTGAGCCCCAACACTAGGCTCACCTGTAAGATGGGCAATGATGGTAAAAGTACCCACCTCATAGTGCCATTGTAAAGGTTGAATAAGATAACAAATGTAAAGCACAGACCCTAGCATGTAATGAAATACCCAATAAAAGGTTTATTGGGTCTTCTTGGGCAAAATTGAACTCTCTCGATTTTCTCATCAAGTAAGGATAATAGTGCCACCCCCACCAGGAATATAGTGAGACCAGAGTCAATAATATACTCCCAAGCCTGGCATGTGGTCGGCTGTCAGCACAGAACATAACTGGTGGGAGAGGAAATGATTCAACACCTTTGGAGGTCCATTTGTTGTGTCTTTTTTTTTTGAGACAGAGTCTCACTCTGTCACCCAGGCTGGAGTGCAATGGCATGATCTCGGCTCACTGCAAACTACGCCTCCCAGGTTCCAGCGATTCTCCTGCCTCAGCCTCCTGAATAGTTGGGACTACAGGCGGGTACCACCACACCTGGATGATTTTTGTATTTTTTAGTAGAACTGAGGTTTCACCATATTGGTCAGGCTGGTCTTGAACTCCTGACCTTGTGATTTGCCCGCCTTGGTCACCCAAAGTGCTGGGATTACAGGCATGAGCCACCATGCCCGGCTGTGTCATATCTTTTAAAATTACAAATGTGCATTTCTCTTCTCCCAGTAATTCTATCTCTAGCTATTTTTCCTATACTTATATTTCCAAGTGCGTAAAGTAACTTATGTACAAGATTTGTATTAGCAAATAATTGGAAATAACTCAAATTTCCATTCACTGAGAACTAGTTAAATCAATTATGGGACACAAATACACTGGAATATTATATAGCTTTAAAAAAGGAATTAGGAAGTTCTTTCTGTACTGGCACAGAAACATCCCCAAGACATTTTGTTCCAGAGAAAAAGAAGAATGCGTCTGGAATGACTGCATTTATGTGCTTGTCTGTGGGTAGACTATCTCTGGAAGGTTCATAGCAGATCAGTGACAGTGGCTGTTGTCTTCAGGGAGGGAAGCTGGGGCACAGGGAAAAGAGGAAGGCTTTTGTGAATTTGGAACCATGTGCATATAAAAGCTATTGACATGTATAAAGCCAGCAACTGTAAAAAGGACAAGTCTGAAGTGAGCTCTCTACACTGAGGGGAGGAAGTGAGGCTTGGCTCCCCAAGTCTCAGGCATATGGCCTGTTGCTCTGCCATCAGCACACACTTGTAGGGGCTGAGAGTGGGGCTCAGCTGGGGACCAGGAAGTGCTGCATCCCCTTGGGGCAGGCAGCAGCTCAGTCCAAGGCTGGCACTTTGGGGGGCCACTTTCCCCCAAGGGTCTCCACATGTTTGCATGTAAACTGGGACTGTGCTACCAAGCGCCTGATTGCTCTGCCTGGGACCGTGCCATCCCAGGGTTCTATGAGTGTGACTGGAAAAGGAGAAAATCCTCACAGATGGCCCTAGCCCTGTGCCTCTACCCTCTGCCTGGAGCAAAGGAGCTGCTGCTGTACCTCTGAAGCAATGAGGTTTCCATCTCTGAAGCAGGATCCACCCTTCAGAGGGAACAGAGGGAGACAGATGGAGATGTAGGGCCTGTGGAGTCAGACAGACGTGGCTTCAAATCCCAGCTGCTCCACTCACCTGCTGTGTGGTCTTGGGCAAGGCATTCAGCCTCCATAGGCCTCAGTTTCCATATCTGTAACATGGGCACAATCACACTCACTTCTCAGGTGGTTGTGAAGAGCGAAGGTACGTTAGGCACAGTGGGTTATCCCTGTAATCCCAGCACTTTGGGAGGCTGAAACTGGAGGATTAGTTGAAGCCAGGAATTCGAAACCAACCTGGGCAACATAGTAGCACCCCACCTCTACAAAAAATTTTAAAAATAGCCCAAGGTGGTGGCTCATGCCTTTAGTTCTAGCTACTTGAGAGGCTGAGGTGGAAGGATCTCTTGAGTCCAGGAATTGGAGGCTGCAGTGAGCTATGATTGCATCACTGCACTCCAGCCTGGATGACAAAGTGAGATGCTATCTCAAAAAAAAAAAAAAAAAAAAAAAGAAAGAAAGAAAGAAAAAGAAAAAAGAACGAAGGTACATTTGTAAAGTGCATTAGCACAGAGTAATAACTGGGGGAAGGATTTGGGTGCAAGCTATTTACTGGAGGGTGATCCTGGGGAGCATTGGGTGGGGAAGCAGGGGAGGGGGCAGGAGGGAAGCCAATAAAAGTGTGTGAATGAGCAGTTAGTCTCCTGGGTACAGGGCTCAGTCCTCTGCATCTCTGTGAGGCTGTGCAGAAGCCTCAGAGCTATCTCAGAGGGACCGCTGGGGTATTTATATGCCAACTCGCTTCAGTCATCAGGTTGAGGGCTACTCTGAACCATTTAAACTGCCTGCATGGAGCTCAGGGCAAGAACACTGAAGTGATGGGGGTAGGGGTGTGGGAATCAAAGAAACCCATCAGGCAGAGCAGAGAACCACAGGTACTTGGGAGTCCAAGAGCCAGGCATGGGACTAGTGAGTGCCAGGTGTATAAAGATGGAGCATTAATATCCCCGTCACAGGTGCTTTGGCATGTGCCAGGCACTGTTTTAAGCACTTTAAAAATGTGAACTCACTTAATTCTTACTACAACAATGAGGTGGATGAAGACAGAGGCATGGGAAACTTGCCCAAATTTACCCACCTAGAAGGAGGAACCAGGATTTAACCAAAGAAGTCTGGTTTATTGGGTTTAAAGGGCCTTAGAGACCATGTAGGTCAATACCTTCATTTCATGGTGAGGAAATCAAAGACCAGAGAGGGGAAGTAATTTATCTAAAGTCACACAGCTAGCTAGACACAGGACTAGGACTTGAACTCAGATCTCTGTTCTTCCCCTGCCAAGCCCCCTGCTTAGCCTTAGCCTTTTCTCCTCCATGTTGCCAGACTCAGGTGGGGCTGGGGTGTGGGAGGTGGCTTTCTGCAGAGCACCGGGTGCTGCAATGCGGAAGCAAGGAGGCCATTAATCGGCCGGGAAGGCGGGCACGGCACAATCAGATTATGATCTTTAAGATGCATGCTTTGAATCTCAAAATCAGCAGAGGAATCAGGCCCCAGAGGAGGCGTGTGTCGTCTGTCCCTGCTTTTTAACCCCAGGCTGGCATCAAAGAGGAAAAGATGAGCTGGGCTCACTAGGGTGTGAAATTTCCTTTTTGTCTCCTGGGGTGGGGAGGTAGAGATGAGAAATTGCTCCGAATCCCATGTGTAATTATAGGCTCTAGAATTTCTTGAGGATTATGTTGCTCAAAGAGAGTCAGTGGGCTCTGGGTAGTATTGCTGGGCCCTGGCAGACATGCCTCTCAGTAGACTAAGGGAGACTAGGAGGGGTGTGTGTGTGTGTGTGTGTGTGTATGAATGCAACGGGAAAGCACAACTAACAAAATGTAAATTAACTCTTGCAGCTTCATACTTTTCAGAAAAGTCAGAGGAGGGCTAGCTGTCTTCACCCAGAGATAACCTTCCAGAATCCTGCCAGACTCTTAGCAGATTGCTGCAGACATGTCTGGCAAGACAAAGGTGACCAACTTGTTCCCGTTTGCTCGGGACTGCCCAGTATTTAGCAATGAAAGTCCCATGTCATGGGAAACTTCTTAGTCCTGGACAAATCAAGATGGTAGGTCATGCTAGGCATGACCCTTCTGTCCCTACCCTAGCCATGCCTGGACCAAGAGAGGGCTGGACCAAGAAGACTGGCTGTCGGTGGCTGGATGAGGTCATGAGCATGTGCAGGCCATTCATCCAGGCTTCAAATCCACCTCTACTCTTATCTTGGGATCCCCTGCCTTTATCTGACTGTTCCCTCCAGTAAGGTCACACCCCAGTCAGGGGCCCTTCCTGCTCTGGGAAGCAGGGTGGGTCCATGATTCCCTCATGGGTCTGGCAGGTCTGGCTGGCAGAGCTGTGTGCCTGGGGTGAGGAGAGGGCAGGACCAGGGCTGAGGCCAAACCATAAGTGCTGTGCAACTTGGGAAAGTCCTTTTCCTTTTCTGGGCCTCAGTTTCATAAGAAGTGGCTTGGCTGAGAGATTGCTGGGGTTTTTTTATGGGGGGAAAGATTCATGTTTAAATTAGGAAAGTAATGCAATTGTTAAAAAAAAAGTAACAGTACATAATGTAAGATGAGAGGTTAAAGTCCCTTTCTGCTTCTCCTCGTCCCATGGGACAAGCATTGCTAACAGTCCCTTTATATCTTTCCAGACACTTTCTATGCATATGCAAGCAATGCGAGCATATATAGCCTTTATTTAAAATGTAACACAAATGAGACTGTACTTTACATGCTATTCTGCAACTCGCTTTTTCTGTTTAACAATACATCCTGGACATCTTTCCATGTCCACATACACATATATCTCCCTCATTCTTGCTGCAGAATGTTCTGCGGTGAGGATGCACTCTGGCTTGTTTAACCAGAACTGCTGGTTTCCAAGGTCCCTACTAGCTCGGCGCCCACCACCCCGGCAAGAAGAAAAGCTGGAGTGGGGTGTGGAACAGGGCTGGGAAATATCAGCAGATTCTCAGACTAGGAAGGCTGGGTGTCTGCTGAGGCTCTTTGCTGAGAGACATAAAATGATTTACAGATGGGTGAGGAGGAACTGGTAACTCCTGGGTCTGGGGAATTAGGCATGGGGTGGGGGTGGGGCTTCTAAAGAGACACAGAACAGCCTCCCTGGCACCAAGGTGGGGCCGCAGACACAAGACTCTCTGCTAATGCAATGTGACGGAGCTGCAGCGTCTAATAAGTTTTTCCATTTCTCTGCCTTAACTGAGAGAGGCTCACGATTATCGCCTTCTAGGTCACAAGGAGCAGAGCACAGAGGGACAACACAGCTTTTGCGCTTCCAGCTGGCTCCCATCAAGAAGTTAGAAGGAAGCCTGCAAACACATTTCCTGCTATCATCTCTCCACCACAGAATGACTTTCCCTGGCAGAGCTGGGGGAGGGGAGCGGGCAGCAGGCCCCCCCAGGAGGCCCTGGGCAGGAGTATTAATACCCCAACTTCCCATCACAAAAGGAGGGAGAGGGAAGAGGAGCGGCCAGGGCAGTCAGGTCCTAGGGGCCCTGAAAGGCGGTTGCTGAGCAGCCCGCGAAGGCACGGATCCGCCAGCTCACGGCAGGGGACGCCCAAGTCCTAATGAAAGCATCTAGTTCCTGGCAGGGCGCAGCCGACACATCGCCCGGCCTTCTCGGCCACCTGGGAGAGGATGGGCGCCGCACGCGGACACCCAACCTGCTGGGCTGTGCGCGCAGTGACATCGCTTTTCTCCCGGCAGGTGCATCCATCTCGCTGGGTCTAGATAGATAATACAATCTCTCTGCCCACACCCCATTTGCTGAGAGACAGCCTGGGCTTCTCCATTTTTTATGGGCTCACTTAGCTTGGAGGAAATCCAGAGGTCAAAGCCGGCGCAGACGCTCCAGTCACCTTGCCCGTCCCGGCCCGCAGCCTTTCCAAAACGGGCTCACCCACGGGGCCCTAAATTATGGCGATTACACTGCAATTCGCTGCGCGATATTACTTTGATACACTACCTGCTGCAGCCTGGCCCGGGAGGCGTGCATTATTTACCAGGAGGCTGTCCGTGCTGCGCACCAGAGCCACAGCGCTCTGCGGGGTCCCTCCTGTCCCTACAGTACTGCCTCCGCCCTCAGTGCGGGGTCTGGGGGGCGGGGGCATTGGAACAGCCCGGCTCTCTCGGAGTGACCCTTTCCTGACCGCAATATAGCCCAGAGAGGGCCCAGTGGCGGAAGCGGCAGCTGGCGACGAGGCTGGACGTTGGTAGGTGGGGGCAAGTGCTGAGTCCGCAGCTCCTCCTGGCTCTTCAGGACACCCAGACCCTCCTTAGCCGGCCTATAAGGGCCCTTGTTGCGCACACCCTGGGAAACACACAGAGGGCCTGCCCAGGGTTGCCAGGCTGGCTCCCCACCCCTGGCCAACTGTTAAAACGGCTAGCAGCTGGCCAACCCCAGCGGCAGGCTTGAGGATTTAGCCTGTGGTGGCTGGTGGCTGAGATGGAGGCAGCACAGGCTACCTGCCCTCTTTTCCTCGGGCTCTGGGAGCTGAGGCCTGACTTCGCCCTGGCTGGGGGCTGGGGCCGCAGTTGGGCCGGGCTTCTCTCCTGCTCTCCCATTATGGCTTGGCATCAGCATCTAGATTGCAGGTTACTTCTGCTTTTATCCAAAGCGGTCCTTAAGGGAGATGGATTTCTGATTGAAATCCAGTCAATTGGCGCAGCGGCTCAGAGGGCCCAGCGTGAGCACACTTGTAGGGAAATTGCCCTGGGTCTGAGAGGAGGGGCAGGGGTGGGGGAGGAGAGGAGGGGCAGGGGTGGAGGAAGAGCAGGCCCTGCTCTGGAGCATGTGAAAGCACTGCTGCGAGGACTTTAGCGTGTGTGCCCGGGTCGGTATCGGTGGGAGTCCTGGAGGGAAATCTGCTCTCCCTCTCCAGCTCCCTGTGATTGATGGAGCGAGAAACCACAGGCAAGGGATCCCCAGAGGTCACTGTGTTGGGTAGTGGAGGAGGGGCCGAGTCTGTGGGACTGAGCTGTTTGCTTTGGTGGGTGAAAGGGGGTGGACTTCAGGGGTCTGGATTCAGATGTGGATTTGATCTAAAACTAGTTCCTGTTTTCCAGGATTTACTCACAAGTTGGGAGAGGTCATGGTCCCTGCTGAACACACCCTGGGCTCCTCAGCAGTGTGCATAGGGCTCTGGTCTCCAAGTTCCTGGTTAGCAGCCCACCAGGAGCTGGAGGAGCTAGCCTGGTCTTCAAGGTGCAGAGGGGCTCCTGGAAGGAAGCAGATGGGCACAGGGAGGAGAAGAGTGACAAATACCGAGCTTCCCCATTGTCCCGGAGAGAACATGTTGAGGGGGGAGGAAGCACAGAGACCACACGTCCCAGGAATGCTTCTGGTATCCCAGAAATGTCAAGACTCATTCTTCCAGCTCTTCCCGGGCCAGCAAATAACATATATATCATTTCTCCATCCACTTTGGGACCTGCCTGAGATGAACATATGTTTTAAAAGGACTCCCGATTGCTGCAGGAGCAGATGGTGCCACAGGGGCAGGCAAGGGCAGGAGAAAGAATACTGGCTGTCAGTAGGGAAGGAGTCCTGAGCTCTTCCTCACCCTTTCCTCTTACCAGCCATGTGAGCTGTGTGGCTGCAGGCAAGTCACTGTCCTGCTCTGTGCTGCTCCAGTTTCCTTGTGAAGAACGAGTGGGTCCCCTGTAGCACACAGAGTGAGCTGACGCCCCACTCCCCTGCGGTGGAGAGAATAGAATACTCCTTCAATCAGTAGGGAAGACTGATTTTCCTATTTATTAGCCTTTTCAGCTGCAGACACTGGGACTGTCCTCCAGGCCATGGGATGGCAAAGAGGGGGACAAAGCCCCACACCAGCCATCACTGTGTCCATCCTCTGCCTGTGGCTGTTTGCCTGATTGATTTCTTTGGTGGCCTCCCTGGCTGGGACTGGGTCCCTGTGTCCTCATGCACATTTGCCTCTGGTCCCTCTCTGTGTGGTCAGGAGGGGCAGCTCTTAGGTGTAGGGGTGGAAGAGATCGGAACATCTGTCCATCACAGACTGGCTCTTGGGCTTGGTAAGGATCGGAACAGCTGCCAGGTCTGACCACCACCTTGTGCTCTGGGCTCCTCCCCAGAAGCTCCCCCTGCAGTGGGAGGCTCACTGCCTCTCACTGACCCACTCCCAGAAAGTTCACCCTTTTCCGGATCCCAGGTTAAGTTCCTCATGCCATCTCTCATTCCTCCTAGCTCTTCTCGTTGGGCTAGGTGTGAACTCCATGCCTACAGGACCGCCCTTCAGATGTTTCAAGGCAGTGATCTTGTCCACACCCCACTCCACCTTCTTGGGACAAAACCTGCCTAGTATCCTCCCTGCGGCTTCCCAGTCCCCTCACGATCTAGCCTGCACAAGAACTGATTGAGCTGCCAGTCAGGTGGCAGAGCCCTGGTCTTCAGGCAGCTCCTAGTCTGGGAGATAGTCTTCCTAGGACCAAAAGAATGAATAACAAAATCACACAGGCATTTGGGACTATTGGATTTCCAACTGGCGTGGCTTCTGGTATGGAACCCTCCTCGGAGGTGAGTGGGTTTTGTCGTCTTCCAGGGTGAGAAGTCTTCCTGTTCCCTCTGAAACAGCTAGGCTGCCCTCCTCAGAGACTGTGGGACTACTGGGTGCTCTGATGCGGCTGGTGCCTGCTCTGGAGAGCGGTGGGAGAGAACATTCTCCAGTTCTTCCCCCCGCCATCCCCATCCATCCTGGGGTGGGCGCATACAGGCCGGGGTACTACAGAAACCTGGGGTCCCAGGGGAAGCCTTCCTCGGTGGGGAAGCAACCTCAGCTTCTTCGATCCCCAGCGCATTTACTTTTTCTCCTGAATTCCAGAAGCTGTTCCCAGAGAGGCTGCTCTATGCTGCGTAGTGTGGGCCTTCCACATCGAGGCCTCCACCCCGCCCCCAGCTCTTAATTTATTATTAACTCTGGAACTGACTTTGAAATTATGGAAGACCATGTTGTTTCTTTCCTCTGCATCTCTTATGGTCCCCAAGGGGAGGCGAGCTGAGAGTGCCAGATACACAAATATGCAGCGAAAACCCTGTGGATTTTTGGTTCCAGCAAGGGGAAGGAAATTAGCTGTTATAAGCCGCTGTCGCCTCACTGGAAAGCCTCCAGCACAGACCCTCAGAGGGGCTCCCGAGCCCCATTCCTCCGCTCCCCACTTCCCAGCTGCATGGCTGGAGATGGCTGGAGATCTCTGTCGTTAGGTTCCCCTGCAGGGCTGTGGCCTCCTCCCCACCCAGTCCTGCGTCATCACTGATGGAGATGATCAATATCCTGGGTCTGTGAGGAGGAGGAAGAGGAGGAGGCCGAAGGCACACAGAGAAGCGATCCCTGGCCTCTCCCCGAGCCATTAGCCTGAATAGTGTTAGAAGAGGCAGGTGGGAGTCAATTTCCATTCTCCTAGAATTACTGGAAGGCAGAGGGTTATTTGGAAGTTTGTGAAAGGTGCAAGGTATTCATTGGCCCTCAAACAAAAGGATTAGTAGGCGTCTGGTCTTTCCTTTTTCCTCTCCTGAGGAGAGCCAAGGGCTAAAACCCATAAGTGACTACCCCACAGCAGCAGCTGCACTTAGGCAGAAAATAGCCCTGGGTTGTGACTGGGACCCTGGAAGGAGCTGGTTCTGGCCCTTTGCCGACTAACTTGGCTCATCCTAATCTGGCCTTGGGCTTCTCTCTGGCTTCTAATACAAAGAAAAGAACTTAGTCAAACAGTAGATGTGATATTAAGCTTTCATTGAATTGAGTGGTTAGGTTTCCCCATAACTTGCTGTGTGACCTCTGATGAGTCACCTCACCTCTCTGGGCTTCACATACTTTATAGGTAAAAGGAGAGCAGCAGTGAGCTATTTCTGAGACCCAGGAATAATCATGCTGGGACACATGTTTTATAACCGTGACCCAAACACTCTTTCCGTCATGTCCACCAGCCAAAATGATGGGCCATCTTCTGTAGCCTCACTTGCTGATAATGCAAGTGGAAGGTTTTATAGCCAACAGGGCAGTCATGAGCTTTCACTACTAATATTTATCCTTGTGATTTAAAATTGTAGCAATAAGATGGATTCTTACCAATATTACTATGTATTAGTCTGTTCTCACATTGCTATAAAGAACTACCTGACACTGGGTAGTTAATAAAGAAAAGAGGTTTCATTGACTCACAGTTCTGCAGGCTGTACAGGAAGCGTGGCTGGGAGGTCTCAGGATGGAGAACGGGAAGCAAGCACCTCTTCACATGACAACAGGAGAGAAAGGGCAAAGGGGAAGGGCCACATGCTTTTACACAACCAGATCTCATGAGACAGCACTAGGGGGATGGTGCTAAACTATCAGAAACACCCCCGTGATCCAGTTGCCTGCCATCTGGCCCCACCTCCAACACTCGGGATCACATTTCAACATGAGATTTGGGTGGGGACACAGAGCCAAACCATACCATGCTGTATATTTTTACTTTTAAAAAAAATTCCTGCCAGGCACGGTGGCGCGTGCCTGTAGTCCCAGCTACTCAGGAGGCTGAGGTGGGAGGATTGCTTGAGCCCAGGAGTTCTGGGCTGTAGTGCGCTATGCCAGTCGGGTGTCCGCACTAAATTCAGCATCAATATGGTGACCTCCCGGGAGTGGGGGACCACCTGGTTACCTAAGGAGGGGTGAACTGGCCCAGGTTGGAAACGGAGCAGGTCAAAACTCCCGTGCTGATCAGTAATGGGATTGTGCCTGTGAATAGCCACTGCACTCCAGCCTGGGCAACATAGCGAGACCCCATCTCAGGAAAAAAATTTTTTTTCCTAAGATTTTTTTTCCCCTGAAGAGACAACAGCCTGTAAGAATATGAGCCCAGGAGACTGCCTACCTGGATTTGAATCTTGGCTCTGCCACCTACCAGCTTTGTTATCTTGAGGATGTCCCTTCACTTCTCTGTGCCTCAGTGTTCTCATCTATAAGGTGGCGGAAATGGTCGGGTGCGGTGACTCACGCCTGTAATCCCAGCACTTTGGGAGGCTGAGACAGGTGGATCACCTGAAGTCAAGAGTTTGAGATCAGCTTGGCCAACATTGTGAAACCCCATCTCTGCTAAAAATATAAAAATTAGCTGGGTATGTTCCTCTAGTCCCAGCTTCTTGGGAGGCTGAGGCAGGAGAATTGCTTGAGCCCAGGAGGTAGAGGTTGCAAGGAGCCGAGATGGAGCCACTGAACTCCAGCCTGGGAGACAGAGTGAGACTCCATCTCACACACACACACACACACACACAAAAAGGGGAAAATAATACAACACAAGGTTGCTGTGGTCTGAAGGGCTTCAAACAGTACCTGGTACATAGTTAGTGCAAACTTATTAAGTGTTGAGTATTACTGTCAATGATAATAATAGAATGCCTTTGAATGCTTCTCAGGAGAAGAGTGGCCTTCTTATCATGTCGGCTCCTGCATCTTTGCTCAAGTGATCAATTAGAGACATATGCTTCCTGAAATTCTGAGGGCACCCAATGGGATGACCTTTAAGGTATCCTTCCAGCCAGACTATTGGAGGCGATGTGCATGTGTGTGTTTCTGGCTAATAGAATACACTAGTTAACTGAGAATGGCCCATTCTTTTTAGTTTCATTCTCCTGTAGTTGAACATTTAACTGAAATGCACACATCCTGTTCCTTGCCTTAGCAGGGTTATTAATATTCCCTTTTGAGGAGGCCATGAGGTATTATTGGCAGGAGTCCTGAGTAGGCTGTCAGAAGGGCGAGTCAGTTCTGCCTCTTCCCCTGGCTTCCACATCTGTAAAA